>NC_069657.1:423118062-423425654 GCF_027244095.1 Hemicordylus capensis | reverse complement strand
GCAGCAACGGAGAAGGCCTGTTCCCGAGCAGCCGCCAGACGAGTTGGTGGCAACTGCAGACAAACCTCTCCAGATAATCTTAACAGGCGGTGGGGCTCATGGTGAAGAAGGCATTCTCTTAAATACTCAGAGCCTAAGCTGTATGGAGCTTTATAGGTAATAACCAGCACCTTGTATTTTGCCCAGAAACATATTGTCAGCCAGTGTAGTTCTTTCAACACAGGAGTAATATGGTCTCTCCGAGGTGACCCAGAGACCAACCTGGCCACTGCATTCTGAACCAACTGTAGTTTCCGGACAACCTACAAAGGCAGCCCCACATAGGGTGCATTGCAGTAATCCAGCCTAGAGGTTACCAGCAGATGTACCACCGTTTTGAGTCCATTTATCTCAAGAAATGGACGCAGCTGGTATATCAGCTGAAGCTGATAAAAAGCACTTCTGACCACCGCCTCAACCTGGGATATTTTTCTTGCTACAACTCCCATCATCGCTGGCTCCTGGCCACTGTGACTGGGGATAATGGGAGCAGAGCCCTGATAAGACCAAAGGGGACGCGTGCGAGGATAATATCAGCAGCATGCCTCCCTTCGGGAAGGGGTCTGAGCAGGGGGAAGCAGAAGGGGGAGAGGCATTGGCAACAGCTGTAAGAGGTAATCAATTACAGGTAATAAAGAGGGGCATTGGCCCCATAATTGGGGACGGGCGATGCATAGCCTGTGAGGAGGCATATAAGGAGCCGACCAGGGATGAGAAGGAGGCTGGTGGAGAGTGTCAGAGGCCCCCGGAGAGGGGCAGACACAAGGAACAAGCAGCCTGGGACAGAGGAGGCAAAGGGTGATGCCCAATCCGCTCCCTGTCCCTGCTCTGAGGCCAGACCCAGTAAGCCTAGCCAGGCTGGGTAAAGGAGACGGACAAAAGTTTTTAAAATAATACAAAAATGACTATAAAATTTCGTCAGTGTTGTCAGAGGTATGGAGAGGACATTTGGCAGGAATGCCCTCCAAAGAACATTCCGTGGAGAAAGTACAAGAACGTGTTCGTTGTTACCCCAATCCTAATTAACACTGACCCTAATCCTTCCCTCTGTGCAGAGATGACTGCAATTTTACCCTAATTGATTGGGGGTAGGGATAAAGAAAGGGCATTAAGAGATATTGTAAGTGCAACCATGCTATCACCTATTTTCCATCTCTAGGGGGATAGAAATGGCCAAAGATCACTATGAAGATTCGTCCTCTGGGGATGGAAATGATAGCCAGAATTTTGAGGCCTGGCTCGTGGACTACTAGATACCATGGACTGATCTCTCTTCTGTCCATTTGGATGATTATGTGAAGGTAACTCAAGATTCCATACTTGTTGGGGATCAGAAAATAATTATAAGCAAATGCTACATGATGGAGACCACTCCCAAGAATAAAAATGTGTGCACATGTTGGCGTTCCTTTTCCAATTCCTTTAACAACCCAAGCAGGCTTTCTTTGCTGAAGATTTAGGCAACTTGCCATTTAACCTTTTGCAGCATGGGATCACATGTAACAATTCTAGCGGAGCAGGAAAAAAATAAATAAAATGATGCTGGAAGAGGCTTCATGACAAGGTTAATTTTTTTCTCAGCGAATGTCAACTTGCTCAGTGTTTTGGGCTGATAAATTGGCGTGCCGTCAACATCTTATGTTGACTGCATAAATTGAGTTGATAAATTGGAAGGCTCATCTCCCTTCATGGAGTTTGGCAAAGGAATGTTTTCATCTGGGATACTGCAGACACAAGGAAAACCTATTGGGTTTGAAAATACCATGGAATGGATGCTGTTCTTTGCATAAAAGATGTCTTTATTCAGTTCCATGCACAATTCTAATTCATTTCAAAGCGGGGGTGAGGAGTCAGCGGGGGAGGGGGGCAGATTGGCTTATGAAATGTTAGTTCTATGAATCAGCACAAAGAGTACTCTCTGTAGCCCTATTCACATGTTCTGTTCAGCACATGGGCAAGCTGTATACAGTGTCCGCACAGATGGATCTGAACACATGCAGTTATTCATACATTGTGTTCAATGCAAATACATTAGTAAGCCACCCCCTGCTTTTGAGGGTGTATGTGTGTACCAGTGTTCCCTATAACAGGGGTTCCCAAATGTTGTTGACTACAACTCCCATCATCCCCAGCTGCAATGGCCTTTGGCTGGGGGTTATGGGAGTTGTAGTCAACAACATCTGGGAATCCCTGTTAGAGGGAACACTGACGTGTACCCAAGCTCACTTTGAAAATGAACTTATGGACAGTCATTCAAACAAAAACACATACATGTGCACAGACACCTATAGAGGTATACAGCATAGCTGCCAACATTATGTGCCACCCAGTGCCAGCATTTGCCTTCCACTGGGGCTGCTGCACACATAAAATCTAGTGGCAGCAGTTGAGCAACAATGGTTCAGATGGGGCTGTAGCTCAGTGGTAGAGTATCTGCATGTTGAAGAAGGTCCCAGGTTCACTGCCTGGCATCTCTAGGTAGGGTTGAGAAAGAGTTCTGCCTGAAACCTTGAAGAAGCTGCTGCCAGTCAGTGTAGAAAGTACTGAGCTCAATGGACCAATGAACTGATTTGGTATAAGACAGCTCCCTGTGTGAGACCTTCAGGAGTGGAGAGCTGGTCTTGCAGTAAAGAGCATGAATTGTACCCTTGCTAATACAAACTGCCTTGGTTTGTACTGGGTGGGTTGATGGTTGTGAGTGCTGTCTGCTGTAAGATATTCCCCTTAGGGAATGGGGCCATAGCTCCGTGGTAGAGAATCTGTTTGCATGCAGAAGGTCCCAGGTTCAATCCTTGGCATCTCCAGGTACAAAGGAACATAGGATGCTGTCATATATGTCAGACCATAGGTCTATCTAGCTCAGTATTGTCTGCACAGACTGATAGCAACTTCTCCAAGGTTGCAGGCAGGGATCTATCTCAGCCATATCTTGGGGATGCCATGGAGGGAACTTGGAACCTAGATGCTCTTTCCAGAGCAGCTCTATCCCCTAAGGGGAATATCTTACAATGCTCACACATCAAGTCTCCCATTCAAATGCAACCATGGCAGACCCTGCTTAGCTAAGGGGACAAGTCATGCTTGCTACCACAAGACCAGCTCTCCTCTGGGTTGAGGAAAAAACCCTGCCCAAAACATTAGAGAGCCACTGCCAGTCAGTGTACCGAGTCAGATGGGCCAATGGTCTGACTGGATTCGAGGCAGCTTCCTATGATCTAATGACTTGGGAAATGCACGCATGCACTGGCACCACTGAGTTTTCATTGAAAACCATAGAAGCTCCATTGTGCAAGTGTAGGTGTGCATTTCTCAGGCATGTGCTACTGTGCTCTGGGTGCAACTTTGCTGAGGCTGGATTTTACGTGCGCAGCAGCCCCAGCGCAAGCAGAATACCCATGGTAAGCTGCACGTGATGTGAGCCAGTGTCTGAAACAGGGAATTTGCACAGGGTCCCTAGTCTACTAGAGCACTCATCTGAAACACACATACTTTGGATCAGGCTTCCCCAAACTGCGGCCCTCCAGATGTTGCTGAACTACAACTCCCAGCATCTCTAGCCACAATTTATTGTGGCTGGGTATGCTGGGAGTTGTAGTTCAGCAATATCTGGAGGGCCCCAGTTTGGGAAGCCTGCTTTGGATTAAATCCCAGTGATCACAATGGGACTTGCTTCTGAGTAAAGAAGCATAGGAAGGGGGCAACCACAAATAGTTTAGGGTTAGGCAGTTGCATGGAAGTTGTAAGAATGGAAAAACTAGCAAGTCAGCCATGAAAATATTCAGGCACTATTTATGAAGTGGGGACCTTCCTATCCCATAGTTCAAACCACTTATTATTATGCCTCAAAAGCACCTATATTTCTGGCCACCAATGCACTGGTTGTTCACTTGCAACCCCATCATTCAGTATGGACATTTCATGAATAATAGGGGGAATATTTGAGTCTAAATATTCTTGTGCAAGTTGAGATCCTTATAACTCTTAAGGCTACAATCCTGTGGATGCTTGTTTTGGAGTAAGTTACATCCGTTTCAGTGAGAGTTACTTCCGAGTCAGTACACATAGGATTGTCTGTGGGTGTATTATAGATCACACCTGCTTTGGGCTAAGCCAGGGGTTCTCAAATGTGGGTCCCCAGACATGGTTGGATCACAACTCCCATCATCCCCAGCCACAATGGCAAAGGCCATTGGGGACCCACATTTGAGAACTCCAGCACTAAGCAATGTTCATATTTATTATGATTTCTTTATAACAAAGTCTTACTACCCTGCTCATTGGTCAAAAAACATCCAGAAAGCCTCACACTAGTTAAAAGCAGGACAACAACAACGAAACCTGTACTACTTACTTATTTAAAGTGTGATGTCAAGTTAGTGTCGACTCCTGGTGACCACAGAGTCCTGTGGTTGTCTTTGGTAGAATACAAGAGGGGTTTACCATTGCCTCCTCCCACACGGTATGATGATGCCTTTCAGCATCTTCCTATATCGCTGCTGCCTGATATAGGTGTTTCCCATAGTCTGGGAAACATACCAGCGGGGATTTGAACCGGCAGCCTCTGGCTTGCTAGTCAAGACATTTCCCTGTTGTGCCATTAGGTGGCTGCTACTTACTTACTACTTCTATTTCTATACCACTTTTCAATGAAGTTTCCAAAGCGCTTTACATAGAAAATAAAGAATACATAAATAAGAGGGTTGCCTGTCCCCAAAGGGCTCACAATCGTAAAAAGACATATAAGGTAAACACCAGCAACAGCCACTGGAGGGATGCTGTGCTGGGGCTGGATAGGGCCAGGTGCTCTCCCCCTGCTAAATAGAAGAGAGCCACCACTTTGAAAGGTGCCTCTTTGTTCAGTTAGCAGGGGTCATCACAGCCACTCAGCATGGAACAGGAAAACACATCTGAGCTAAAAACTCATGAGATCAAAAAGTTATGCGTGAAGAAAACAAATCCTTGTCCCGGAGCCAGAAGGACATCAAATGCAGTGCCACAGGAGCACGCTGGGGAGAAGTTCCAGAACAAATGTGCCACTACTGAGAACATGCAAAACAAGTTAGCATTATGTCTAACTCTGTTTATCTCCCGAAGGGTTCCGACCATACATGACCCTTAAAGTGCTATTAGAGCTTCTGGCTGGCTTTTGTTTTTCACATTAAAAGAGCAGTGATCGGGGCATCTGGATTGGGACTATGACCTATGGGAAGAGTCAACCCTTTCCCCTTGTCCTGCAATCATGATTAAAAAATTCCTCCCCGCTCCACAGGTGCTATTAGCTATAGGAGTGAAGTTTCATTGGGACTACATCCCCCCACCCCAGCTGCTATTTAATATTAAAAAGCAAAGCTCTAAAAATCCTTCTCTAGTAGCAGCCCAAATGGGCAGGATGGGGCAGGTGGGGGCAGAAAAGAGAGGAGAGCTGGTCTTGTGGTAGACTTGTTCCCTTAGCTAAGCAGGGTCCACCCTGGTTGCATATGAATGGGAGACTAGAAGTGTGAGCACTGTGAGATATTCCCCTCCGGGGATGGGAGCCACTCTGGGAAGAGCAGAAGGTTCCATGTTCCCTCCCTGGCTTCTCCAAGATAGGGCTGAGAGAGATGCCTGTCTGCAACCTTGGAGAAGCCGCTGCCGGTCTGTGAAGACAATACTGAGCTTAGATAGACCAATGGTCTGACTCAGTATATGGCAACTTCCTAAAACGAACTGCAGGTGTGGCTCATTCCCACTCCCTCTCCTTGCCCTGGCTGCTTCCATCTGCCTCATCTCTCCTGTTGTCATGTGAAACCGAGGCGCCCAGGCTGGTTATTCACCCAGTTCCCAACCGAGTGAATAAGCAGCCCAAGTGCCTAGGGCTAATGTGGCAGTGGGCATGACAAGGCAGAGTGGGACAGCCAGGGTGGGGGCAGGAGAGCATGAATGAGTCACACCTGCGGTTTATTTACTCCACCCTCCGCTGGCCAAGCTACCTAATGGCGCAGCGGTGAAATGGCTTGATTACTAAACCAGAAGTTGCCGGTTCAAATCCCCGCTGGTATATTTCCCAGACTATGGGAAACACCTATGTTGGGCATCAGCAATATAGGAAGATGCTGGAAGGCATCATCTCATACTATGCGGGAGATGGCAATGGTAAACCCCTCCTGTATTCCACCAAAGACAACTACAGGGCTCTGTGGGTGCCAGGAGTCAACACCAGCTCGACGGCACACTTTGCCTTTTCCCCCCCGGTACTGGCCACCAATGCCTTGTCGCGAGACCCCGGCCCCAAGAAGACATGGATAACAATGTAGTGGGTAAAAAAGGGCCACAGCTTTATTGATAAACTATAATCGGATTAGTGGACTGGATAGGGTTAAGCCCACCACCCCGTCAGTGTGGGGCCTAGCAATGACTGGGTTTGGACTACCGCATCCTCCCCCACGCCTTGCTTGGGCGACACACCCTTGCTCAGGAAGGCAGCTGGTGGAAAGCCTGCTCCCTCCCCTTCATGGCCAACCCCCAAGGGGGCCTGGATCCTTCTAGGTCTTCACACACCCTGGACCGTGCAGCCCATGGGTATGTGAAGTGCCTGAAGCAGGTTTCATGGCGAATTGTCCTACCTGGGCCTCACAAACCACAAGGGAGTGATTGACCAATCACCCGTTTTAGCTGTCCAAGGGTGCTCACCGATGTTCCATCCCATCTGCTTACCACCCATCCTGCACTGTCCCTGCCAAGCCGTGACCTAACTAACTAACCATTGATGCTAGGGTAGCAGAACGGAGTAGGCGGAAACCCCCCCCCACCAACATGGCCAATGCGTTGGGAGCCAAAAATTCCTACTCAGCCCCCGGGAGGGCAACCAGCCTCTAGACCCGCTCTACTCCTAGGGAAGGGAGGGTGGGGGAATCACATTCCAAACTGAGCCTTTGGGGCGGGGACCCGCAGAAGCGGCAACCTTAGCCCCACCCACCAGGCGCTGAGGTTTCTTAAGGCCCGTGCTAGGAGATCAGGGGTTTCTTAAGGCCCATGCTAGGAGGCTGAGACAAATCACCCTTCCCCCAGCATGAGGCCAGGGGAAGGGGCATTCTACCCTCACTTGCGGTTTGAGTATGATTTAGATAAAGATTTAGGCTGTTTGGAGAAGCTTGCCCAATAGAGCTGGGAAGGGTTTCTGTACCCCTGGGAAATATATCTGATAGAATGAGAAGTGCAGGAAGAAAACTTTCAGGCTGTTACAAACCAAGCAGAGTTGGGTTGCTGCCTTATTAGCTGGAAAGCTTGCAGTCCTCAAAGGCAATTAAGGGAATACTTGCACATATTGCATTTTCCAATAGGGGCAGGGAAGAAAGTAGATCCTACGATTTCCTGAGAACCATGGGGACACAAATGTATAGCGCGGGGTGGGGAGGGGGGCTATGGAAGTAATGGAGGGATAATTGATTTCTAGGGGAACACAGTTTGGGAACATTTAACAATAAATATGTAATCAATTTAAATTATATGGGGAATTCCTGAATGACATTAGTGTATTTTGGCATGGCAGCAGAGTTTAAACACACTTAGCTATTCACGGAGTAATAATAACACAGCATTATGGCATCAAGGGGCATTAGAGGTCTGAGAAGCAAAGGGGCTTGCCAAACTCTGGGGTTCTGCAATTTCAATAAAAAGCGCATTGAGGAGGTAACAGAGAAGATTGGAAACGTATGCAAGCCGCAGAGACAGGAGAGGAGCTGGCAGGAATTGCCAGCCCTGATCAATGTTCCTGGCCAGATGGAAGTTTAAGAAAAATCCTGTGGAACATCACATTGTTTTTCAAAGATGGACAGGAACGGGGTACTTGTACCACGGGGCAAATTATGGCCTCATGCAGCAAGTGTGCCACGGGGTGGTGAGTGCAGGCACTCAGCCCCAACTCCACCATGGATATCACCCTATCTGTCTACTGTATGTATGCAAATACAAGATAACTCTGAATTTAAGACGAGCCCTTAAAAATATAGGTTAAATACAGGTTAAACCTACATTTACCCAAATGGAACAGGACTCTGATGACCCCCTGATTTCTAACATCAAAGAACTTGGAAAAATCATAGTTTCGGATTCAGGTAAATACTATATAGTATTGAATCCAATCCAATCCAATCCATCTATCATCACATGGATATAGCACTCCATATAAAATCTCTGGGCAGTTTAGAAATTAAAATCAAATATTGCTGGTCTCTGCCACAGTCTGCCCATCCTCTGCACTGTCATCCTTCCTAGCTCCTCTTTCCCCTCCCAAGTCCTCTTCAGTATGCTCTGCTCAGCACAACCTGGGCTAGAGCCTGCTGCCACCATCCTTTTTCCTTTCCCACCTCCCCCTCCTCGGACATGCTGCCCCACTCCTGAGACCATTCCCACCTGCCGGCTGTTTTTTTCCAAGAAAGTGCAGTGCTGGGGAGATAGTAGCAGGCAGTGAGCGACCGTGTGAGCAAGCTGGTTACTGATGCTCAGTCAAGAATTGTAGAATTGTAAAGAGAGAGAGAAAAAACATGTAAAAACTTTTGGTCTAAAAGTTCATTTAAGAAGTATAGGCCATTTACCCACAAAAATCACCAGTTTAAAATCTTAATCTAGGGTGGGCCCCCCCAAGTTTGTTGATGTTAGGAATTGTGTATGTGGGCGGGGGGAGGTCATTTTAAATTTGGAGTCCTCTTCCTTTTAGGTAAATATCAGTAAACCTTTAAGCCAGGGTTTCTTAACCTTGGGCCCCCAGATGTTGTTGGACTACAACTCCCAGAATCCCCAGACATGGTCTTTGTGGCTGGGGATTCTGGGAGTTGAAGTCCAACAACATCTGGGGGCCCAAGGTTAAGAAACCCTGCTTTAAGCTGTATTTTTTAAAAAGAGAGTCATCTTAAATTCTGAGTCATCTTCTATTCTAATGAAATGTAACAATTTCAGCAGGTTCTGCTTTTCATAGGTAAAGCTGTACCCATCAGCATGCCTTCTTCTACACAAATATGAAAAGTTCTCCATTGTGGGGGGGAGTTCTCCATTGAGGAAAAAAAGGTTCTCCATATTAGGTCCCTCTGTTGTAGCATATGGGCCCTTTGCCCACTCTGTCAGTCATAATGAAGGCCATTTTGCTAGTTTTCATATATTGCAGTCTTCTCATATATGACTTATATTGGGAGCCTTTCATGAACGAGGTGTTGGGTTCTTGAGTTTTTTCTTTTGCCTTTCTATGGCCTGATTTGCCGGTGGGTTGCGTGGCCACAAATCATACAGTGGACTGGGTCTTCAGTTTTTAAAGTGTTCTGGTATCTTTCATGATGAAAAGCTCTGTGACAGTCCACAAAGTTGCATAGCAACCGTAACCAAGACTTAGTCACCCTGAACTGTTCCCACCATTGCTCTGAAGCTTTCCAGACATGAACTCTGTAAAACGCGTGTGGAATGTCCTCGTGTATGGATTCCTGAAGATTTACCTTGCTGCTTTCTAGGTCTTCCTGTGCTTGTGCTAGTTGACCTGAGGGGAGATAGGCTCCCCAGTTCATTCAGAACCCAGTCTGAAGTTTTCAGAGAGCTGGCTGAAGTCCGACTAGTTTTGGTAGACTGCTACGTTATTTACACTTAACTGGGAGAAAGTCCAGTGGAAAGTGGTTGGACTGACTTTTGAGTAAATATGATAGTATTGGGCAATCTATGCAAGTATGGAGCAATCCATGCAGATTGACCTGGGAGTCCTATTGAACTTAGCAGGACCCACTTCAGATGACTAACCATACATAGCATTAGGCTATGCATTAGTCTAAGTTCAACAACAAAGAGTCTTGTGACACTCCAACAACTAGCCAAATTAGTCTTATGGAATGAGCTTTGGTAGGCCAGAGCTTACTTGATTTGATGCACAAGAAAGAAATAAAAGATGCAGGACTATCCATCCATAGTCTGTAAGTCTGGGGCGGGGCTAAGATTCCCAAGATGAAATCAAAAAATGAACAAACTCATTTTTCGGCCAGGTTAGATGATATTTCATCCACCAGCCCAGGAGCCACAGAAAATATTTGTGTGTCTGAAGAGGAGTTGTTCACAATAGGGATGTGCAGAACGTTTCGTGATCAGAACATTCAGAATCGAAATGGGCCATTTTGAGTGTTTCAAGCTTGAAACAGAAAGCCCAAAGTTTGAGCTCGAAGCAGAACAACCCCGTTTTGATCAGAACATTCCGATGTTCCGAGCACCATTTTGGAGAGCTGTTTTTCCCTTGCTGATTGGTTTTCTGGCACTGGCTTCCAATTGGTTTGTGAACGCCTTGATTCTTGTTTGGCTTGTTTTCATACAGATTAAGTGTTGTCATGGGCAACTGTGCCACCATTGGTGGGGGTGGGAAAGTCAAAGGAGGGATTTTCAAATTGTATTTAAGGGACTGGGAGGCCATAGAGCCCTTACAGTGTGCTTCAGGAGAGGAGGAAGTATCAGAGAGTTTGCAGCATGGATTGAGACTGGTAGTGGTGGCCTGGGGCCTGCCTGGCCAAGTGGAGTGGAGAGAGAGACAGAGGGTCTCACCCCCACGTTTTCCACCCACCCCCACATTTTCTTTTTTGATTTTTTTTTTTTTGCCTTACTCCCAGCTGTTGAGTCCCAGTGTCTGCTCAGCCCTAGAGCAGCACCTAGCCAGACTCCAACAGAAGATGCCAAAAGAAGATAAGCCCCCTCACTCTTGGTCAGGTCAGAGTTTTTATTGTAGGGCTTGGTTTGGGGGAAGGATTAGGTAGGTAGGTATAACAGGAGGGGTGGTTAACTTAGGGGAGGCCACAGTAATCACCTTTCCCTTCCCTTTGACTTACCCCATTGTTGCTCACTTCCCTCCAAAAAAAGCCCCCTACAAATAAAGCCTGCTACTTTATTGGGGTGGGGTGGGTTTAATTCTTCTAGCTTCTGTGTGTGTACTGTGTACTACAGTGCTAAAGATAGCACTGTGATTGGCACACACAGCATAAATAGACACTACTTTTTAAAATACCCACCTTAAAGGCACTTCTTCTCTCCCCGCCCCCATCAGAGTTAGAGCTCTTTAATTCAAGAATACTTTCCACTTCCTGGACCTTCTCTGCCCCAGACTGAGGGGTAGTGGTGGCCCCCAGAAGGAACCAGTAGTCCAATTACCACCACCTCCGCCAAAACAGGGCCAGACCAGCTCCGACTGCAGCGTGGTGTGGGTCCACTTTGAGCTCTGCTATGGTGATCCAATCTATGTTCTCTGCACCCACTGCAGGGCATAGGTCAGCAGGGGGAAGGATCCTAAGCATCTTAGGACATTGGGAATGCTGAAGCAACTGCATCACCCAGGGGCCCCTGTTCCTGCTGGCAGCAATAGACCTGGTGTTCCCTTGACTAGCAGCAAGGCACCTGCTCCTGCTCCCAAGCAGGGAAAGATTCTTGTGCAGCGGGTGTAGTTGATGGGCAAGTGGTCTGGTCACCCAGAGTCTTATCTCATCACCTGGGCGATTGCTGAGATGATTGCTTTGGACGACCAGCCATTCAAGGTATTGGAGAATGCAGACATCTACTGCTTGCCCCCGACTATAAAAATCCTTTCGTGCACCACCTTCAGCAGGCGGGTGGTATCCTCCCTGTCCAGGGAGGCTGTGTTTGGCTTCCATTGCCAAGCAGTGCCTGCCACCAGAATGCACTTCACTGCTAATCTGTGGACCAGCAGCACTGAGCTGCATGCTGCTTTCCTGTCCCTCACAGCATACTGGTGGGGGCAGAAGAGCAAGGGGACATCTACTGCTGGTGGTGTGGCCAGCCTCTCCCATGCAGAAAAGCACAGGTGGGCTCTGCTGCATGTGGTTAGTGCTAGACACTAACCAGACATCAGATGAGCTGTCAGTGGCCATGGATTCCCAGGTGGAGGAACGGCTGTCTGGGTAACCCAACTTTCAGCAAGGGTTCATGGTGACCAACAAATCTCAGAACATAGTGAAGGCAGCTGAGCAGCTTCATTGTGTGCTGCACATTCTGAATCTGGTAGTGTGGGATGTGCTTGGCCTCAAGCTTGAAACGAGACACAAAATCTATTTTGTGCACATCCCTAGTTCAACTTCAGATGAACCATCATCTCATGTGATCAGGGATGATCCCATTTTCTTTTTGGTCTTTTTTTGGTGGGTGTGTGGGTAGCAGGGAAAAGGATGTGAGATATACTTTGGTTTAATGTGAACCAGTATGAACCAGTGCAGTTAGAGAAAGGAACTACAAGATTTTTGGGAAATTATTGCCTGGTTTCAATGTGCTGTTAAGGAAGCATATGGAGTGCTCAAGTGAGCATGAAAACTTATGTTTTCTCTACTAATCAAATGGGTTTATTGATTAGGCTTATTGTACTTTTTCTTTTGTTCAGTGTATTCCACTTTGATGGTCCCTTTTCTGTATGGGAAAGCAGTACACCTGTTCTAAGGAGATGTCATGCATTTCGTGTGCGTGATGAACTGGACTGTAGGACACGAGAGCTTATGCTGAAATAAATGTGCTAGTCAAGGCTTGCTATTGGCTTATATGCCCGTACAGGCTTACAAGGGCGGAGCAAGAGCCCCAGCTTTGCAAGCAGCCAGGAAATGAACGGCTTGTGCAGCTTGCCACACAGTGCTAGGTGGGCAGAGGGGGAGAGGGAAGCAATTTTCACTTCTCTCCTGCCCACAGAAGTCCTTTTTGGATCTGAGAATATGCCTGCGAGGGCTGAGCAAGCCACACATGCTGTTAATTTCCTGGCTGCTTTTGAAGACGGACATCTTGCTCCTCTCTCATAAGTCTGTGGGGCATGTCAGCCATTGTCTTTGCTGCAACTACTAACATGACTACCCCTACCCCATCTCAGAAGTTGTTACTTCAGACAATAATAGAGGATTTTTACATACTGTATATCATGTTTAGAACTCTTAGGCATGACACAAAACATAAGACATTAACTTGCAAAAAACAACAACCCACAAATACACATAGCAGTCAAAAAAGTGTGCGCGCACACACACACACACACACACACACACACACACACCACGGAGCATTTTTAATCTTCTTAGTGGTGGGCTAGATAAGACACCTGGTTAACATTGAGGAAAGCTGAAATGAAGGAGAGGTTACTCATTCTCTCTCTCTTCTCGCCCTCTTGTTTGCCTCTTTCTATTTCCCCTGAAATTGTTTCCTGTCTTCCAGAACTTATGACACCACAGCAAGGAAATGTCGATAGCACTGGACAAATAAGAACCAGCTGTTCTTTGTCAGGCTTAATGTCTGAAAACCATGATGGAAAAACTGTGAGAAAATATTTTAGAGATAAGCAGGGTGGGTTTGGGTGGAAATTGCATCAGGGTGAATTTGCACAGTGCATTGATCATGTTAACAAGGGGGATGTGTGAAACTGCTATCATCAGCTGCCACAGAACCAGTTCTCATGTATCATTGCTTCTCATCACATCAGATAATTGTGCCATGTGGGAGAGGCAATCCCACTGCTTGGAACTATAAATCTAGGATAGACTCACAAGGGTTGAGATTTTAGAGCCAGGAGAGACTTATAGGCATTGGATTCTGCTGCAGAACCAGGGATGGCCCTTTCATGAGGCAAGGTGGGGCAGTGACCTCAAGCAGCAGATTATGGGAGTGCCAGCAAGGTGGCAAAATGTCCCCTGCCAAGGGCATCAGAACAGCTTGTTTAGACTGATCGGACCTTTGCCAGGAGTGTTTCTCTGCGCAATTCTTGCAAAGCTTGCAAGCATCATGAGGAGAGAAGAGGAGGCTACTGGCAACCTTCCCTCCTCCCCACCCCCTCATATCACTTTCAAAGCTTACAAGGGTCAGATTTGACAAGGCAGCATTTGGTACCTTGCCGCAAGTGCTGCAATAGCTTGGGCCGCCCCTGTGTGGAGCCCATGATCCCTTGCAGCCAATGTTCAGAACACTCTTCACAATACATTAGAATCTGTATGAGGAAAACGACCTTCCCTCTGCAAAAAAAGGGAGGGATGGGAACCCTGCAAAGAAGGAAACCACAATAATTACATCAGAAAGCAGCCCTGTGATTTGCCTGATAACCCAGTGGGAAAGAGCAAAGCAATGGGGGTAGTGGTTAGAATATGAGTGGAGTTAGTGAGGTATAGTGGTCAGAATGGCAAACTAGCAGTGTGGAGACTCATGTTCAAATTCCAGCTCAGCCATGGAGCTCACTTTGTGACATAGGCACATAGGAAGCGGCCTTATACTGAGTCAGACCATTGGTTCACCTAGTTCAGTTTTGTCTGCACTGACTGTCAGTGGCTCTCCAAGGTTTCAGGCAGGAGTCTCTCCCAGCCCTACCTGGAAATGCCAGAGGGTGAACCTGGGACCTTCTGCATGCAAGCATGCAGATGTTTTTCCACTGAGCTATGTCCCCACCCACTAAGGGGAAAATCTCACAGCACTCAAATATAGCCACTCATCTAAATGAAAACCAAGGTGGATCCTGGTTAGCAAAGGGGATAATTCACGCTTGACTAACAAGCAGAAGGTTGCTGGTTTGAATCTCTGCTTGTACTATATCAGGCAGCAGCAATATAGGCAGATGCTGAAAGGCATCATCTCATACTGTGTTGGAAGATGCAATGGTAAACCCCTCCTGTATTCTTGCAAAGAAAACCACAGGGCTTTGTGGGCACCAGGAGTTGAAATCGACTTGATGGCACACTTTACCTTTACCACAAGGTCAGCTCTCCCTCCTGTTACTGAGAAGTGATGGACATTAGCAATGGATGGATGGTGTTTATGTATGTATCTATAATATAAAACTGTTTGGACCTCATTGACCGACTGACTGACTCACTGACATGAAACTCTCAGACAAAGCCAGAAAAGAATGAACCTTGCCCAGATTACCAAAAAATCTAAACCCCCAGAAAAATGCATTACTTTCCCAGAAAATCCAGAAAAACTCTCTGTAGTGAATAGCCTCCTCTCCCTCTAAAGAGTTAACAGGAAGTTAACCCTTACCCTTGTCCTGACTGACAGGCTGGTGAACTCCAGGACTCACCCAATCAGTTCAATAGGTGGGTGGGACTAGAGAGCTGTTGCTGGGATTTCTGGGAACAAGAAAGGAAGTCATGGCTGATAGTGTGGACTAGCATGATGTCAGAAGCCTCGTGGCGGAGCTGCAGGATAATCTCTCAGGGTGAGAGATTGGCAGGAGACTTGATTCTCATCTGGAGCTTGGTGAGTTAATGAGAACAGGAAACCAAAGCTAGGGGCTTTAGGGTAGGAGAAAGTGTTTTAGTAAGAATTTGTGTTAGGATTTGTTTCTTTGGCGTGTGCTTTGCATTTTCCGAAATATCTGTTATTTGCAACTAAGCAACTAAATTGTAAAGTGTGCCACCCCAGCATCATTTGGGGTACTTTTGAAGTATTCTTGTAACCAATGAAATATTTTTAAGCATTTCTAAAAATTTAAAAGCCTCAGAGAACTAGTCTGTAGTAATTGAATAAAAGTTTCCTCTTTATTCTTTACCTTTTACAAACCTCCAACGGTGGTTAATTAATAACTAAGGAGGAGGGAGGGTTTTCTTGGGTGCAGAAACACATCTCAAAGACAGCTTGGTCAAATTAACAATTAATTCCACATGCAGGCAGATGAACAGAGGGAAGATATACTCTTGCCTGCTGGCAGGGGGGAGCAAAAGGGAAATGGGGATTGCTAGTCACCCCAAACGCCATTAAGATAGACTTTCTAAAGCGGTGACTTGGTGGCAGCGAGATTTACCCTACCAGTCTTTTGCTTAGCTTTCTGGGTTTGGAAAGTTAAAGATTTTTAAGCCAGCCAGTCTGCTTCTCAAGCAGAGGAAAGAGATGACTTGGAACTAGAATTTTACCTCGTGCTGCAGAGCTGACTCAGACTGAAGCATTAACTGGCAAAAGGAAAGGAAAATCCCTTCCAGCCTACAATAATCCACTACGCTCTCTGATTGGAGAGCATGGGGAAATTATATCTAGTAGAGACAGCAAAAAACTAGAGTCACAGAAAGCTAAGATGTTAATATGCTTGCAAGTGGAAGTCCTAAGTCCTAACTCACTCACTGAGAGACATGAAACTCCCAGACCAGACCACAAAAGTTAGAAACATGTCATTTTTGCAGATAAGTTCCAGACTGCCCAGATTACCACAGAAATCCCAAACCCCACAAAAATTCATTAATGTCCCGGAAAATGCGAGGAAACTCTCCTGTTGGAAAGCATGGGGAATGATACCTCAGACAGAGAAAAAGACTAGAGTTAGAGAGAAATATGACATCCATATGCTTGCAAACTACAAGCCCTTTTACGAGTGTGCACACGCACACACACACACACACACACACACACACACACACACACACCAGCTCCCTAGACAGTGTGGATATCTGGCTATAGAGGGAGATATGCAGATATGGAAGAGCACCTCTAGCATAGCTAGGGAAAACATTCAGCTCTTGGTGGTTCTCAATGCCATTCAGGACTATCTTTAGCACATTAATTTTTTCTGCCTAGGTATCTGCACCAGGTATTTGCACCAGGCCATGTGGGGCTGTGGCTCTATCCCCTGCAGCCTCTGTGTGCTGGCGCAGCATGGAGGCTTCAGGGAACAGTCCCGCAGCCCCATGTGGCCAGTTGGGGACTGGGCACCGCACCCAGAAAAGCGGCAGAGTGGGGAGGAGCAGGTAAAGAGCTCCTTAAGGGAACTGCTCCCTGCCCTGTTGAGCTGGCTCGAACGCCGGTGCTTGAGCCAGTTCGGCACTTCCTAGAGGAGGCACTGAACCAGTTTGTGTGGAGATGGCAGGATTTGAACCGGGGACCTTTTGCATTCAAAACATGGGCTCTACCACTGAACTATACCCCTCCCCTATTGCCTAAGCACCATTAGTTTGTTCTTGCTCACCAATTTTCTTCTCTTGTATAAATAAGCATTTTCCATATGCATTATGAACAGTTTTTCTGAAGCAATTCAAGATGTTTTTCAAAAGCCATAGATGTTCTTGTTTTGGCACACACACTGAGGTCATTCACACAATCAAAAATTGTGTCCCACCCAGGTTTGGGAACTGTGTGCATTCCCAATTTTCAGTTGTGTTGAAGCAAGTTAAGAGGAAAACCTGAGTAGAAGTGATGATGTGGAAGCAAGGTTGGAGGAAAAGCTACCCAGGTTTTCCTCCTACCTTGCTTCCACACAATGGAAGATTGGGAGCCGCACAGCTTCCAAACCCAGGTGGAACACAGTTTATAATTAATGACCTCAGTACTACTACTACGACGACGACGAATATTTATATACCACTCTTCAACAAAATTCTCAAAGTGGTTTACACAGAAAAATAAATAATACATAAATAAGATGGTTCCCTGTCCCCAAAGGGCTCACAATCTAAAAAGAAATATAAGGTAGACACCAGCAACAGCCACTGGAGGGATGCTGTGCTGGGGTTGGATAGGGCCAGTTGCTCCCCCCCCCCCCCCGCTAAATATAAGAGAACACTTTAAAAGATGTCTCTTTGCTCATTTAGCAGGGCAATTGTTCTCAGTAGTTCTGGAATGATTGCCTTCCATTATGAGTTCCATAACCCAGTGAAGCTATTCAGACGAGCAGAAAACAGGGTTACATTCTGAAAGCAGATAGAACCCTATTTTTACCTCATAGCAAACAGACGGGTACATGCTGCAAACCCAGCAGGGAGTGGGAGTGACAGACAATTAACCTTTTAAGGTTCTTTCCAGCCATTGCTAGCATTGTTGGTCCTCCAGCCCCGCCCATGGCAACAGCAGTCCGTGAGTGGACAGAGCAAGCACATGACCCAAGGAGACCACTCAGAGGGCTCCAAGCTGCAGTCCTTCTTTGTAGCTCTCTGATTGGTAGCCTCAGTTAACCCTTTCCTGGCAATTGCAGCACTGTCAAAGGAACTGAACTCCATCCTGATGCCCATCCTGAAGGGGAGAGAAGACTAGAGCAGATGCAGCTGCCAACCAGCCCCAAAGGAAGAGTCACACACACCGCCAATGCACTCCTCAGATCCAGGAGGGACACAGCAGATGCCCCCTGGAGCAATTTGCAGATGCCGATGAGAGCAATTGCAAGATGCCCCCATAAGTAGCCCCATAAGTAGCACACTCCATACACCGCAGTATGGTTTGGGAAGGCAGAAGGAGGAACCTTCCCCTCTCCTGCTCACCCTCCCCACAGCTGTAGCTGTCGCCTCTGTGGCACCCCACCCCCACCCCACTGTATAGTGTGTGTAGAAGGTAAAAGGGAGAAACCCACCCCCACCCCCACTGCTGTGATAGCCAAGTGGTGACTCTGCCTCCCCACCAATCCACCACTGCCACCCCTTGCTAGCCTCTCTGGGCGTAGGAGGGTGGGCATGTGGGGGAGGGTGTCCCCATTACCCACCTGCCCTGATGCTGCCACTTGCCACTCTTGCAGTGCCAGCAGGGTGGAAGAGTGAGAGGCAAAGTGTCGCCCACACCTGCACACCCTCATTGGCACTGCTACCCTCTGCATCTTGATGATGGTGCAGAGGGTGGGCGGATGGGTACAGTGCCACACGGAGGCAAATTGGGCACCTGGACTGCCCCCGCTGTGAGGCCCTCCGCCGCTGCTGTGATCCCCCTGCTGCCACCGCGAGCCTCCCCCCACTGCCATTGCCGCCATGCGGCCGAACCAGTGACCCTTGTGCAGACAGTCATTCCAGCGGTCACTCCCACTCCCCAGCAGATGTAAGGAGGAACTGGTGGAGCCCAGAGAGGTGTACTACACACTCAAGTTCCTCCTCACAACAAACCTGTGAAGTAGGTTAGGCTGAGAGAGAAGTGACTGGCCCAGAGTCACCCAGCTAGTTTCATGGCTGAATGGGGATTTGAACTCAGGTCTCCCCAGTCCTAGTCCAGCACTTTAACCACTACACCACGCTGCAGGCAAGGGCAGCTGCAGGCAAGGGCAGGGACACTCCTGCTCTTGTCCAGTGACTTGCAGGGGACAGGAAGGAGCACAAAAATCCCAATTCAGCCATGAGACTTGCTGGGTGACTCTGGGCCAGTCACTTCACTTTCAGCCTGACCTACTTCACAGGGTTATTGTGAGGAGGAACTTGAGTATGTAGTACACTGCTCTGGGCTCCTTGGAGGAAGAGTGGGATATTCTATATTATTAATTCTTCTAGATGGGCCATGTGCCCTCCAGGGCAGCTGGAAAGCAGTTTGACAGTTGGATCAGGCAATGTGAAGCAGCAGGGAGCTCGGAGGCTGTCAGGCGAGCAGGTGATACTCCCTGGCAGTGGCAGGGGGAAGCAAGGACTGCGAGACAGAGAGAAAGATGGAGGACAGAGAGCACGAACACAAGACTTGTGGGGGGGGTGAGAGTGAGCGAGAGCATTTCAGAAGTGCCAAGAGACTTGCAGGGGGAGAGCAGGGGTGGCGAGAGTGAACGAGAGCGTTGCGGGATTGGCGAGAGACTTGCGGGGAGAGAGCGGGGGTGGTGAGAGACTTGCGGGGGGAGAGTGGAGGTGGCGAGAGTGAGCGAGAACATTGCAGGGGCGGCGAGAGCGAGCAAGAGCGTTGTGGGGGTGCAATGCCACAGGCTCAGTGCAAGACCACACAGATGCTCTGTGCAGTGTCAGCTAGGAAAATGTAAAATGAATGAATAGTATGACATGTGTCTGTGCAACTATTCCCCTTAGAGAATAGGGCTGCTATAGGAAGAAGGATTTGAGCTCCCTGCCTGGCATCTCCAGGTCGGACTGAGCGGAAATCCTGCCTGAGAGCCTTGGGAAGCCACTGCCAGTCTGTGTCGACAGTACTAAGACAGTACTAAGCTGGATGGTCTAGTGGTCTGACTCAGTGGAAGGCAGCTTCCTATGTTCATATTTCCCCTTGGGCTCATTTGCAAGGTGCCTGCCACTTTAAGGAAGCTCAGTGCTGTTTGCTGGACAGGCTTTCCCCAAGCAAACTTCTGCTTGCTTTGCAGCCCACTCTGTTATCCAGTCTCTATGGTATCCCTGGGGAGGGAGCCTCAAGCAGGGTCCCACAGTGTTCCATGGCTCCACACGGGCACTGGAAGGGGGTAGGCAACCTCCCCTGCTTGCTAGACCTGGTTTTAGAGGAGGGGCTGGGAACTGGGTGACCCTCTTTTGACAGAGCCCTGTTTGAGAGCTTGCTGAGGTTCCACACGGGAGTGCTAACCCCACCTTCAGACCTCAAGCCCTGTTTTTGCTGGTCATGAGAATAGCTTCAGTGACTTTAATCACAAGAATAGAATTCTTGAGCAAATTAAACATTGAACTACCAATCAAGGGAGGGCATGAAGGCAAACCAATGTATAAAATGAACAGCCCTGCTCTAGTTCCAAGATAATCATGTTCTGCCATTGCCAATCTCCTGAGACATATGTTATCAAAAGAAAAAACATATTTTGCCAAATGATTAGTGGTCTATCATTCAAACAGCCTAATAAATCAAGGCAGGCACAACCAAAAGAAAATATATTAGCAATTCTAAAGAAAACACTCCTTGTTCTCAATAGATTTGTATAGGTGTGCAGTTTTAACTTCTAAAAGTCTTAGTATAAGACTGTTGACACCAGCTTTTAACGAGGTTTCTGAACATATTCAGCTATAAATCCAGTCTCTAAGAGATGACTGTTCTGACCTTGCCAAAGAGTCTTGCCACATTTCCCCTGCTAAATGAGTAAAGAGGCAAAAATTGTGGTTTTCTTTATTGAGCAGGGGGAGAGCATATGGCCCAATCCAACTCCAGCACAGCATCCCTCCAGTGGATGTTGCTGGTGTTTTTCTTTTTTAGATTGTGAGCCCTTTGAGGACAGGGAGCTATTTTATTTATTTATTTATTTATATCTCTGTAAACCACTTTGAGGACTTTTGTTGAAAAGTGGTATATAAATATCCGTAGTAGTAGTCTATCCAGAAGTAGGGATGTGCACAGAACCGGCAGGGGCCAATAAGAAGGTGGGGGGAATAATTTTAAGGGTGAGAGAGGATGCACTCCCCCCACCACCACGTTTCCCCTGCCAGCACTCAATTTCCTAAAAGTCCATCGGGGTGGCAGCATACTTTCCTGCTGCCCTGTTGCCCCCTTTACTGGATGTAACCAGAAGTACTTGACGTCCCCAGGGAGACATCTTCACTTCTTGACCTTCTTGTCCTGGGGAGGAGAGCTGGTCTTGTGGTAGCAAGAATGACTTGTCCCCTTAGCTAAGCAGGGTCTGCCCTGGTTGCATATGAATGGGAGACTTGATGTGTGAGCACTGAAAGAGATTCCCCTCAGGGGATGAAACCGCTCTGGGAAGAGCAGAAGGTTTCAAGTTCCCTCCCTGGCTTCTCCAAGATAGGGCTGAGAGAGATTCCTGCCTGCAACCTTGGAGAAGCCGCTGCCAGTCTGTGAAGACAATACTGAGCTAGATAGACCAATGGTCTGACTCAGTATATGGCAGTTTCCTATGTTTCCTATGTTCCTATGTCCTCCAAGGCCCCACTTTCACCTTGCTCTATGCGAGATGGGAAGCAGGATGTTGGACTAGATTGACTTTTGGTCTTGATCCAGAAGAACTGATTTTCTTACTCTTACTTACAGCCTGAACCTCTGCTGTGCAACGATGCATTTCTTCTTCACGGTTGCTGCACAACAATGTAAGCACCGGGCTAAGTATTACTGCTATTATTTAGTACTAGCTGGGCTGGGCACAGAGCATCTGCGTCACTGGCTGTCCAACCCACTGCCACTGCTCCCCTGCCCGACGTTGGCATGCCTGGCTTTCTGGCTAACTGGCCACTTCCTCCCTGCCTGCTTCTTCCCCCTGCCAACTTTCTGGCCAGCCAGTTGGCCGGCCTGCATCCTCTCCTCCTCACCCCGTGGTTTCTGGCTTGTGGGCCGGCTGGAAAGCTGGCCCACCACCTCCTCCTGCCCACTCCTAGAAGCAGCCGCTTCCTCCCAGAGGCCGGGTCAGAGGCCGGGTCACCACCGCCTCCTCCCAGAAGCTGGGTGACGCTGCCACACCGCCGCTACCTCCTCCGCCCGGTGGCCGGGCCAAGCTGGCCCGCCGCTGCCCCTTGTCCTGGTGGCCAGGCCGCCCACCATCACCTCCTGTTCCCGCTGGCCAGGCTGGGGCAGCCCACCTCCTCCTCCTGGTGGCGGGCCACCCAACACCACCTCCTGTTCCCTCCTCTGGCCGACCAGCTGCAACCACCATTGTCTCCCTGTCTCCATTGCTATCCCCCAGGCAGCTGCTCTCATGAGAGTTGCCACACATGGGATTAGCAACGGGTACATTTAGGAGAATTATATATATAGATGTGTATATTCAACAAAAAGTTCTCAAAGCAGTTTACATAAGAAGATAGAGAACAGTTCCTTGCCCCCCAAATTGCAAAGGTATCATTTTTTTAAAAAAAATGAGAAAAGTGTACTGCTACTAGGGATGTGCATAAAACCGGTTCTCCCGGTTCGGTTCGGGTCCGGACCGGGTCCGGACCGGACCGGGGAGGTTCGGTTCTGGTTTTGCCGGACCACCCCCCGGTCCGGTTCGGTTTCGAACCGGTTCGGATCCGAACCGAACCGGTTCGGATCACAAAAAGTGGCTGGTTTTGAAGGGGACATTGTGTTCTACCTGCCACCCAAATTTCAAGTCAATTGGACCTTCCTCTGATTTTTTACAAATTTTTTTTAAAAAATTAATTCTTGCCCATAACTCACAATGTGGAGCCCTTAGGGGCAAAAAAGCTGGGGTGGGTGGTAGCCACCCATGGGTGTCCTCCACCCCAAAAATCCCAAGGCAATTGGTTGCTCCTAGTATTATTGGTGAATTTTTGAAGAAAATTTTTTTCCATTGGCTAGAATGGGGGTTTGGGGCTGCCCCAGACCCGCCTCTGTGGGGTGGCAGCACCCCCAAAGTGGGTCCGGGGCCATGGCAAAAATGCCCTCAGTCCCTCCCTGCAATCCCCGTAGAGATAGGAGTGATGGTTCTGTTGTTTTTCTGAGGTGTTCTGAGTGTAGATTCTATGATAGCTAATGAGATTTCCAATGAGACACCATGAATCCACTCTCATTTGCTATCACAGAATCCACACTCACTCAGAACACCTCAGAAAAACAACAGAACCATCACTCCTATCTCTACGGGGATTGCTGGGAGGGACTGAGGGCATTTTTGCCATGGCCCCGGACCCACTTTGGCGGTGCTGCCACCCCACAGAGGCGGGTCTGGGGCAGCCCCGAACCCCCATTCTAGCCAATGGAAAAAAAAAATTCTTCAGAAATTCACCAATAATACTAGGAGCAACCCAACAATTGCCACCCCATCTTTTTGGCCCCTCTCTCTGGGCGCCCTAACACGTAACACCTAGTCAGTCCATCTTAATGCCTACCTACTACCACCACTCCTATCCAAGCAAGTAAGAGGAGGACACTCAGAGAGACAACACCCACTCTCTGATCTAACAAAAAGGCCACTGCTGTGCTGCCTGCCAGCACAGCAGCAGCAGCGGAGCAGCACACTAAGCACAAGAGCAGCACACACAGAGAAGAAGCAGGAGGCGGAGCAGCAGAGCAGCAGACCTGCCGCTCTGCATGATGGGTGACGTGATGCCCAAAGAAACCACCGCCTCACTCAGTGCCTGCCACTGACTAGGCCCGACAGACAGAAGCCAGCCAACCTGCTCTGCTCTGCTCTGATGCTCCCCATGGATGATGCACACACACCCTACATCTGCATCCCAATGACCAGACCAGACCAGACCAGACCAAGTGCGCAGAGTCAGCACAGGCCAGCAGCCACCAGCCCAGAAACAACAACAGCTACTACTGCTACCACCACAACCAGTGTTGCCGCTACAATAACATTCCCAGTCCAGTCACGCGTGCCACAGCCTGAGCCTAGCACACAGCCAACAGCTGCTGCCAGCCAGTGCCTGGCAAGCCCAGCCAACATGAGGAGGAGAGAGCTAACAAGTAGACGGCGCACGCACATCACCAACCCATCACGACGGCGCAACTGCAAGGGGAGAGGGCACAATTACAGGCAGGAGGAGGAGGAGGAGGCAAGGCAATCGTAGCACAGATTTGAAAGTTTAAAATCCACCAGGACATCTTCTAGAATCTAGACTTCTGTTTTTTCTACCACCAGCTGTAGTGTCTAGTTAGTCAGTGTGCTGTGCAGCTGAGCTGAGCTGAGCTGAGCTGCATGTGAGGAAGGGTGATTGTAGCTAGTTCTTTAGTTTCAGCAGACTGAGCATTGAGCATGGGCAGTGGCCTTGGGAAGCAACACAATTACACGACACTCACCTGCTGCTGCTGGTCCTAGAAGTTGCCTCTTCTCGTCTTCACCTCTTCGTGTGTGTGTGTGTGTGTGCAGTGAGTGCATGCCTTTTGCCTTGCTGGAAAGAAATGCTTCTCTGGTCCACCACCACATATCTGCTCAAGGACACAGAGGCCCAAGGCAGAGGTGGTGGTGGCACCAGTGTGAGTGCATGTGTGCTGGTGGTGTTTGCCACCACAGGTGTTTTGTGTGTGTATGTGTGCGCTGCTAGCTAGGAGGGGGGAGGGAGGCAGGGAGGCAGGGGGGAGGAAAGGGGAGGGGGAGAGGGATGTAGAGGGGATTGAAGGGGGGAGGGTCCGGCTCAGAGTTGGTCAGCCACATATTTGTGCACACACGTGCTCACGTGTGTGCTTCGGTGGGAGAGACCAGACTCTCATCATCTGCCAGACCGGGGTTGGGGGCAGGTGAGGCGGTGGTGGGCTGGAAGGGAGCGAGGATGGAAGGTGGTGAAGAGGAAGGGGAGAGGATGAGAGGGGAAGGATGGAGGGAGGCATGGGGGGGAGGAAAAAAAACATGTAGACAGACACACACCACACTACACACAGAAAGCATCCACACACAGAGACAGTGCTAGGCATCCATTCACACAGACAGACAGACAGACAGACAGACACACAACAGGAAGAGACAGACTGAGCCTGCACCACACACACACACAGACCCGATTCCCCCCCTGCACAGTTATCAATCAATATGTTGTGTTGGCAGCCAGTTCACTGCTATTCTGATGGTTTTGGGTTTTTGCCATCAGCCAACATCAACAGTGACCACAATCAAGATGAACATAAGATGATAATAATTCATTCGTTTCATTTCAAAAAATCACCCAATCATTTTCTCCATGTAAACCAAGCCCCCCACACATGATTTCTGGTGACATTTTCAATAAAATCAATTCATTTGGCATTCATCATTTTGTTCTCCCTTTGTCACCTTTTTTTCTTTCTTTTGCATAATTTTGAGGCTTGATTTTGACATGGGGTTTTTAAAGAAAAAATTATTTACATGTTTATTTACTATTATTTACATATCTACACTGCATTTTTGAACGTATACCCGCCGCTGCCGCTAAGTCTAGTACTCCGTGGGCTGTGCTACTTTGGGGGGGTGTGCCGTGCCCACGCCAGGTCCCCAAATGCTGACAGGTGGATAGATAAAGGGCCTGTGCTGGTCAGCATTGGGTTTCTTTTTAGGTGGGCGTGGGCATTGTAAACATCTGGCCAGTCGCAGCACTACAACTACTACTACAACTGCATCTCTGTGTGGGCACACTACACGCTGCGACTGGCTGGCACGGCTCAGCATCTGTCACGTCAGCTCAGCTAGAGGTGGAAGGGGGGAGGGTAGGGATAAGCAGAGGTCGAGCCCCGCAGGTGACCAACCATGGGGCAACCCACGGTAATCACTCGCCCGTCTCAAACTGCAGCTTGGGGTAGCCCAACAGGGGGAGGTTCACCTTAAGGAAGACCAGCTGCTCCACCAGACCAGGGTCCAAGCGGGAGCGAGAGGGTGTCACCACGTCCCCGGCACGTGAAAACACCCGCTCGCTCTGGACACTGGTTGGGGGGCAGGAGAGGAGGCGCACAGCCACCACCGCCAGGTCCGGCCAGACTTGGCGGCGGCTCGCCCAGAACTGTGCGCAGTCCACGCCGTCTCCCTCCACAGGCTCCTCCAAGTACTGCGCAACGCATTGCTCAGCACTGGAGGGGGGCCTGGCAGGTCGAGCCTCCCGCATACCAGGCATGGCGCCATAGCAGAACCGCTGAAACCACTGGGCGGATCTCGAGTCGGTAGCAAATGGCTGCTGCGATGGCGCCGCCTGGGATGCCGCGCTGCTGGACTGGGAAGAGGGAGGGGAATGGGAAGCTGACGCCGGCTGGCCGCCCATGCTGCTGCTGGGTGCGGGTTGGGCCGCGAGGGCTGCCCCCGCACCACCACCAACACCCTGGTCTCTGCGGGCCCTAGCGGCCTCCTCCTCCCTAACCTTCTCGACCAGGATGCCCTTCCACCTGGGCAAGTCGTCGGCACTCACGGCATTGCCCTTGAGGGCTGGGTGACAGAGACAAGCGAGGACATACTCCTCCCTGTCTCCCAGCACATCAACGAGCCGCTTGTCAACCCCAGACCTCAGCCTCCCAGCCAGAGCACGACCCTCTGGCGTGGTCAGAGAGATATGGAGTCCACCCATCAGCTTCTCGAGACCAACAGCTGTGGGCAGCGCCTGGCTCAAGGGAGTGGTGTCGCCACACAAGCCCTTCATGGCAAGCTGGAAGGGCTCGAGTGCCGACACCGCCTCGGACATCTGCTTCCACTCTGCGTTCGAGAAGTCGCAGACATCCAAGGACTCGTCCCTCGCCAGGGCGACAAGGGCTCTCTCCTGCTCCAACAGGCGCTGGAACAGGAGGAAGGTGGAGTTCCACCGCGTCTCCACATCCATAGGGATGAGATGGCGAGGAAGGCCAAGGTCATCCTGCTTCTGGTGAAGCAGTCTCCTGGACTTCTCGCTGCGGTGGAAGTGGGCGGCCAGCTTGCGGGACTTATCCACAAGCGTGGCCGTGGCAGCAACAGCAGCTGCGATGGGGCGGGCCCCCTTCTCCTGGGACGCCTTCAGCTCCTTAAGGCCAAGGGCGTCCCTGACGGTCAGATGGAGCGTGTGTGCCATACACCGTATGTTCACACAGTCCATGACTGTCTCGACAGCGGCGGTAACGTTGGCTCCATTGTCGGTGACAATGAAGCCGCGGGAGAGGTGTGGACACCCGCCAATCCACTCCTCTATCTGGCGGTCGAGTACGGCCGCCACCTCCTCCGCGGTGTGCCTCGTGTCCATCGTCTCCACGTGCAGGACGGCCCACCTGTGCCGTAGTGCAGCGGGAGCCGCGCCGGACCCGGAAGCATCGCCCGCGGAGGTCCCCTCACTCTCCGGTCCCCACCAGTGGGCAGTGAGGGCCAGGAAAGAAGCGTGCATCCCACTGACACTGGTCCAGAGGTCAGTCGTGAAATGCACGCTTGTCCCGGCCGGAGCTGCACGCAGCTCGGCCGACACGAGCTCCCTGCACCGGCGGTACAGGGAGGGGACCACGTTCCGGCTGAACGTCGTCCTTGAGGGGATGACGTATTCGGGAGCCAGGTATTGGAGAATACGGCGGAAGCCGTTGTTCTCGACCACCTGAAACGGCTGGTCATCGGTGGAAATCATCTCCCCTATGAGGCGGGTGAGGTGATGATGGTCCACGCGAACAATACGCTGGCTGCCCGAGGACTGCGTCCACCGCTGGACGGGCAGTGTAGCCTGCCTGCTGGCTGGCACACTGCCGCTGCCCGCCCTAGTGGCAGATGCACAAGGCGCACTAGCGCTGCCAGCCTGTCCCCTGAGACCTGGGTGGTGACGCTCTAGGTGTCTCCACATAGGCGTCGTACCCAGGTGCGCAGGGTCCCTTCCACGGCTGACAAGCATCCTGCAGTGGACACAGCGGGCATGGAATGGGTCATCTTGAGGGACCTCAAAATGCACCCATGCACCACTGCCCTTGGCCTCCTGCGCCCTGGGCGCCGTCCTAGGCCGTTTCTCGCAGGGTGGCTGCAGTCCTGGGGGGGGGGGCCGCCGCTGCCTGCCCACTGCTGCCACCCAACCCGCCCCTTCCGCCCTCCACAGCGGAGGAAGGGCCCGGCTCAACTGGCATCGGAGAGGCAGGCCTCTCCTCCACCACCTCGCCAGACCGCTCCCCACCAGAGTGTCGGGCTTCACGAGGGGGGGCCCCACTGAGCGGCGAAAGGATGGGGGAAGGGGCCCCAGAGGGAGGGAGAACCTGGCTGCATCGCTGCCAG
This sequence comes from Hemicordylus capensis, assembly GCF_027244095.1. NCBI lineage: Eukaryota > Metazoa > Chordata > Lepidosauria > Squamata > Cordylidae > Hemicordylus > Hemicordylus capensis. Next base: position 423,397,435 of record NC_069657.1, on the reverse strand, counting down.
CCGCACGGTCCTCACCGCCCTCTACCTGCTCTTCCAACTCCACAGTCTCCTCCACCTCAACAACTGGCGGTAGCTCAGCAGCACCTGGTGCTGCCGGCGAGGAGGGACCCGCCACAGCCCTAACGGTGCCTCTGCCTCTGCCGCGATTGGCGGCAGCAGGCGTGGGGAACTGAATCCTGCGCACCAAAGATGGGGCCGGAGCAAAGAATTCTCCAATGGGGAGAACTGGGGTGTCCTCAGGCTCCCCGCGTCCTCTCCCTCCCCGTGCCGCAGGCGCACCCCGCACCTGGCCTCTCCCACCTCTGCCTGCCAGCCTTGAGCGAGCCCTGCCCGCCACACGGCGCTCAGACATGCTGCTAGGTCAGAAGGAGGGAGACTTTAGGAGGAAGGCCAGACAGGGTCAGAAAAATAATTTGGAGGGGCTTAGGGGCCAAAAAAAAGGCAGCTGATTTGGAGGCGGCGGGGGGGAAGTTTGTTTTCAAAAAAGGAAGCCAATTGGGGGGGAAAGGAAGACTTTTTGATATGGGGGGGAAGCCAATCGAAGTGAGGGGGAGGGTGTCCTTTTTGAATTTGGGAGTCAACCACCAAGCCAATTGGGGAAATGGAACTGGGAGGGGTTTTTTTTAGAAAAATAGGGGGTTAAAGGGTGGAACCCCGGTGTGGGAGGGTGGCACGGGCAGTTGGGTGGAGTAGTTGTGGTGTGGGTGGCAAGTTTTTAGCTTTTTTGGGGGGGGAGAGTGGATGGGGGGAGGGCACAGCACCTACCGGGGGTGGGGGAGGGATGCAGTCAACGCTTGGGAACCTGCAGATCAAAGGAGGAAACCCTTATTTAGTGAACTGGAACACAAAGTGTGGGTTCTGGGGGGTGGCTCTCAAGTAATGCTCCTGTGGGGGGAGCATCAAACTCAATGCAGCCTATTTAGTGACTCTAAATTGCACACAACCAAAACCAGAACCCAGTCACACCAACACAGAGGTTGAACCCACCCACTCTGTGACTCTGCCTGCCCAATGCCATGGCAAGCAAGCAGCAGCAAACACTTGATGGCAGCCTCATGGATTGAACATCATGATCATCATCATACGTGTGTATTGGCCCAGCATGTAGTGGCAGCATCAGAGCCCAGCCAGGACCCCACTCAGACTGCCCCAGAGGCAAGGAAGCACTCTGGCATGGCATGGGCCCAGCATGTAGTGGCAGCATCGCATCAGAACCCTGGACCCCACTCAGACTGCCCCAGAGGCAAGGAAGCACTCTGGAAGGCACCTGTTCAAAAACCAACTGCAAGACGCATGCAATGCAACGCAACACACAGCAGCAATTTCTTTACTGGGCATGGGCATGAAGACACAAGTTTTACAACAGTACATCTCCTCTCCAAGGTTCCCTCCCTCCTCCCCACACCCAAATGCATTTCAGAATAGGGGTGTCCCTATTTAAAACTGCCAGCTAGGGAGAGAAAGGGGCAACAAAAGGTGCACAATCGCACACGCACTAACCCCTCTTCTTCCGGTCCTTCTCCTGCCGCTCACTGCTGGTCACGGATTCGCCGCCGCCAGCCAGCCACCCTGGGCTGAGACACAGCAGGGCGGCCGCACGAGGCACACAGGCAACCGGGGTAGTTCAACAATGATGGAGGGGCAGAAGTGAGGAGACAACACTATTTGTGTCGCTCAACTCACCCCCAAGCAGAGACAAAATCAACCAAAAACTATAAAAAGAAAAAAAAAAACGATGGCAGCCGCCAGGTGGGTAGGCTACTGTGTGCGGCTGCAGCTGTGGGAGAGGAGGTGGAAAGTGAAGGGGAGCAGAGAAAGAAAAGACTAAGAGAGAGAGAAAAGGGGGGGGCAGGGACAAAGAGAAAGAGAGGAGAGAGAGAGAAAAGAAAGAGAGAGAGAGGAGAAATAGAGATGATAGAGAGAAAGAGGAGAGAGGAGAAGCGCAGCGCAGCAGGGAGGGGGGATTCAGGTGTGGGGGGAGGACACAGCAGTAGCAGCGGTCCAAAGAGGTGGGGGGAGCAGAGAGGGTGTGTGTGGTTGGGGGCTAGTGTGTGGCAGGGGGCCTGGGGTAAGTGGAGAGAGTCGGGGGCAAGGAGGAAAAGAGGTGGGGTGGGGGGAGCAGAGAGGGTGTGTGTGGTTGGGGGCTAGTGTGTGGCAGGGGGCCTGGGGTAAGTGGAGAGAGTCGGGGGCAAGGAGAAAAAGAGGTGGGGTGGGGGGAGCAGAGAGGGTGTGTGTGGTTGGGGCTAGTGTGTGGTAGGGGGCCTGGGGTAAGTGGAGAGAGTCAGGGGCAAGGAGGAAAAGAGGTGGGGTGGGGGGAGCAGAGAGGGTGTGTGTGGTTGGGGCTAGTGTGTGGCAGGGGGCCTGGGGTAAGTGGAGAGAGTCGGGGGCAAGGAGAAAAAGAGGTGGGGTGGGGGGAGCAGAGAGGGTGTGTGTGGTTGGGGCTAGTGTGTGGCAGGGGGCCTGGGGTAAGTGGAGAGAGTCGGGGGCAAGGAGAAAAAGAGGTGGGGTGGGGGGAGCAGAGAGGGTGTGTGTGGTTGGGGGCCAGTGTGTGGTAGGGGGCCTGGGGTAAGTGGAGAGAGTCAGGGGCAAGGAGAAAAAGAGGTGGGGTGGGGGGAGCAGAGAGGGTGTGTGTGGTTGGGGGCTAGTGTGTGGCAGGGGGCCTGGGGTAAGTGGAGAGAGTCGGGGGCAAGGAGGAAAAGAGGTGGGGTGGGGGGAGCAGAGAGGGTGTGTGTGGTTGGGGGCTAGTGTGTGGCAGGGGGCCTGGGGTAAGTGGAGAGAGTCGGGGGCAAGGAGGAAAAGAGGTGGGGTGGGGGGAGCAGAGAGGGTGTGTGTGGTTGGGGGCTAGTGTGTGGCAGGGGGCCTGGGGTAAGTGGAGAGAGTCGGGGGCAAGGAGGAAAAGAGGTGGGGTGGGGGGAGCAGAGAGGGTGTGTGTGGTTGGGGCTAGTGTGTGGCAGGGGGCCTGGGGTAAGTGGAGAGAGTCAGGGGCAAGGAGGAAAAGAGGTGGGGTGGGGGGAGCAGAGAGGGTGTGTGTGGTTGGGGGCTAGTGTGTGGCAGGGGGCCTGGGGTGAGTGGAGAGAGTCAGGGGCAAGGAGAAAAAGAGGTGGGGTGGGGGGAGCAGAGAGGGTGTGTGTGGTTGGGGGCCAGTGTGTGGCAGAGGGGTGTTGGGGGGATGGGGAGGGGGAGGGGGCAACAACAAACAGCAAAGGAGAAACTGGAACAACTCGGGCAGCAGCAGCGATTAGGCTGGATGGGGTGGTTGGGGGAGGAGCTGGGCCTGGGCTAGGATCTGGGAGGAGGGAGGGTGGGGGGGCAGGCAGGGGGGGAGGAGGAGGAGGAGGGTAGCAAAATATATAAAGCAATATATATCAAGAGAACACAAGCCAGAAGTTAAAAAAAAAATGAAAAGAAAGACTATAACCAGCAGAAAAAACTTGGGGGTGGGGGTGTGGGGAGGGGGAACCAAACACAGACTCTGAGGGGGGCCACTAAGTGAACAGAGACAATGAAACCACAATTGCTGCAAATTAATAATAGCAAATGAATAAGTGGAACCAAGCAAAGAAAACTGGACTCTGTTTGGCAGCAGCAAACTTGGGAGAAGGCTGGATGGGGTGGGGTTGGGGTGGGGTGTGGTTGGACTTGGAGGGGCAAGTTTGGAGCAGGGAACCAAAACTGATTATATGGGACAACAAGAAACAACAACAGAATCCTCTGGGGGTGGGGGGGAGGGATTCAGGGAACCAACTCGCAGGGCAGCAGCAGTCAGCAGAAACAAACAAAATGGTACAATTTAAGCAAAACCAGCAAGCAATATATAAATGAAACCAATGGAATGCAATGTGAAAATCAAAAAGTTGGACAAAAACAAGGCAGGACAAAGAGCAATAATTAATGGAAGAAGATTTAAAGCAATGAGGATGCAGTGGGTGGGAGTGGGGGAGGGGGAGGGTAGGCCCAAAGGATGAGAAGGGAAAGGGGGGGAGGGGGGGAGAAAAGCAGACAGACAAGGAACAGGGAAAATTGGGGGAAATTAAGAAGAAAGTAAAGTGAAGTAACACACAGTATACAGACAAGAGACAGACACAGAGAGGAGACACACAGAGAGTCACAAAGGGCAGGTGGACAAAGGATTAGACAGAGCACACACAGAGAGACACAGGACACAGTCAGGACTCACAGAGACACCAGAGCAGCCAGCAAAGGGCAAGCAGGTCTCAGAGATGATCCCACAACTGCAGCCAAGAGAAGTTTCCAGAGAAGAGGCTTGGGTTTATATAGGTTTGAAATTCCCTCCTTTGGGAGCCCCCACCTTTGCACTCCCCCCACGGCCAACAGGGTGCCAGCTCTCAACAGTGCAACAGCCAAGCAGCCTACCAGAACAAAGGACTCATTCTGGCCAATCAAGGATCAATAGCGCAGCCAATACAATGCCTGGAAATAGCATCACAAAATGGATGCAAGGAGGAGCAAAAGTTTCGGGAAGGAGACACAAAATGGAGGACACACTTGGAACTTTAAAGAGACACTCCAGAGACTCAATTTCATTCCCGAACCGGTTCGGGAAACCCGAGCCGGTTCCGTACCGAACCGGCTCGAATTCGGTCCGGCTCGGTCCCCGGAAGGGCCCGATTCGGTCCGGGATCGAGCCGCCGGATCCGGACCGAACCGCACATCCCTAACTGCTACTTTGAAAAGGCAGCAATCAGAAGCACACTTTCTAGGGAGCAAATCTCATTGCACTGAATGGGACCTTCTGCTGAGTAAATATTCTCAGGATCTCAGTGTGAGGCTGCAATCACTTGCTTTTGCCTTTGTGGGGTCAGGTCCAGCACTGCAGCATTTTTAGTGTTGTGTGGAATCCAAATTCCTTTTCAGGAGGTTATTTGCACTTGGCTGCAGGCTTTGGGGTAAATGTTGAGCGAAGCCACTTCGAAGTACACTCGCAGCATTGTGGGAAGCAGCCCCTCTCCTCTGCTCTCAGGTTTTCTTTCTGCAAGTCCACATGGCAGGCATCAGTGTTTTCCTTCCTAGCCAGTGGCGGGGGGTGGGTGGGGGGAGGAGTTCCCTGCAGAGATAGATCTACATTTCTGAAGAGAGCATGCCTCTTATGCTAATGATTCTACATCAGTGCCTTTCCTTGTTTGCTCTGGTGTTTTCAGAAAAAGTAGCTTAAAACCAGCATTTAAAACATCCAGAAATATCTCGAGATAAGCTAGAATTCACATCACAATCACAAAGCCCGACTTGTGTGGAGTGGGTCCAAGGATCTTGAAGGGACTTCAGGGTAAGTTTGGCTGGTGTGCGAACTCACACTCTCTCTCCCAAAGGAGATTTGGGGCAGAAGCCCTGTGTTTAAAGCCTCCAGCTGATTGTGGAAGAACAAATGCTTCAGAAGCACTAAGGGGTCCTCATATGGATGCACGCGCCCCCCATCTCCTGGGAGTCCTCTTTTGGTATCCAACCACAGATAAGAGATTTGTTGGACTTTGTCCCCTTTACTAGGCAGAACCTGCCTTGGTTTGCATTTGGATAGATGACCACATGTGAGCACTATCTGCTGTAAGATACTCCCCTTAGAGCAGGGCTGCTCAATTTTGGCCCTCCTGCAGATGTTGGCCTACAACTCCCATAATCCCTGGCTATTGGCCACTGTGGCTGGGGACTAGGGGAGCTGTAGTTCAAAAACAGCTGGGAGGCCTAAGTTGAGCAGGCCTGCTGTAGAGGAAGGGGCCATGGCTCAGTGGTAGAGCATCTGCTTTGTATGCAGAAGGTCCCAGATTCACTCCCTGCCATCTCCAGTTAGCACAGAGAAAGACTTCTGCCTGAAACCCTAGAGAGTCACTGAGGCTGTTCTCACGCACAGCCAAGACTGGGCTAAACCAGCGTGGTGTAGTGATCAGAGTGCTGGACTAGGACCGGGGAGACCCGAGTTCAAATCCCCATTCGGCCATGATACTTGCTGGGTGACTCTGGGCCAGTCACTTCTCTCTCAGCCTAACCTACTTCACAGGGTTGTTCTGAAGAGAATCCTAAGTATGTTGTACACAACTCTAGGCTCCTTGGAGGAAGAGTGGGATATAAAATGTAATAATAATAATAATAATAATAATAATAATTATTATTATTATTATTATTATTATTATCATCATCATCATCATCATCATCATTCAGATCTTCAGAACTTCAGATCGTCCATGAACAGCAGATGGTTGATTTTACTTGATGTTTTAGATAGCAAACATCTAAAACATCAAGTAAAATCAACCATCTGCTGTACATGGACGATCTGAAGTTGTATGGAAAGTCCCAGTCAGAAATTGAATCACTGCTAAACACTGTCCGTATATTCAGTAGCGATATAGCAATGGAGTTTGGACTAGACAAGTGTGCTGCATTAATAATGAAAAGAGGAAAAATAACAAAAACAGAAGGAACAGAACTGCCCAATGGAAGCAACATCAAGAACCTGGAAGAGAAAGAACGTTACAAATACTTGGGCATTCTCCAGGCTGATAACATTGTACACACTGAAGTTAAAAGAAAAATTGGAAGTGAATACATCAGGAGAGTTAGAAAAATCCTCAAGTCCAAACTCAATGGCGGGAACACCATACAAGCCATAAACACCTGGGCTATACCCGTTATCAGATACACTGCAGGAATAATAGACTGGACCCAGGCAGAGCTAGAGATGCTAGATCGTAAGACCAGGAAAATCATGACCATCAATCATGCTCTGCACCCCCGCAGTGATGTAGATAGGCTATACCTCCCTCGCAGCTCAGGTGGAAGAGGAATGCTGCAAGTCCATCAAACAGTAGAGGAGGAGAAAAGAGGCCTTGAAGAATATATCAAGGACAGTGAAGAAGATGCACTTAAAATGGTCAATAATGAGAAACTATTCAACACCAATGAAAGAAAGGAGGCCTACAAGAAAGAACAAGTCAAGAACCGAGCAGAAAGATGGAGAAATAAGCCCCTGCATGGTCAATATTTGCACAATATAAGTGGAAAATCAGACATCACCAAGACCTGGCAATGGCTTAAGAATGGCAGCTTGAAGAAAGAAACAGAGGATTTAATACTGGCTGCACAAGAACAGGCACTAAGAACAAATGCAATAAGAGCAAAAGTCAAAAAATCCACAACAAACAGCAAGTGCCACCTTTGTAAAGAAGCAGATGAAACAGTGGACCACCTGATCAGCTGTTGTAAGAAGATCGCACAGACTGACTACAAACAAAGGCATGACAAGGTAGCCGGGATGATACACTGGAACATCTGCAAAAAATACAAGCTACCTGTAGCCAAGAATTGGTGGGACCATAAAATGGAAAAAGTTGAAGAAAATGAAGATGTAAAAATATTATGGGACTTCCGACTACAAACAGACAAACATCTGCCACACAATACACCAGATATAACTGTAGTGGAGAAGAAAGAAAAACAAGTCAAAATAATCGACATAGCAATACCAGGGGATAGCAGAATAGAAGAAAAAGAAATAGAAAAAATCACTAAATACAAAGATCTACAAATTGAAATTGAAAGGCTGTGGCAGAAAAAGACCAAAATAATCCTAGTGGTAATTGGCGCCCTGGGTGCAGTTCCAAAAGACCTTGAAGAGCACCTCAACACCATAGGGGCCACAGAAATCACCATCAGCCAATTACAAAAAGCAACTTTACTGGGAACAGCCTACAGGTGAAACTCAGAAAATTAGAATATCGTGCAAAAGTCCATTAATTTCAGTAATGCAAATTAAAAGGTGAAACTGATATATGAGACAGACGCATTACATGCAAAGCGAGATAAGTCAAGCCTTAATTTGTTATAATTGTGATGATCATGGCGTACAGCTCATGAAAACCCCAAATCCACAATCTCAGAAAATTAGAATATTACATGGAACCAAGAAGACAAGGATTGAAGAATAGAACAATATTGGACCTCTGAAAAGTATACAGTGTACTGTGCTTGATTGGCCAGCAAACTCGCCTGACCTGACCCCATAGAGAATCTATGGGGCATTGCCAAGAGAAGGATGAGAGACATGAGACCAAACAATGCAGAAGAGCTGAAGGCCGCTAATGAAGCATCCTGGTCTTCCATAACACCTCATCAGTGCCACAGGCTGATAGCATCCATGCCACGCCGCATTGAGGCAGTAATTGCTGCAAAAGGGGCCCAAACCAAGTACTGAATACATATGCATGCTTATACTTTCCAGAGGTCCGATATTGTTCTATTCTACAATCCTTGTCTTCTTGGTTCCATGTAATATTCTAATTTTCTGGGATTGTGGATTTGGGGTTTTCATGAGCTGTACGCCATGATCATCACAATTATAACAAATTAAGGCTTGACTTATCTCGCTTTGCATGTAATGCGTCTGTCTCATATATCAGTTTCACCTTTAAATTTGCATTACTGAAATTAATGGACTTTTGCACGATATTCTAATTTTCCGAGTTTCACCTGTATATTCTGCGATGATATCTATAACCATTGACAATGAAATTCTGGCATCCCAGGTCCTTGGGAAGGACTCGATGTCTAGATAAAACAAACCAGTCAATAACACCTGTCTGACTGTGTAAACAAGAAATAATAATAATAATAATGCAGCCAAGCTCAGACTTGGCTGCGTTTGAGAACTGCCAGGAGCCGCACAACTCCTGGCGGTGCTTCAGTAGCAAACCCTCCTATGGAGCCCACCTCTTAAATGAGGTGAAAGGGGAACGCACTCCCTTAGCCCAATTTACCTGATCATGAGCAGCACCAGCTGCTTTTAGCCGGCGGAGCTGTAGCAGTGATGGGCACCTGCCCATCACTTTGCGGATCCCCAGAATGCACCACACACTCACGCAGTGCATTGTGGGATTTCTGGGGGCGGGGACAACATGTCCCAGTTCCCAACCCTCTGTGCTGCCAGGAGCAGCTGGTGTTCAGCAGGCAAGTTCCAGCAGCCTTCCTCCCCATGCGCCTGGTCGCCCTTCTCAGTGATAGTGAGAAAGGGCCCGCTGTCGGTCAGTATAGATAATACTGAACTAGATGGAGAGGTGACCAAGACAGTTTTGAGCTTGAGATAGAACATGCAAGTGACACGCTACCTCCATGGTGGTAAAATAAAATAATCTATAAGATGGAGGAATAACTGGACTGTCTGTGGGCAAGTGGGAGGTACCAATAGACTTGGGGTGGCCTGCAGATATGCCAATGGGACAGAATGTTTGTAAGCTCAGACAGTTAACAGTGAACAGACAAGTGGGGGTGGAGGTAACAGAACTCTGTAGTGAAGGGCGAAATACAGGGCTTGAGCGAAAAGAGTGGGGAATCTCTCAGCCTGAAGAACACTCCCTCCAGACAGTCACAAGCCCTTCTGCTTCTGAGGGGGGAGTGTTTGTGTAAAACTTGTTTTCTTGCCAGCCATTTCACAGTTTTGTGTTTCTGAGGAGGAAGGGGTTTGAAAAGGAGCTGGGGCTGAACACCAGGCTCTGCTCCTCCACAAAAACGCCCAGAAAACTGAAAAAAATTGAAAGTTGCATATGAAGTAAGACTCAAGTTAGAGCAGACATTCCTGTCTTTGTTGCTAACTTTTGTGGGTTTTTTAACCATACTCAGCCGCAAGCTCAGGCATCACATGCACGCCAGGGATATACTGCAATATTCTTGTAAACTAAATAACTGGCAAATTGCTGATCCTTATTGGTAATCCTGAACCAGTTCCCTGAGGCATGTCTCCACAGCCTGGGTAATGGCAGGGCTGAGCCTGCTTCATTTCATTGTTTTGTTGTTGAAAGGTAGCTTTCAGGTTGTAAAGGTAGCTTTCACAATTTGTAACGAAACAGGTGTTTATTCAATGTAAGTGTCTGCTAAAAGATCTAGGAGATTTTTACCCACAAGATCCCCCGGAGAGGTGATCAAAATGAAGAAAGTACCACATTATCCAGAAAGCCCAACTAACCAGGCTATTAGCAAGCAGAGAAATCAAGCATTTGTTTTCCTTTATGGCCTTTGAAGGTATTAAATGATTTTCTTGGCAAAGTCCCAGATACTTACTAGTAAATACAGCAGCCCAAGAACAAGAGAAGGCAGGGCTTGAAGTAGGGCTTTCAAGCACTGGGGAAAACCAGAAGCTGTAGTACTGCCATATTCTCTAGAACTAAGGTAAAGTGTGCTTTTAAAACTAAGGTAAAGTTGATTTCGACTCCTGTCGCCCACAGAGCCCTGTGGTTTTCTTTGGTAGAATACAAGAGGGGTTTACCATTGCCTCCTCCCGCGCAGTATGAGATGATGCCTTTCAGCATCTTCCTATATCACTGCTGCCTGATATAGTACCAGCGGGAATTTAAACCAGCAACCTTCTGCTTGTTAGACGAGCATTTCCCTGCTGTGCCACAGAACTGCCATACATTTATTTCTTACATAAGAAATAAATGTAAAATAAACATTCTAAGATCTTTTAGGAGTGAAAATATAAAGCTGCAGGGACAAAGGCTCTTTCCCCTCAACAAGATTTATTTATTTGTTTGTTTGTTTGTTTGTTTGTTTGTTTGTTTGTTTGTTATTAACACATTTTTATACAGCCCAAAACCTATGTCTCTGGGCGGTTCAGAACAAAATAAAAACAAAGTAAAACATAAGTTAAAAAAAAAAAGTTTAAAACATTACAGCAATTTAAAATTTCTAAAAGAATATTTTAAAACAGCATTAAAACCATTAAAACAATATTAATTAAAAGCCTGGGTGAACAGATGTGTCTTTAAAGACTTTTAAAAAGCTGTCAGAGATGGGGAGGCACTTATTTCATTAGGGAGCGCATTCCAAAGCCTCGGGGCAGCAGTGGAGAAGGCCCGAAGATGAAGGAGGTTTTCTCCACAGCACTGTGGAGGGGAATATTCCCCTCCACTGTGAGGGGAATATTTTGCAATGAGAGCAATAGGAGATAGACAGCTTGAGCCCCATTCACACATAGAGGCTCTTCTCACGATTAGTGAGAAGAGCCTCTAGGGGGTTTGCAGGGAGAGCGGGCTCCCAGCAGATGAGCAGCAGTCTGCTCTGAGTGGCCGGATTGGCTGCCCACACGACTGCCAGCTCTGTCACGGAGCCAGTGGGGGCTTGGAGGATCGGGGGCCGCGCACCCCCGGAAGCTCCAGCATGCCCTGCACAAGCATGCAGGGCAAGCGCGCAGGGCATGCTGGAGAGTCCCCCGAGCCAGGAGGTTGCTTTTCAGCCTCCCGGTCAGGGGTCTACTTGTGAGTAGCTGCGGCCACTCATGGTCGGGAAGCCCGGGTTAGCAGAGCGCTTGCTTCACTAACCTGGGCTTAGGGGAGGGCTACATAAGCGGGTGACCCACTTAAGAACCACCAAGCTCGCAGCCGGGCCCGGTGGTTCTCACGATGGGACGAAATCGGGAAAGCCTCCGCTAGCCTGATTTCGTCCCATCGTGTGAATAGCCTCATTATATTCAACACTTGTTCAAAGTGTTCAAGAGTAGCCCCATTCACAAGTTACGTTCAACATTCACAGGTTACGTTGTTTTATGCCTCTTTTTATGTTTTTATACTTTTAGCATGATGTTTTTATTGTGTTTTTATTGTATGTTTTTGACTTTTGTAAACCGCCTTGGGGCTATTTTTTAACGAAAGGCGGTATAAAAATGCAATAAACAAACAAACAAACAAACAAACAAACAAACAAGTGTACAGTGTACTACACAGGTACAGCTCTGGACACTGTTACAGTTATTCACACATTCTGCTCAACACAGGTACAGCCGTATACTTCCTATCTGTACCGTGCATTTGAGGGACCTGTAGCCAGGTTCACTTTAAAGATGAATCCAGGTACAGTCATTCACACAAACACATGTATGAGTCTACAGACATCTGTGCACTCATACAACACAGTGAGGCGATTCCCAGGAATAGTGGAAATCGGGCTAAGGTTGCCCAGCCCGGTTTCTGCTGCTCGTGTGCAGCAATGAGATCCATGTGGCTCCTGGCAGCAAGCCCACCTCAATGCCCCTCCTTAAATGAGGTTAGCAGCGCGAGCACTCCGCGAACCCCATTTTTTGGTCGTGTGTCTGCCGCGGCTACTTGCAACCTCGGCAGACACACTTGGGGAGGAGGGAATGCATGGTGTATTACTGGGACTCTGGAGGAGGGGTGCAACATGGCAGCGCTTCTCTGCGCCCACCCCCTGGAGTGCAGGAGTGCCCAAGCGAAGCTGCCGCTCCCCTAGGAGGGCAATTCTCCCACCCAGCAATGTGTTGGTGATAGTCTGCGGGGAGACCAGGCCAAACCCCCTCTCCCTACAACGCCCCTTGCGGCTCTTTACACTAATCATGTGAAGAGCCTCAATGTCTAATGGGACTTTGATTTCTAACTAGCTTGTATCTAACTAACTAACGTCAGAGGTTAGTTAAAAAGGGCTATCTGCAAGTATGGTTGTGAGAAGTGTGGCAGACGTCCCACCCGGTGCATCACTCACCCCCTCGCAGGCTCCACTCATGGTTCCATCAATGTTTGTCTGAAGAGGCGAATACGATCAGCATGTTGGCAGGCGCTTCTGGGTGATTGGCAGCCTGGGGCAATCTTGGCTGCCAATCATGGAAGAGCCTGCTATCACAGTTACAGCGTTTCTGCCTTCAGACTAACACTGCTGTATTTGTAAGTGGAAAGCTACCTGGGTAGCTTTTCCTCCTACCTTGCTTCCACACAGCCGAAAACTGGGAGCACACGCAGCTCCCAGACCCAGGTAGAACAGTTTTTGATTGTGCGGATGACCTCATGGCATTTATTCCCACGATTACTAGAAAGCAGACTAAGGAGGCTTAGCCCGCTTTCTAGTGAGCATGAGAACCACCGGGCTCTCAGGTGAGTCCGGTGGTTCCAAGGTGGCTAGCCCGCCTAATTTCCTCTCCCCTTAAACAAGGTTAACGGAGTGAGCACTCTGTCAACCTTGGGTTGTTGTTGTTGTTTTTTGCTTTTGTGCCACTTCAGCGTGCAGCAGCACACGAGTAGAGCCCCTACTGGGAGGCTGCAGCCAGCCTCTTGGCCTCAGGGGTCTCCAGAATGCGCCGCGTGCTCTTGCAGGGAATCCTGGGAATTCTTGGGGCTGGGTGGCCCCCAATCCCTGAAACCCCCACCAGCTCCATGATGGAGCTGGTAGTCATGTGGGCGGCCAAACCGGCTGCCCGGGCAGAGGCGTAACTATAGGGGGGCAGGGGGGGCACGTGCCCTGGGCGCCATCTTTTCTGGTCATGTGGGGGGCGCCGCCATGACCAAATTTTTTTAAATTAAAAAAAAATTTTTGTTAATACAAATGTTTCCTGCTCAGTGCAGCAGCACTGCAGCAGTCAAGGGAGCACGTCAGTGCCCCCTTCCCCACGAGCGGTCCCTTCCGCGCTGCCTGCGCCCCCCCCATTGCTTTGCTGGTGCCTGGCGGCCAGTCAGTGGCCTGGCTTGGCAGCGGCGGCGGGCGCTTGTGAGGAAAAACCTAAGTATAATGTAGTATGTTGGGGGGGGGGGCGCGGGGGCACCATTTCAGTGCTTGCCCCGGGCCCCGTTTTCCCTAGTTACGCCTCTGTGCCCAGGGCTGCAGGCGTGATCGTCTGCGGGGAGAGGAGGCTAAGCCCGCTCTCCCCGCAGAGCCCGGTAATTGTGTGAAGTGCCTCATGGTCTCCTAGGGTAACAGGTTCCACAGCCAGGGCGCTATCACAGTGAGGGCCCTCTCTTGTGTTCCCAGCAGCCAGAGTTCTGATGGTGGGACACAAAACAGGGCTTCCTCTCTGCTGGGTTCAGTGGCTAAGTGGTCTTTACAGGAGAAGACTGGCCTTAAAAGAGAGCGGGGTGGGCGCCCTGGGCTTTAAAGGCGTTAGCTACACCTTCTAATCGTTGTTCCCCGAAATAGACAAGAAGCCAATAAAGATGAAAAAAACAACAAAGTAGCACGTTCCGAATGGCTTCTTAGCTCAGTATCTCATTTTCAGTATTGATTAAAAGAGATGTTAATATAAAGCATTACAACGCCCCTCCCTTCTCACAGGCAGCTGCGGCACACCCCATAATTCAGAGTGATCGCTCCAAAAAGTCAACAGCCCCTGGTTCTACACAGCAGGACATGGTTTCAAGTTTTATTTGCGTCCTTTCCTTAATGACCTTTCCCCCACGCCTTCCATCCAGAGGCTGAATGTAGTGTAGATCATCTGCCTGACAGCTCAGCACCTATAAACATTTATGAATTTGTATTAAAACCAATACTTGATTATGTCAGTGTTTACGAGGCTTCCCAGAAGCACTGTATCCTTCAGTTAAGCATCACTGAAGCCCACCCATTCCCCAGAAAGAATAATAACAACAGGCTGTATTTCATGATTCCTCTTGATTAGCTGACTAACTGCTGCCAGCTACAGTAGCTACCAGCTCCTGATTCAGTTGGTTTGAAGGATTTCCTGCCTTGTAAGGTATTTCCTGGTTGATATCACACCAGGAATCCCTTTTGATTGTGAAAGCACCACCAGGAATTGCACACAAAACACCATTGCTTAATGGGGTTTGGACTCACTCTTTTGCACATTAAACCTGTGTACCACATTTACCTGAATCCAAGACTAGATTTTCCCCAGGTTTTGATATGAGAAATCAAATTCTAGACATCTTAAATGGGAGACTAGAGGTGTGAGCACTGTAAGATATTCCCTTTAGATGATGGAGCCACTCTGGGAAGAACATCTAGGTTCCAAGTTCCTTCCCTGGCATCTCCAAGATAGGACAAGATTTTATTTATTTATTTATTTAGGACAAGATTTTTTAATTGAGCCAACAAACTACCAAAGCATATAGGGCTAAGAGAAATTCCTGCCTGCAACCTTGGAGGTACCACTGCCAGTCTGTGAAGACAGTACTGAGCTAGTTAGACCAATGGTCTGACTCAGTATATGGCAGCTTCCTATGTTTCTATGTTCCTAAATTCAGAGACCTATTCCTTTTAATAAAGTGCAGGTATAACCTGTGCTTAACCTATACTATTTAAGGGGCTTATCTTAAACTGAGTCTCATCTTTGGTTCAGGGAAATACAGTATTTACGATGTGGATATAAATACCCTGGTGTATGTAAATACGCCTCCCCAGTCCCAAATGGGGAGAAATCATGACTTTCTCTCTCCCCCCCCCCATTATTTTTAACAAAATGAGCTACAAAATGGCTCCTGAACACAAAATGGTGCTGGAAATGACCTTCATGGTAATTTCCGACCTTCAAGGATCCTTGGTGGATACCTGGATTTTAACTCTTTAGTATCCGCATATATAGAGGCTAGGTGTCTTTTTTTACACCCACAAATATGCAGAACTGCAAGTAACAGTTCCGTGAATAATGGGGTTCTCCTGTACTGCCTTACTGAATACCCTTTGTGGGAATTAGCAACATCAATTCCAAAAGCAAATGGATTCTGTGAGAATGGAAGATATAACAGCAGTGCACAGGAAACTGATTTTATGTATGCTTTGATAAGTAGCAAAGTGTAGGTCCCAGCCCCGCCCCCTTCCATAACACAAGTACTCTGCAGGGAAGACTTTTGTTGATTTGAAGTTTGCGTTTGAAAGCTGAGCTTCCAAATTTATGACCAGACATAAATTCGAACAGCAAGAGCCATGTAATTCACAGAGACCTTGCAAAACAGGTCCTAGCCAGAAGCAATGTCTGTTTGACTGATTTATTTCCTGGAGGAAAGGGAAATCTAGTTTTTCTTTTTAAACCTTCAAAAATGTTGCCAAGCTTCCTTGAGCATGAGGTTCCATCTGCAGGCACAGAGCAGAGTAATTCTGCAAAACTTGCATAGATTTTTACATATAGCTCAATGAGCAGAACCAGATCTCTAAACTTGGAGAATGCCTGGTTTGTACACTGCTTTTTCTTTTTTCTTTTTTTCTTTTTAGGATGATCCAATGAGGAATAAAGGGCCTGTGCTCCAGTGTGTGGTCAGATACTGTTACACTTCCTTTGACAACATAGGGCTTGTTGAACTCTCTAGTGCGCTATAACTTTAGCAAAGATCTCCCTATCATGAAACTGAGTAGTGTTAGCCCATGGACATAAAGAACCTGCCTTGTACTAAGTCAGATCACTGGTCCCTCTAGCTCAGTACTGTCTACACAATAGACAATACTGAGCCATTTTGGAAGGGCGGTACACAAATCAAATAAATAAATAAATAAATAAATAAATAAATAAAACACTGACTGGCAGTGGCTCTCCAAGGTTTCAGTTTCAGGCTGAAGTCTTGCTCAGTCCCACATGAAGGAATTGAAACTGGGGACTTCTGTATGCAAAGCAGATGAATAATAATAATAATAATAATAATAATAATAATAATAATAGACCATCAATCATCAATAATAAATAATAATAATGGTCAATAATAAATGACCATCAATAAATGACCATTAATCAATCAATCAATAATCATGACCATCAATCATGCTCTGCACCCCCGCAGTGATGTAGATAGGCTCTACCTCCCTCGCAGCTCAAGTGGAAGAGGAATGCTGCAAGTCCATCAAACAGTAGAGGAGGAGAAAAGAGGCCTTGAAGAATATATCAAGGACAGTGAAGAAGATGCACTTCAGATGGTCAAGAACAAGAAACTATTCAACACCAATGAAACAAAGCAGGCCTACAAGAAAGAACAAGTCAAGAACTGAGCAGAAAAATGGAGAAATAAGCCCCTGCATGGTCATTATTTGCATAATGTAAGTGGAAAATCAGACATCACCAAGATCTGGCAATGGCTTAAGAATGGCAACTTGAAGAAAGAAACAGAGGGTTTATTACTGGCTGCACAAGAACAGGCACTAAGAACAAATGCAATAAGGGCAAAAGTCGAAAAATCAACAACAAACAGCAAGTGCTGCCTTTGCAAAGAAGCTGATGAAACAGTGGACCACCTAATCAGCTGTTGCAAAAAGATCGCACAGACTGACTACAAACAAAGGCATGACAAGGTAGCAGGGATGATACACTGGAACATCTGCAAAAAATACAAGCTACCTGTAGCCAAAAATTGGTGGGACCATAAAATGGAAAAAGTTGTAGAAAATGATGATGCAAAAATATTATGAGACTTCCGACTTCGAACAGACAAACATCTGCCACACAATACACCAGATATAACTGTAGAAGAGAAGAAAGAAAAACAAGTTAAACTAATTGACATAGCAATACCAGGGGATAGCAGAATAGAAGAAAAAGAAATAGAAAAAATCACCAAATACAAAGATCTACAAATTGAAATTGAAAGGCTGTGGCAGAAAAAGACCCAAATAATCCCAGTGGTCATTGGCGCCCTGGGTGCAGTTCAAAAAGACCTTGAAGAGCACCTCAACACCATAGGGGCCACAGAAATCACCATCAGCCAATTACAAAAAGCAACTTTACTGGGAACAGCCTATATTTTGCGACGATATCTATAATAATAACAGCAACAATATTGATAATAAAATTCATCCATCCCAGGTCCTTGGGAAGGACTCGATGTCTGGATAAAACAAACCAGTCAATAACACCTGTCTGACTGTGTAAACAAGAAATAATAATAATAATAATAAATAAACTTTATTTATTAGCCACCCCATAACCAAATTGTTCTCTGGGCAGCTGACAACAGAGAATTAAAACATACAATAAAAACATGTAACACAAATCATAACAGACAAAAAATGTGAAAAAATACAAAATACAAAGCAGCTTAAAAACTCATTTTAAAATTAGTTACAAATCAGGTCAGCACCCTCTTTGCACTAGACCACCACTCACTCTGGGCCACCCCAGCACCCCACAAGTGGCTTTAAGGTTTTTCTCCATAGGGCAGAATGGAGGTTTCAGCAGCCCCATAACTGCACTTGTGGGGTGCTGGGGTGCCCCAGAGCGAGGGTGCCAACCACCTCCGTGGGTTTCTAACCCCTGGGGTACTGGGTTTTGTTGTTTCTGAAGTGTTCTGAGTGTAGATTCTTTGGTAGCATATAAGATTTTCAATGACAAACTATGAATCCACTCTCACTGCTAACCTTAAAGACACATAAACTTCAAAAATCACTTAAAAATCAGCCCTTTGCCCAATTCCTTTCAAATAATTCTGATAGCTACCTGGCCCCCCTTGGGCACTACCATCCACCACACTCTGCTCTTGGACACCCCTTTGCCCCCGACGTGAAGCTATACATTTGCTGACACCTCCATGCTCCTTTATGGAGAAAAACCTTTAAGTCGCGTAAACTTCAAAAATCACTTAAAATCAGCCTTTTGCCCAATTCCTTTCAAATAATTCTGATAGCTTCCTTGCCCACTTTGGGAACTACCACCCACCACACTCCACTCTAGGACACCCCTTTCTCCCCGACGTGAAGCTATACATTTGCTGCAATCCGCATTATTCTCTAAGAGGAATTCCAAAATAATTTTAAAATTCACCAATAATCAGAGGAGTGTCCAATTGCCTTGGAACTTTGTGGATAGTAGGCACCCCTGGTTGCCTACCACCTACCCCACATTTGTGCCCCTAGGTGCTCCACAATAGGGGATATGGGCTGGTTCGGGTCCTAGTATACCCTATGAGAAAAATAATTAAAAATAGTTCAAATATTCATAAAAAATCATAGGGATGTCTGATTGCTTCGGGGTTTGCATGGTTGTTGGCACCCATGGGTGCTCCACAATAAGGAATAATGGGCTGGTTGGAGTCCCATTATATCCTATGAGGAAAAAATAGAAATAAATTCCAAAAATTCATAAAAAATCGTATGAGTGTCCGATTGCTTTGGGGTTTGGGTGGCAGGTACCCCTGGGTGCCAGCTACTATCCTACCAATATTTGGGTGTCTGAACCAGTTTGAACAGGTTCGAATTTGAACCGAACCAGGGGGAGGTTCGAGCAAAACCAAAACCGTACCACCCCCTCCTGGTTCGAACCTGGTTCAAATTTGAACCGAACCGGGCAAACCGGTTTTGTGCACATCCCTAACATATACTAGCTCAAACTAGTATTTCGGCTGCAAGTAAAGGAATAGCCTGCCCATGTAATTCGCAAATGGTGCCCCCATGTGGCACGCTAGGGGAAGTGCATGCATGATCATGGAAGACACACATCATCCAGTGAAGTTGGGCCAGCAAGAAGCTTTTCACATGGGGCTTTGAAAGCCCTTTAATTCGCATCTTCTCCAGAATGGAGGGGGTGCATTCACATATCGGCCAGATTTACCCCAAAGTCCCTGTGCGTTTTGGGGGAGCAGCTGAAACACAATTCGGGGTTTTCACTGCACATTAGAGTGTAGCTGGATTTACGTATTTTCATCGGTTTTTTGGGATAACTTTGAGTTCACAGTGAATCCTCCCAGTAAACCTGTAGTAAAGCCTGCTGTGTGTAAAAGTCCCAGGCAAAGTATTCAGGGGAAGAGACACTGCATATGCGTTGAAAACTGTTTGGACTTCTAATGCCCATGGTCTCTTGTATACCTGTTCCATATTTTGAAATTTGGGAAATCAAACTGGATCCCTTTTGTTCCTTTAATTGATCTGAGTGTTTTTGCTTTCATGCAATATTTTTATTCTTTTATTTTCTTTCGTATCAGGAGGCAATGCATGTCAAAATACTTTAAGCTGAACTGGATGAGCTGCACACATTTGGAAAATCATTGCAATGGTGCCCTCTAGTGTCCATTGTTTGAACATTTAATTGTACTGAAGGCCTTTATTTATGTATTACTTACTATTTTTCTCCGATTAGTCTATCCTTGGAGAGAGTAAAATGAGTTCAAGAACCACAAGGAGTCATTTTAACTTGATCTCTAAACTAAACCAAACCTTCATCAAGACTATATAATCCCCATTTTAGGTTTTCTATATGTTTCAATACAGTAAATTATAGAACTAAAATCTCATGCACAAAAATTTGAGTTTTACATTTCAAATCTAGGGTGCAATCAGACCTCCAGAGGGGATTTCTACATGATAAGTGCAAGCCTAAGCATCTTAGAAGTAATTCCCACTGAGTTCAACAGCTTACTCCCAAGTGAGTGTGTATAAGATTGCAGCCTTAATGAAGCCCTTTTCCTTGGATGGCCTTTGACCAAGAGTGTGTCGTCCCAGACTCAAGGCAATATACTTGGTCATTACTATTGACCTGTGTGTGTTTTGGTTTGCTTTTTTCAGTGAGCAAAGAGGCACCTTTTAAAGTGGTGATTCTCTTGTATTTCTCAGAGGGAGAGTAACTGCCTCTATCCAACCCCAGCACAGCATCCCTTCAGTGTGGTCTTCTTAGATTGTGTGTCATAGATTGTGGAAGGAATGGAAAGCATCTTTTAAGATCTTTTGGGGACAGTGAGCTATCTTCCAATTATTTATTTTTTCTATGTAAACTCTTGAAACTGTTGCGGGGAGCAAACATACCTAGGAAACTGCTATATCCTGAGTCAGACCATTGGTCTATCTAGCTCAGTAGTGTCTTCACAGACTGGCAGAGGCTTCTCCAAGGTTGCAGGCAGGAATCTCTCTCAGCCCTATCTTGGAGAAGCCAGGGAGGGAACTTGGAACCTTCTGCTCTTCCCAGAGTGGCTTCATCCCCTGAGGGGAATCTCTTCCAGTGCTCACACATCAAGTCTCCCATTCATATGCAACCAGGGCAGACCCTGCTTAGCTATGGGGACAAGTCATGCTTGCTACCACAAGACCAGCTCTCATGTCCTCTTGCTACTCCGTGGGCATGGTTAGAGTGGTCTCCCGTGTGTTTTCTATACTTGCAAGTTGTAGTGTGTAGTATCTTCATGTTTATGTTTAGTTTCCATAAAGAGATGCTGTTTTAAGAATCCCTCTCTATGGCTGATGTTGTCCATGGATGGAGTACTCCCTTGGAACCCTTGATCAATGGTCTGACTCAGTATATTGCAGCTTCCTATGTTCCTAAGAGGGAACCTGGGTAACAACACTCTAGATTTCTGAAAGGTACAGAACACATATGCCACAGGCCCAAAGGAGGTAGAAAGAAATACGCAGAAGTGGCTGGAAGCAGCATTTCTGGCATTATCTTGAAACCAACAAGCAAGCAAGCAAAAACCCTTTGCAATCCATTGCTGCTCCTATTTTAGTACTAACTTATTTTATGTTCCAATGAAATGATGATTTAAAAAAAACCAAAAAACAAGACAGATTAAAAAAAACCAGGAAGCACCCAACTAGTAACCAGACAAGCAAAAAAGGAGACAGTCTGATGGTGCTGTGAAGCATTTATTGAAGGCCAACGTGTTCTTCAGGGGCAATGATTTGTAACATTTCAAAGAGACCTTGGGCAAGTAGCCTTTACCACCTTACAAGCTTCACAGCACGGTGAGATGTTGTCTCCTTTTTTGCTTGTAAAAAATAAAGAATCTGTCCACCATGTGCTGCCATATTGTTCCTCTTATAATGATTGTCAACGTAGTCTTATTACTCCCTCAGGGGCGTAACGATAGGGGGGCAGGCAGGGCACATGCCCTGGGCGCCACCCTGGCGAGTCACGTGGGGGGGCACCAAAAAGTGGCATCCCCCGCCCCCCTGGATCACCCGCCGAGTGTGGCGGCGTGCGTGCGGCGGGGATTCGGCGGTGGTGGGCGGCAGTGGTGGGTCACCTGCTGAGTGCGGCGGTGGCTGGTGGCTGGCGGCAATTGGCTGTAGCGGCCCAAGCAGTGGCGGATCGCCCACCGAGGAGTGCAGGCAGAGCGACGCCGAGGCCTGCCGTCTGGCCCGGCGCCGCTTTCCAACTGCGCAGGCGCGCCTTCTGTGAACTCATTCTGTGAACTGCGTAGGCGCGCCTGCGCAGTTGGGAAGCAACGCCGGGCCAGACGGCAGGCCTTGGTGTCGCTCTGCCTGCACTCCTCGGCGGGCAATCCGCTGCCGCCACTCGGGCCGCTACAGCCAATCGCCGCCAGCCACCAGCCACCGCCACACTCGGTGGGCGACCCGCCGCCGCCCGCCACCGACAAATTGCCGCCACCACGCCCCACTCGGTGGGCGACCCACCGCCACCCACCACCGATGAATCACCGCCACCGCCGGCGATCTGCCACCTGGGGCGCCACTGCGCCGGCACAGGTATGTGGGAGCCGGGGGGCGGGGGGGCGCCATTTCAGGGCCAGAGCTTGCCCTGGGCGCTGTTTCCCCCCGGATACGCCACTGTACTCCCTTGTTAATACATTACCTTGCTTTTTAATACCTCCCTTGTTAATACATTACGTTGACCAGACTGATGAATTTTATGCCACACTTCTTGCAGGTAAGAAATATTCTATTACACACAAGGTTGCTAAATTGTGTACAACTGCTGTTAAGATCCACCAACAATTAATTTCTATTCTCTAGATCTCACTGTAAAATGTTTACTTTATTGACATAATATACCTGGACTTCCAAAAAACTTTTGACAAAGTTCCTCATCAAAGACTCTTGAGAAAACGTAGCAGTTATGGGATAAGGGGACAAATACATGTGTGGATTGCTAACTGGTTGAAGGACAGGAAACAGAGGGTAGGGATAAATGGAGAGTTTTCACAACGGAGGGAAGTAAGAAGTGGGGTCCCCCAGGGATTTGTACTCAGACTGGTGCTTTTTAATTTATTCAGAAATGATCTAGAAGTAGGGGCAAGCAGTGAGGTGCCCAAATTTGCAGATTCCATGCTAGGGATCATTAGGAAGGGGACTGAAAATAAATCTGCTAATATTATAATACCCTTATACAAAACTATGGTGCTGCCACACCTGGAGTACTACTGTAGATGGCTTTAAGAGGGGTTTGGATGACTTCATCGAGGAGAGGTCTATCAACGGCTTCTAGTTAGAGGGCTATAGGCCACCTCCAGCCTCAAAGGCAAGATGCCTCTGGGGACCAGTTGCAGGGGAGTAACAGCAGGAGAGAGGGCATGCCCTCAACTCCTGCTGTAGGCTTCCAGTGGCATCTGGTGGGCCACTGTGTGAAACAGGATGCTGGACTCGATGGGCCTTGGGCCTGATCCAGCAGGGCTGTTCTTATGTTCTTTGTTCTTATGATAGCTCTCTAATGGCACAGCGGGGAAGTAGCTTGCTAGGGAGCAAGAGGTTATCGGTTCGAATACTTGCTTTTTCTCAGACTATGGGAAACACCTATATTGGGCAGCAGTGAAATGGGAAGATGCTGAAATAGCACTTACACTTACATTTATATACCACTTTATAGCCAGAGCTCTCTAAGCGGTTTACAATGATTTAGCATATTGCCCCCAACATTCTGGGTACATTCTGGGAAAGGCATCATCTCATACTATGCGGGAGAAGGCAATGGTAAACCCCTCTTGTATTCTACCAAAGACAACCACAGGGCTCTGTGGTCGCCAGGAGTCGACACCAACTCAACAGCTCAACTTTATGTCTAATCTATGATTGTAATATAGTTATTCATTTATCCAGAATGGGTCAGAAGAGTCCCTTAGAAGCTCAGCTCTCAAACCAGGAGCAAATGTAGACTCTGATTTATAACTTATCTAATGTGACTCTTACCTTGGCACAATATGGGAAGTAAAACATTACCCAAAGCAAGGTGGTAAAATCCTGGCCTGTACCACTGCAGATGTGGAAGGGCCCTATTTTATTTATGTCCTGCTATTGTTTCTGTCTTTCTTTCATTCATTGCATGTTATAAGCTAGGACAACAGAGGGAGAAATAAATTTCAAGTCAGCCTCTTCTTGATATACAATTCTATTACATATAGGGACTCCCCGCCACCCGTTCAGTTTTATTTCGTTCTCTGACCAGCAATATAAAGTAGACAGATAAATTTTAAGCATTAAGAACAATTCATCCTAAAGTATAACAATTGGGTTAAGTATTAGAGTCTGTCTGATTATATTAGCCACCACACAAAATTTGGCTACATGATAGCCCGAGGTTTTTACTCTGGCTTTTTCTGCATAGAAGGGCGTAAGCAAGCTCCCCCAACCCCAGGTCCATGGTTGTGTGCAGTCCGAGAAGACACAGATTTGGGTGCCTAGAGTGACTAGCAGAGGGAAAAACCCTCAATGCACTCTGCTCCTTGCTCTGTGCATTTAGGGATTTCTGGAGGTCGGGCTGCATTTTCCCAGCCTCCAGATGGCTGCGCGGCTCCCAGGAGAGGCTCCCATATCTCGTGTGGGTATGTGAACCACGTGGCCAGAAGAGGACCAGAGATCATCTGTGCTGGGGGGAGGTAGGTGCTATCCTGCCTTCCCACCCCACCCCACCCTCCCCACCTGACCTGGGCCATGTGAACGACCTCAGTATTTTGCAAATGCCTTCATCCATCCACAAAGAAGGTTTTTCTAGATGATCCCAATGAAACAATGTTTCGATTTAATTAAAGGTAAAAGTTGCGCCGTCGGGTTGGTGTCGACTCTTGGCACCCACAGAGCCCTGTGGTTTTCTTTGGTGGAATACAGGAGGGGTTTAACATTGCCATCTCCTGCACACTATGAGATGATTCTTTCAGCATCTTCCTGTATCGCTGCTGCCCGATATAGGTGTTTCCCATAGTCTGGGAAACATAGCAGTGGGCATTCGAACCGGCAAACTCTTGCTCGCTAGGCAAGTTCCTTTTCTGTAATTTAATTTCAGCAGGCGAAATCCTGCCTTGGCGACATCTATGTATTTGGCGGAGGGGGAGGGGGCTTGAATGCAAGCAGAACTTGGCACAGGCTAATCTTTTTTGTAATCTTAGAAACATAATAGGGCATCGTATATTTTTAGAATTGGGGGTTATTTGTACTGTTCTTCAATCTGATTCTTATTATAAGAAACAATTATTTTGGCTTGCAGCTTGTATTTGTAACATCTTGCATAGAAGTTTGTTTGGATGCAGTTCAGCAGCATGTAAATTCAGGAAGTGGATGGCTGCCAAAGGCAGGGATAAAAACATCTTGACTGAGGAGCTTTTTCTTGGTAGCTATGGCAAAATCCCCCTGTGCACATCTGCCATTTTAGTAGCAATGCTCCAAATTATAAGAGCTTCCAACCCAATTAAAACATAATTGAGGAATCAGCTGTCTGACTTATTTCTAACTTGATTCTTGTTCAACATAGGAACATAGGAAGCTGCCATATACTGAGTCAGACCATAGGTCCATCTAGCTCAGTATTGTCTACCCAGACTGGCAGCAGCTTCTCCAAGGTTGCAGGCAGGAATCTCTCTCAGCCCTATCTTGGAGATGCCAGGGAGGGAACTTGGAACCTAGATGCTCTTCCCAGAGCAGCTCCATTCCCTAAAGGGAATATCTTACAGTGCTCACAAGTAGTCTCCCTTTCAATTACAACCAGGGCAGACCCTGCTTAACTAAGGGGTTAAGTCATGCTTGCTACCATAAGACCAGGTCTCTTTTTTAAAGGTATATAACAAAAAAGAAATATTAAAAAACAGCATTTCTGACCTCTCAGAGAAGATGAGAGACAGCAACAAGTAAAAACTTATACAGCTAATAACTGGAAGAAATATTTCCAGCCAGATTCAGTGACCAATGATAAGTGCTCTTTCCCATTTTGTTTGCATTTTAACCACAACAATGAGTACCAATTAATATAAAAATAAGGTTCTATACAGGTTCATAGCCAGCCTAAACATTTTTTGTTTGGGAGGGGGCTAAATGTAGGGGGCCCGGGTTTTATCACCTTAGTTGCTCTCCATTACAGTACAATAAAGTAGTTTAAACATTATTTGTTTGTAAAAAAAATTAGAGGAGGCAGAGCAAAATTTAGGGTGGTTGGGTCTGGTTCTGTATTGCTCAGATCTGGAGTCTCTTGGTTTATCTGCTACGGGCTGGTTCTCACAATCAATCTGAAGTTAGAATGGGATATTTGGACTTGGAGAAGGTAGGGGAGAATTTGAGACAATGGCCAAATTCACATGTAATGCGGAACCGCCCCCCACCCCTTCCCGGTTTTGAATTCGGACGTTCAGAAGAGCAGCCTCTGTGCAGTCAGTGAGACAGCAGAGAGGCAGAAGAGCTGGCTATGCAGGCTTCCTTCTTGACAGAAGGACAGCCTTCAAAGCCATTCAGGCTGGAGTGAAGGAGGAGCTTCCTCCCTCTGGTCCCATGGGGCCAAAACTGCAATGCCAGCATTTGCTGGCACCACAAAGCCAGAGTTAAGGGCGGCAAAACTCCACTCTGAGCACTCCACTCAGAGTGGAGTTTGGGGAGTGAAACATCTGGTTCCTTTTTACCCTTAAATCTGGTTTGCCGAATTCGGACGTGTGGCTTCGGAAACTGGAGGTTAAGGGACCTCCTTTTTCCTATCATGTCCGAATTGATTTACAACCTCTTGATTTACAAGAGAAACCCTGTTTGAGGCAAACAGAGCTCAAAGAGGAGATCTGGAGACAATTGCTTAAGGTCTAAAACAAGTAAAGTTTTATTTGAAGAAGTTGCAGACTTAGACAAATTTAGTTACCTCTGCTAACTGACCCTGTCCATCCCCAGCAAAGCATCCCTACAGTGGCTGTTGCTGGTATCTGACTTACGTTTCTTTTTAGTTGGTGAACCCTTTGGGGACAGGGGACCATCTTATTTCATCAAACAGAGAATTGAGGATATCGAGAGACAAACAGATATAGCAAGGGTACCTGACTTTCAGAGCCAGGATTCAGTCAGATATAGTTTGGCCCCAGCATCCTACCTCACTGTCTTGGAGGTGCCCCCTCTTAGAAGAGTTTTTACCCTGGCAAGATGCAATGCCCTGCCTTCAGCCCTCTTAGAGAGCTGATATAGAGGGATTCCCTATGGGGAGAGGCTCTGCCCATGTGGTGAGGGTCAAGTGGAAACAGTCACCCATGTGCTATTGGAATGTTTGTTCTATAGAGACCTGTGCCAGGATCTTATTTACCCTTTGATAGCTAAATGCCCAGGTCTTGATTCTCCTCAGATGACTGACAGGCTGTTGGAAGGAAGCAATTCCTGCGCTACCAGACAGGTAGCTAAATTTTGCAGTGCAGCCCTTTGTTTGCGGAAGAACTTAGTAATGGGAAAATAGGCAATGGATCTAAGGCCAGAGCAACTTGTAGCCATAATGTGGCTAGCTGCAGGTGGGCACGCAGGTACTGGTATCACCTGTATATCAGCAGTAAATTTAATGACAATATTTTTCAGAGCTCCTGAATTGTTTAACCCCCCTCAGATTTAGGAGTCAAGAAGGCAACTGGTTGAGTTTTGATTTTGTGTAATAGCCTCATAAGTAGGAAATACTGCTGCCTCTTTTATCTCCAATTATTTTAGTAGTATTTTTAGTATCCTGATCTATGCTGAGGAGGACTTTTTAAAATTTATCTGGTGTTATTGTTTGCAATAGAAGTTTGATTGTCCTCTCTTTTACATTTGTTTTAATCTCATGCTGGTCGCTGACCGAAATAAAGAGATTGATTGATTGATGTATTTATTTTTCTATGTAAACCACTTTGAGAACTTTGGTTGAAGAATGGTATATAAATATTTGCAGTGATTGCTGTAGATAGAAAGCCTGCATCCTGTACTAGCTACATCATGGTGGAAGGATGAAGGAGCCAAGAGAACAAAGAAGAAAGGAGTGTCTTAACAGTATCAGTCCACCAATCACAGAAAAGTAATATACAGAAATGAGAGAGAATAAGGGGGCAGGCCTACACTCTCTACCTCAACCCCTAATGTCCCTAGTGGTCAGTAGCAGTTATCAGTGTTGAGAGTCAATGCCTATGGAGTCACATCTCCAACAGAGAATGGGATACCTTTCCTGTGACATTTCTCAGATGTTTTTAACATGGAACTTTTAAAGCCCTTTAACTTGCATCTCCTCCGGAATGGAGGGGGTGTGCTCACATATCTGCCAGATTTAACCCAAAGTCCCTGTGAGTTATCAGGCAGCAGTTCACACACAATTCGGGTTTTTCACTGTGCATAAAAGTGTAGCCCGATTTATATCCGGGGCAAAAAAATTCCACTATTTGTGTCATTTTGGGGGGACAACTTCGAGTTCACAGTAGAGCCTCCCAATAAACTTGCAGTAACGCCTGCGGTGTGTAGAAGTCCTCAATAAACATTCACAACCAAGTTATGCTAAACATGTAGTTTGGCCTGACATTCTTTGAGCTGATTCTCACAATTGTTTGGATGTGGGTAGGAGTCCAGGAGCGATGTTACCCAGTTTGTAGCACACCCAGCTCTGCTGGGCTCTGCCAGCTGATTAGCACACAGTCATGGCTGGAGGCAGGCCTGCTGCTGAAATCAGCAGCTTCAACTCCCACCCCACCCACATGGCAGGTCCTCCAAGGGCTGGGATGCATTCCAAGCACCCCCTTTCCTGACAGCAGCCTGGAAAAGCTTCATGACATCAGCAGCTGCCCTTCCATTGGCGATCAAGGAGCAGGAGGCAGTCACAGCCCTGCTGAAGCTGTTCCAGCTCCAGAAGCATAGAGTGTACTTTGAAGGCTAGCATGTCCATGGACAGTGGAAGCTCTAGGAAGAACTCTCAATGTCTGCCATGGAGGTGAGGGTGTGCCAAGTGACAGTAGGACAGGCAGGAGCAGCACACGAGTTCTCATGACTGAATGCTTTGGTAGGAGGGCTCTGCTCTCTTCCGCCCTTGGTAAAAAGCTGGGATTTGAAGCTGCCATGAGCAACCTTGGCTGGAGGGAAATTTGCAGGTTCTGATGATCATGCAAGTCTTGGTAGCCCATCTCCTCTCCTAACTTTAAAAGTCATGTGGACCTGCCTTTTGTTTGTTTGTAAATTGCAGCTAGGCAGGGCAAGCTGGATTAGGATGGTTATGGGAGCAAAGGGTTCAGCCCTCACACCAAATGAGAGTCAGTATGGTGTACTGATTAGAATGTTGGAATGGGGAGAACTGGGTTCAAAATCCCAACCAACTAAGCAGCTCACCAGGTTTCTCACGG
Organism: Hemicordylus capensis; assembly: GCF_027244095.1. NCBI lineage: Eukaryota > Metazoa > Chordata > Lepidosauria > Squamata > Cordylidae > Hemicordylus > Hemicordylus capensis. Next base: position 423,368,486 of record NC_069657.1, on the reverse strand, counting down.
GGCCAATCATTCACTCCCCCTCACCCAACCCGGGAGGAAGATCCACATATGCTACTCTGAACTCCTTGGAAGGCAGGCAGGATGCAAATGTCACAAATAGATAAATCCAAGCATTCCAGGGCTAAATTCCACATTTAACGTTTGCGTTTTGGACTTCAATCATCACTTATCCCAAATTATGCTTAAGGCTCCAGAATAGTAGGGATGACTTCCAAGACAGTTGAACCAGAACATTGCTCCATCTTTCCTAGCCCATCCTTCATCACCGCTCCCACCATCTCATTCTCTCCTTGAGAGATTCCTGTCTTAGCCACACATGACACGGCCAAGGAACAGAAACCCGAAATCTGTACCATCTCTGCCATCTCCCTCCTCATTTTTTAGTGTGGCCAAAAATGTGTTATCAACTTGGTTTCAATATAAGGCCTATTCCTGGAGACCACAGCAATTACATCAACAATAAGCAATGCTTGTGGTATTTGGAGCAGGGTTGACACACAGTTGTGCAGAGATTCAAAAATTGCTAGAAGTTTGGTTTTCCAATCTAACATTCTGAATTTAGGACTTGAATGTTACATTTTACATTCAGTTCAGAATCTGGCTGCTTTAGATTTCCTGGTGTTTCATAATTGCTCTGATTTTTACAAGTCTCATAATTCTGTGCAATACCTGTTCATGCATGCTTGTCAAATCATGTCAAAAACAATATTTGCTAGCATGTCAACTAGTAAATATTGCCCTCTATCCATTGCCAAAGACTGAATACTGAAGTCATATTTAAACCATATAGTGTGTGTGTGTGTGTGTGTGTGTGTGTGTGTGTGTGTGTGTGTATAAAGAGCCAGCGTGGTGTAGTGGTTAGAGTGCTGGACTAGGACTGGGGAGACCCAAGTTCAAATCCCCATTCAGCCAGGATACTAGCTGGGTGACTCTGGGCCAGTCACTTCTCTCTCAGCCTAACCTACTTCACAGGGTTGTTGTGAGGAGAAACCCAAGTATGTAGTACACCTCTCTGGGCTCCTTGGAGGAAGAACGGGATATAAAATGTAACATAATAACAAATAAAAATAAATATGAATATAAAGTGAATATTCAGAGCATTTCAGTTAAATATTCAATGCCAAAATCTGCTAATTCATTAGGTTCCGTTCGGGTCAAACCAACCCCCCCACCCCGATTCCATCCGGACCGGAACCAAACTCCCTCGCACGTTTGCATTTTTTTTTTAATTTGCACATGCACGGTGGGCATTTTTGTTTTAATTTTTTAAATAAAAAATGGCCACCACATATGCGCAAATGGCCTCTGTGAGGCCCTGGGCAATGTCAGGCCTCACAGAGGCCATTTGCACATGTGCGATGGTGTCCAAAATGGCCACCGTGCCAAGAAATAGAGGCCCAAATGGGCCAGAAAAAGCAGCCGGATGGGCCACAGCGGTGCTGATGGATGCCGGCGTGGGGAGGGACAACCTTTGAAGACCCTCCCCCCACGGCCTAGACGAAGCCCCCCGAAGGGGCAAAAAGATAAAACATAAAATTGAATAAAATTTGCACACACACCCCAGCCCGAACTGAACCAGGGGGGAGCCCAAGGGGGTGCGGAACCGAACTAGGTCAGTCAGCTTTGAGTCCAGTTCGGACTTGAACCAAACCGGGCCAATTGGTTCCATGCACACCCCTAACCCACTCTCAGCCGCCCCCTCCCTGCCACTTTCTTGCTCACTCGCCCCATCCCTGCCGTTTGCTCGCTCACTTGCCCCCTCCCCACCACTTGTTCTCTCACTCTCTGCTCCTTTGCTCACTCGCCCCCTCCCCACTGCTTGCTCACTCACTTGTCCCCTCCCTGCCACTTGCTCACTCACCCCCACCCTGCTCACTCACTCTCTCGCTCGCCCCCTTCCCACCTACACTCACCCCCTCCCTGCCGCTCGCTCACTCACTCACCCTCTATCCGCTCCTCTTCCCTATCTGCATATGGAATCCCCACTGCCCAATCACCATGGTGCTTCTGCTCTCTTACCTCTGATTGCTAAAGCACTGCGTTGGTGGGGCTTGCCATGAACGACCTTAGTGTATTATATATAGAGATATACATTTATGTATAAAGGGTGAGTTCATATTTGAAGGAGGGAGCACGGTATCTTTTTAAAAAACCACATTCATATTAGAAGTGCACAGGGATCTAATTCATAATCTTGGCTGTGGAGTTCACTTAAGATGCCTCTTACCAGTTGCAAGAATCTTTTATTTTTATTTATTTATTTATTTACTTACTTACTTACTTACTTATTACATTTTATTTCCCACTCTTCCTCCAAGGAGCCCAGAGCGGTGTACTACATACTTAAGTTTCTCCTCACAACAACCCTGTGAAGTAGGTTAGACTGAGAGAGAAGTGACTGGCCCAGAGTCACCCAGCTAGTATCATGGCTGAATGGGGATTTGAACTGGGGCAGTTTATAAGATGCATGATACTATTTATTCTTGTTATTCCAAAATACATTTAGAAAGGTTTCTTTCTGGGCACAGTAATGTGTAGCCAAACTCACAGGAAGCAAGGCAAAGGAAAGACACACAAGCACTTTAACAAGGGATATTTTATTTTTATTTTTTAAACTACCATGAGACATTGGTATGAGAAGGTATATATATGTAATAAATAAATACATATTGCTATTAATTTATATAAGTTCATCAAGGGGCATGGCACTTAACCCAATACAAGATAACAGGTCCCTGCCCCAAGGGGCTTACAGTCTAAAATGCTACACAGGAGAGACAACAGAGGGAGAGGAGTGAAATGGATTAAAAATAGGAAGAATACACTAATTTGGGTTTACCCAGCCAGTTTTCTGTGGCACACTGGTGTGTAGGGGTGTGGAGAACCAGTTCATTCTGGTGTGTGGGGTGTGCTGCTGCGGGTAAGGTGCCCTATTGCCTGCTGGCCCTTTCAAACCCCTTTTAGTTGTTAGGGATCCCCCTTTGCTTTTAAAGGGGATTCCTTACCATATTCCCCTTTACACATATCCCAAACCGGGCTGAACCAGTTCAACTGGTTCGGCATGAACTGAACTGCCAACCAATTCTAACAAACTGGTTTGTGGACCAGAAGTTCCGTACAAATTTGGTTTGAATTCAAACCAAACCACCCAGAACGGTTCTGTGCACACCCCTACTGGTGTGATGCAGGACACTGGCTGGTGTGCTATGGGGCCAAACCCACGCAGTACAGAACAGTATGAAGTGAGTGGATTGTACCCCACAAGCTGCTATTTTCCCTGTTATAGAAAACCTGGGGGGCTGTATAGATGGGGAAAACATCATAGAGGAAAATAGTTTTGTCCTCTCCACCCCAAATGCTGCAGCCCCCCTGCTTCCCCCGTGACACTTTGGCTACTTTGGGGTTTTTTGTTTTTTTAAAGAAGGGAAAAGGAAAATAAGAAGAACCAAGCACGAGTCTCTGGCATCATGTCTACTTGGCTCTGAGAACTTGGCCTTAGAAACAACTGCTTGGTGAATTTCATTTCTCCCCGATTTATCACATTCTTCTTATAATGAAGGGATATAAGCTGTTAAAACTTCTGCTTACATTTTCTTTTTTAAGGATAAGGTCTGCGCTGGCTTTGCCACTGCAAAGTAGAATGTGGGGGGGCAGTGTGCCCCCCCACATTTTTCATTTTTTGTTAGCATAACCAGTGTGCCTCAGGATGAAAAGGGCTAGGAAACCCGACACTATGGTCTCCCTCAGTACCATATCAGGGCTAGCAGGAACTCTGCAAGGCCTCTCAGTGATGGCTCAGGCAAAGTTGGTCCTGCTCAATCAAGCAAAAGATTGTGACATCTTTAAAAAGTATTTCGAATCCAGGGACTGCTAAGCACAGTAGCGGGAATGACCTAGGCTTGTCCACACAACCATTTGGACCTGGAGCCTTATTCAGACTCTGAGGCCATTCATATAACCGGACACTGGCTAGGCCAAGTGTCCGACCCAGGTTCAGAGCTGTGTGAGTTCCCCATTTTCAGTTGTGTGGGAGCAAACAACTAGGTAGGAGGAGGGGGAAGTAAGAACATAAGAACAGCCCTGCTGGATCAGACTCAAGGCCCAACCAGTCCAGCATCCTGTTTCCCACAGTGGCCCACCAGATGCCTCTGGGGAGCCCACAAGAGAGAGAGATAGAGAGATGAGGGCATGCTCTTTCTCCTGCGGTTGCTCCCCTATAACTGGTATTTACAGGCATTCTGCCTATAGCCATCAGACTAGTAACCATGGTTAGACCTGTTGTCCATTAATTTATCTATAAGATCAAATTATCCACAAGTGATTGTGTGGAATCAAGGTAGGAGGAAAAGCTGGGTAGGGCAGTGTTTTATAGCTGCTTCCCTCACAAGCACAAAGTGATTTCATATAGATTTAACTGTTTATTCAGAAACAACTCCATTTTCTCTTTCTCCTTTCCCTCCCTTTTCCTTTCTGACTCCACCCACCCACACACACACTCTACAGGATCCCCCCACTGGGACAAACTTCTGAACAACAAAACATAAAAGATACTGGATAGAATACAACCGCCAGTTTTTCCTCCTACCTTGTTCAAATGCTGGGTAAGAAAGCTGGGTAGGGCAGCACTGCCCTACCCAGCTTTTCCTCCTACCTTGATTCCACGCTGTAAGGTCATACACACAACCACTGCAGCCCGAGGGAGGGTGCAGGGGGAAGGAAAGACCAAACTTACCTCTGCCCCCCAAAGATTTTTTGTGGGGTGCGTGGCACGCTCCTTGCACACCCACACAATCCATGCCACTCCCGGCAGTGCGGTCCTCTGAAGGCTGGGGAAACGGGTCTCGGCTTCCAGGAACCCCTAAATGTAACACATGGACAGTGCGGTGCCTTTAGAGATTCCCTCGTGAATACAAAACAACGAATATTTATATACCGCTTCTCAAAAAAAACTCCCCAAAGCAGTTTACATAGAAATAGATAGATAGATAGATAGATAGATAGATAGATAGATAGATAGATAGATAGATAGATAGATAGATAGACTTCCCTGTCCCCAAAGCAGGGGCGGAGGCACCATTGGGCGAACGGGTTCAAAGAACCCGGGCCCCCACCAATCAGGGGCCCCAGACACAGCCCCAGACATGCCCCCTCCATGCCTAACATCTGGCGTCTGATGCCATTTGAGCCAAAATCAGCTCATGCTCCATTGGCAGCACAGCCAGAGTGACTCTCCCTGCCTTAAAGGCACAGAGAGCCACTCCTGGTCTCGCTGCTACGACCGATTTCCCTCCCAAATGGGGCTGCGTGGCCACATTTAGGAGAGAGATCAACCTGTGCTGCATTGGCAGTGCACCCGGAACAGCTCTCCCTGCCTTTAAGGCGGGGGGGGGGGGTCATTTCAGGCCGCAGTGCCCAATGCAGCGCGGGCCGACCTCCCTTCCAAACGGGGCTGCGTGGCCCCATTTGGGACACCATGCCCCTGCATCTGATGTCAAACGTGGGGCATGGCTAGCCGGACCCCTGCGTCTGATGTCAGACGCGTGGGGTTAGGGGGGCCGCTGCCAGGCCCCCTACGTTGCTGCCCCAAAGGGCTTACAAGCTAAAAAGAAACATAAGATAGACACCAGCAACAGCCAGTGGAGGGATGCTGTGCTGGGGCTGGATAGGGCCAGTTGCTCTCCCTCTGCTTGATAAAAAGAATCACCACTTTTAAAAGGTGCCTCTTTGCTCCGTCAGAAGGGAACTTGAGTCTCCTTCTAACTGAGTGAGTCAGGCATTCTAGCCACAAGTATGCACATGACTTTAGTATAATCATTATACTTGGTATAATGTTTATACTAAGCTGGTATTGTGAATGTGGCAATTTTTAAAACTAGCAGTTCTAAACACACAGACCCATTGATCATATTGGGACTTGCTTTTGAGTATATATATAGAAAGTTTTGCGCTGTTTGGGCACTTTCAGCCTTTGCCACTAGATGGCAGTGCTTTACCAGCTAAAACCAGGGCCTTTCCTTGACAGCTGAGCAGACTTATGAAATGCAGAATTTTCTTCCCTGTTCTTCAACACCTTCCAAACCCCAGGCCCAGATACTGTTTCTAATTTGTGAATAGGGAACTGGCAGGCCTTGGCCAATTCTCAGTGCTGTATCTTGGCACCGTTTCCCATTTCCTGGTCTCTTTGAGTTAGGGAAGGAGGCCGAGTTCCAGAGCACTACAACACGCAGAAGGATTCCGACAGCCAGATCCTTCAGCATGAATTAAGCAAGAGATGTATTATCTGTTCTGCTACTTAGAGAAAAGCTCTCCAGCGGCAATCGAGGGACAGGGGAAGGATATCTGCTGCCATCGGAGTGGGGAAAAAATTAATGGCTTTTGTTCGACTTGTGAAGCTGTAATTTATGGGGTTGACAGCAGCTCCGACGCAGCCTTTCAGCACATGGGAAGAAAAAGGCAGCAGTCTTGTGGTGCAGCCTGTAAATGTTTCATTAGTGCAATAACAGGGCCAGCGAAACCCAACCCAACATGCACAACTCTTCTTCAGTTGGGGCCGATGTAGAGCTTTCCACAGCTGCTATGTGTAATGTCGTTGGCTTCAGCCTCTTCCATGAAAATGATAACAAAAGCTATTCCAAAAGCCTGAAGGGTCCTTTGGGCCCTTCAAGCCTAAGAGGTTGTCCTTTCCTCTGTGTCCCATTAGACCAGTGGTCTAACCAAATAAATATAGGGCCGGGGAAATGACTTGGTTAGCAAGCCAGAGCTTGCCGGTTGGAATCCCCACTGGTGTGTTTCCCAAACACCTATATCGGGCAGCAGCGATACAGGAAGATGCTGAAAAGCATCATATCATACTGTGTGGGAGGAGGCAATGGGAAACCCTTCCTGTATTCTACCAAAGACAACCACAGGGCTCTGTGGGCGCCAGGAGTTGACATCGACTCGACGGCACACTTTACTTACTTTACTCAGACGACATGCAGAACTGTGCACCCCTCCCCCTGTTCTCCACTCTGAGTTCAGACCTACTGCAGTCTCACTGACTGCAACCAGCGAGACTGCCAAGAGGTGGGGGAGCTGGCTGTGCGGGTTTCCTTCTGTCCTGAAGGTTGGCCCGCGCAGCCAAGAGGAACCAGAGGGAGGGAGGAGCTTCCTCCCTCAACTTGGGTCTGAGGAAAGGCTAACTGCAATCTTGGGATCAGACGTAACAGAGGTGACACCGAAATGCAGTTATCGGCAGCGTAACCCACTACAAACCGAAGGTAACAATTGCAGTGAGGGGAGGGAAACCGTGGCTCCATTTTTATTTTTTAAACTCCAATTCCCGGTTCGAACGTTCAGGTTTGGGAACCAGAGGTGAAGGGACCTCTGATTTCCTGTTATGTATGAATGAGGCCATACTTACTTAGATGCTCCATACTGCACGTTCAGATCAACCCAGAACCCTCCCTGCACAATCCCATCTGTGCACTCAGCCTAACCTACTTCACAGGGTTGTTGTGAGGAGAAACTCAAGTATGTAGTACACCGCTCTGGGCTCCTTGGAGGAAGAGCAGGAGATAAAGTGTTAGATAGATAGATAGATAGATAGATAGATAGATAGATAGATAGATAGATAGATAGATAGATAGATAGATAGTAAAATAAAACAAGTTCTGGCAACAGAGGCCCTAGAGAGGCATTCTTGGTGGCTGCTTATGATGTCCATGGATCTCACTAACAACAGGAATGACTTGTTTGCCAACTGATTTGGAAAGAAGCTCTGTGGCCATCTGTCAGGGACACTACAGAGGAATCCTGGGCTGGGCAGGAGGCTGGACTAGAAGATCCCATGCCTCGCCCACCATAGTCTTGGTCCAAATTGCTTCCCCCATGAATAAATAAATTTTCTCCCACTTAACAGGGAAATGGTGAGTGTGCCAGGGCCAATGACAGGATGAAAGACACGTCTAATTTGCCCCCTAAACAGATTTCTAATCAGTGACCCATTTCTGAACTGAGCTGGAAGCATTTGCCCATCATTATTTCTAATCAGCCTCCTTTCAGGAGTAGGTAATTCTCCACCTCTCTCCATCAGGTGGGACTGGAGCAGTCAATGGTAGGAGAGCTGGTCTTGTGGTAGCAAGCGTGAATTGTCCCCTTTGCTAAGCAGGGTCCACCCTGGTTGCATATGAATGAGACCACATGTGAGCACTGTAAGATATTCCCCTCAGGGAATGGGGCCGCTCTGGGAAGAACATCTGAGGTTCCAAGTTCTCTCCCTGGCATCTCCAAGGTAGGGCTGAAAGAGATTCCTGCCTGCAACCTTGAAGAAGCCGCTGCCAGTCTGTGAAGACAATATTCAGCTAGCTGGACCTATGGTCTGACTCAGTATATGGCAGCTTCCTATGTGCCTAATGGCTCAGAAATTCTGTGCTTGAGAATTCCCCATGAGCCAGTATGGTGTAGGGATTAGAGGGTTGGACTTGGATTCAGATCTCCTACTCAGTTTCAGATCTCCCACACAGTTCCCTGTGTGACCTTGGGGCAGCTGCTGTTTGTGGGTCCACACAAAGCGGGGAACCCATGGTTCAAGCAGCCAAATTGTAGCCAGAACCTGATGGTTCTGATGGTCACATACAGTGTTCCTTCTAACAGGGATTCCCAGATGTTGTTGACTACAACTCCCATAATCCCCAAGTAAAAGCCATTGAAGCTGGGGATTCTGGGAGTTGTAGTCAACAACATCTGGGAATCCCTGTTAGAGGGAACACTGGTCACATGTTGGAAGTAGCCAAATTGAGCCAATGTATGTCCCCTCTCCATACATGCCAGTAAGGTTGGCTCACTTGGAACGAAGTTTACAAAAAACAGGGGTTCAGATGTAACACAAATGCAAGGTAGAGCATTACTAGCTGTGTAACCAAGGAATACATTCTTGGTTATACATCTAGGCTTCCCATCCTAGGGAATATGTAATTGTTGCCATGGGACGAGTTGACTGTGCAACCGAGATTGCAAGTAGGTTCCATGTGATGTTGAACCTGCCCTGTATTTCATAGCCTGATCTACCTTTCAGGATTGTTGTGAGAGAAAAGAGGGGCAAGAACAATGTACTCTGCCCAAAGGTGCGTCCAGAGGAGGGGCAAAGAGGAGCAAATGCCCCCGCAGACAAATAGTTTGTCCCTCCCCGATTTCTTTCAGAAATCTAATATGTGGGGCACAGCTCCCATAAATGCATTTTGTCCCTTCCGTGCCGCCCTCATTTTTGTTTTTCTGGTGCCATCACTGACTCTGCCTTGAGATCCTTGCAGAAGGGTGAGAGCATCAAAGCAAATAAACAAATGGGTCACCATTCCAGTCCAAAGGCAGGCTCAGTGCAATGACTCACACGGAGATATGGGAGGAAGAGGTGAAGTAATTCTTCGTCTGTCACACTCCAAACGGAAACCACTTTGGGTGTCAGAGTGAAAACGGTGTGTGTGTGGGGGGGGGGGAGTCTCTCAGCTGTCAAACATTTCAGAACCACTATTCTAGGGATAGATGGTGGGCTGTTGCTCCAAGGCCGTGAATAATAATTTCTCCAAAATATTTCATTCTTTGAAGACCACGGCTACATTGCTTTTTGTGATGCCTGCTGGGAAGCAGTGAGAAAATGGCCACAGAGACCGATCACTTTGTAACACTGGAAGGCTTGGCTGTGATTCTGGGGGTGTGAGGCATGCGCTTTGGCAGTGCTCCTGGGATCGTCATGTGTCTCATATTTGAGCCTGGCCTTTCTTCCGGCATTTCAGTGACCACTTTCTAGCCACCTCCCTCCAGACATTTTCCAAAACGGCTCAAAGGGACATGTAATGTTGGAGGCAGTTCATTTTCCTGCTCAGGGCCTCACATGGATCATTATATTTTGGGGTGAGAAAGCTTTTTGAGATCAATAAAAGAACCCCGCTGGATCAGAACAAAGGTCTATCAGATCCAGGATTCTGTTTCACAGGCGCCAACCAGATGTCTCTGGGAAGCCCACAAACACACTTGAAAGCAATCTTTCCCTGCTGTTTCCATATACTTGATGGGGATAGATAGCTGGTCTTGCGGTAACAGGCATGAATGATTCCATTTGCCAAGCAGAGTTTGCCTTGGTTTGCACTTAGATGGGTGACTACATGTGAGCACTGTCTGCTATAAGATGGTCCCCTTAGGAGAGGGGACCATAGCTCAGTGATGGGTGACAGAAGTAGCCTAGGAGGAAATAGCCTCAATGTCTCTTATATATATTATTTATTTATAACAAGATAGGCTAATTACGGTCAGTGTTGCTGAGTCATGATGTTGTTATTGTATTTAAGAGCACGTTTGAGCCATTACTGCATAGCACTGAAGCTGATGTGTGACATCGAAATGTTTGCTACTTTTAACACCTGCTTTATGTTCTATTTTATATGCGCATTATAGAGCTCTTGGGGAAAAACCTGTGTTTCTTTGGAGGATGCGCATTTCATCACAGTTATATCATCTTATTTATTTATTTTTTGAATGTGTAGACCATCCCACACTTCTGTCTCTGGGCGGTTTACAACATCGATCAAATTAAAAATGAGAACCTTAAAACAGTGTAAAACCACAGTCAAGTTAAAAAGCTTGGGTGAAAAAATGAGTCTTTAGGGACTTTTTAGAAGTTGTCAGAGATGGGGGTTGTCTTGTCACTGAGGGGGCAGAAAGAGAGCTGAAATCTTGTTTTTAGCTCTTTGGGATTTCTGTCAAAATAAACTAATGCACATGGCCTTCCTTGGCCCTAGTTATAGGGAGTTAAAAATTAAAAAAAAAAAACAAAAACCTCCTAAGGCTACAATCTTGCTCTCACTTACAAAAGAGTCAGTCCCATTGCATTAAATAGGATTTACTTCTGAGGAAATATGCTTAGGATTCTGCTGTAAGTACAATTTAATCAAAGGCTTGGCCATCCCCCCCCCCCCCCCGCCTCACCTTTTCTGTCTATTGGCAGAAAAGAAAAATTATGGTCAACCCTCAATAATGAACTGGGCCTGATATTTCATTCCCATGTGTGAGAATAGATGCCCCTTTGTATAAGAGGTTTCTAAGCACAAAAGAAGGCCCATAAATCACCTTTACCTTGAAGAACAGCATTCCTCTTGACTGTCCAGGCAAGAACTCTTATCAGTCTGGAAAGATTCAGCTGCATAACTCTTCCTGAAGATGCATCGGAAGAAGGCCACTGTTCCTGGCAAATCATGGCAATCTCTTCATGGATCTGTCGAGAGGTTATAGGGCCATGCCATTTTAAAAAGAAATAAACTTAGTGGAGCTGGGATCAGATGTAATGGTAAGGAAACAACTGGGATCAGATGTAATTACAACTGAGATCAGATGTAATGGTAAGGAAACCACGGGCCCCTCTAACTCCAATCCCCTGTTATGTGCGAACATGGCCATAGTATGCTTCCTGTTTTGGAACAATTGGTTTTTTATCTATGTATTTCCTCTTTATGAAAATGTAATCAGTTAAGTGACTAAAATGCATCCAATTAATCAACTAACATTTCTTTAATCAAGCATTAGCCCTAAAAAAATTGATTTATATTTTGGCCTCTGCATGGAAAGCAGGTGCTCTATCACTGAGCTACAGCCTCATAAGGCTACACTGAAGCTGAGCTACAGCCACTGAGCCACTGAGTTACAGCCTCATGTATTCACATGTAGGGGTGTGCATAAAACCAGCTGACCCAGGTCAGTTTGGGTCCAGGCCAGTTTGGACCGGGCCAGTTTGGTCCGGCAACCCCTTGAATCCCCCTGGTTTGGTTCAGATTGTGGGGGAGGGATTCATGATCTTAAAATGTTTTTTGTACTTACCCCCTCCAGGGGGCTTCTCTGAGGCCATGGGGGCGTGTCTCTGGAGGTTCCCTTTCCCCCGCTGGCCTCCATTATGTTGTAAATCACCCTGTTCAGGTGGTCTTCTGTCCACTCTGGGCCTCACCCCCATCACAGCAGCCATATTGGAGGCTGCCACACATGCCCAATGGGCCTCTGCGTGGCCTGGGTCATGACAAAGCAAATCACTTAGCAAATTGGACCATTCATGCTCACTACACAAGACCAGCTCTCCTCTCCCAGACTACCTCTCCTCTCTCTTCCTCCCTTCCCGTGTGTTTGCTGAAGAAGAACTATAAGGACATGGTGAAAAACAAAACATTCTTGCCATGTCCTTTGCTTCTACCCAAATAATACCACACACTCCCCATGCACAACAGTGAAGAGCAAGATGTTGCCCCTTCCTACGGGGCAGTGGCACACCTAGGTCATTTGGGAGCTGAGAACTGAAAGGCTTCTTAGACACACACACACACACCCATCATAATGGTGGGGAGTGAGGAGAAAGTCTCCCCTTCTGCACTGTTAAAAAAAATGCTGCTGTGCGGTGGTGACACTAGCTGCGAGGAGGGGGAGTGAGGGTGGGATGGGCAGTTGCAGGGAGGGTGGAGAAAGGAGAGGGGAGTTCTCCCTGTCTCCACCCCCCACCCCCCATAAACATCTCCTTAAAGGGGAACTCTCCCTTCCTCACCCACTCCCTGTAGCTAGTGCTGCCACTGTGTAGTGGTGGTTCTTTTTTTGGTAAGGCATGCTGGAGCCACTGGGCAGGTGCAGGGGTGACAGCAAGGTGGCTGCAGGAGCCCCTCTGACCCTTGGAGGCCCCTAAGACCTAGGAAGCCAAGGGCCAGCTCCCAAGGTCCAGGGGTAAGAGCACCTCTGCTCCGGGGACCAGGGACACATTTATTTATTTATTTATTTATTCATTCATTCATTTATTTCTAGCCTGCCCTACACCCAAAGGTCTCAGAAAAGGTTACAATAAAACCAATATGAAACATAATTAAAATACAACGTAATAAAATCAAAAATACAGTTTAAAAAAAAATACAGTGCTTGAGAGGGGAAGAACCACTACATCTCTAGTCAAAGGCCAGAGTAAAGAGGTGTGTCTCCACCATTCTCCTAAATGTGCACAATGACAGAGCTTGGCGCACCTCAGAGGGGAGGGCATTCCACAACCTAGGGGCCACCACAGAGAAAGCCCTCTCATGTGCCCCTACCCCTTTAACTGCTGACAGTGGTGGCACTACCAAGAGGGCCTCTCCTACAGATTTTAACTGACGGGCAGGTCTATATGGAAGAAGGTGTCCCTTCAGGTATTTGGGGGCAAGGTTGTTTAGGGCCAATGTTTTAAAAAGTCAATGTTAAAACCTTGAATTGGGTTTGGTGCCAAATTGGCAACCAGTGCAGTTCCTTTAAGACCGGCATGATGTGCATGCAGTCAGAAGTGCCCATCAGCAGTCTTGCTGCTGCATTCTGCACTAGTTGCAGCCTCCAAACAGTCTTCAGGGGCAGCCCCACATACAGGTGAAACTCGGAAAATTAGAATATCGTGCAAAAGTCCATTAATTTCAGTAATACAAATTAAAAGGTGAAACTGATATATGAGACAGACGCATTACATGCAAAGCGAGATAAGTCAAGCCTGAAAAGTGTACAGTGTACTGTGCTTGATTGGCCAGCAAACTCGCCTGACCTGACCCCATAGAGAATCTATGGGGCATTGCCAAGAGAAGGATGAGAGACATGAGACCAAACAATGCAGAATTGCTGAAGGCCGCTAATGAAGCATCCTGGTCTTCCATAATACCTCATCAGTGCCACAGGCTGATAGCATCCATGCCACACTGCATTGAGGCAGTAATTGCTGCAAAAGGGGCCCAAACCAAGTACTGAATACATATGCATGCTTATACTTTTCAGAGGTCCGATATTGTTCTATTCTTCAATCCTTGTCTTCTTGGTTCCATGTAATATTCTAATTTTCTGAGATTGTGGATTTGGGGTTTTCATGAGCTGTACGCCATGATCATCACATTTATAACAAATTAAGGCTTGACTTATCTCACTTTGCATGTAATGCGTCTGTCTCATATATCAGTTTCACCTTTTAATTTGCATTACTGAAATTAATGGACTTTTGCACGATATTCTAATTTTCCGAGTTTCACCTGTAGAGCGCATTGCAATAGTCCAGTCTGGAGGTTACCAGAGCATGAATCACTGTGGCCAGACTATCTCTGTTCAGAAAGTTCCGTAGCTGGTGGACAAGCCTGATTTGAAAATAGGCACTCCTGGTCACCGCTGCCACCTGGGTCTCCAGCAACAGCGACGAATCCAGGAGCACCCCCAAGCTATACACCTGTTCCTTCTGGGGTATTACCACCCCATCGAGAATAGGATATCTCCCCACTTCATGGACTCGAGAGCCCCTGACACACAGCACCTCTGACTTATCTGGATTCAGTTTCAATTTATTGGTCCACATCCAGCTCATTACCTCCTCCAGGCAACGGTCAAGCACCTCAACTGCCTCTCCTGATTGAGATGGAATAGAGCTGGGCGTCATCAGCATACCTCACTCCAAACCTCTTGATGACCTCTCCCAGCAGCTTCATATAGTCGTTAAATAGCATAGGAGATAGGATTGACCCCTGAGGAACTCCACAGGTGTGATAGCTTTAATACATCTAATACCCGTTCTCCCAAATAATCTCCTCCGTCTTCCAACACCATATCTCCCCCTGCCCAACATTACAGAGATGGGTACCCCCAGTAATGTTCCCCTCCCGCCTTCCCTGCCCAGACACATTGTTTCCTCCACCCACTCAGTACATTGTATCAATATAAAACAGAATTAAACAATTTTAGATTAAAAATAAAATAGCCCACAACCCATTCAACCCCACCCACAAATACCAAGGTCCTGAACCAAGGGGAGTGGCCCTTGCCCCTGGTCTCCCCAAGGTGCCTTCCCATGGGGGTAACCCCCCTTTGGTATTGCCCCTTTGGGGGCAGACCTGCCACCACAAGCAACTTACCTATATAGCCAGCAGAGCCAGCCAGCTGATGTTAATGGCTCCTCACTGCCTTGGACCCAGCTCTGCAACCACTCCCCACTCACAACAGCCATAGGAGCAGCAACAGCTTGCCCTCCTTTGTTCAGTTGCAGCCATGCCCCTGGAGTGGAGGCAGGCATAAGTGATTTTCCCCAAACTGTCTTGGTCCTGTAGCCTCAGCCTGGCCTCAAAAGCTGGACAAATGTAGCAAAAGCAAGTGGGAGCCATGTTTGAGATTAGTGGTGGCAGCAAGGGGAGAAAAGCCTAATTTCTCTGTTTTAAAATATTTAAAATTTCAGGAGATCCTGTTTTATTAGCAATAGCACTTACATTTATATACCGCTCTATAGCTGGAAGCTCTCTAAGCGGTTTACAATGATTTTAGCATATTGCCCCCCAACATTCTGGGTACTCATTTTACCGACCTCGGAAGGATGGAAGGCTGAGTCAACCTTGAGCCCCTGGTCAGGATCGAACTTGTAACCTTCTGGTTACAGGGCGGCAGTTTTACCACTGCGCCACCAGGGGCATTATTGATCAAGAAAGGAATAAAGAACTCTCTCTCTGTGTCTCTCGCTCTCTCTGTTTGAAAGTCAATTATCTTTAAAACATGGGTCTATTTCATTTTTATAGAAATTCTCTAATCACAAAAGCAGGCAGGACCAGAAAGCTGGCAGATATATAAAGCCCATTCAGACATGATGTTCAACACCTGTACAATCAGTGTACACAGTTACAGATCTGTACAAAGGTGCAGCCATTCACAGGTTATGTTGAACACAAGTACAGAAATACACTTCCTGTTTGTGCCATGCATTTGAGGGAACTGTATCCAAGATCACTTTTAAAACGAACACCCGTGTACGAGTGTACAGACATCTATACACTTGTACAGTATAATGTCTGAATCGGGTTGTAGATGCTCTTGAAAAATAATCACATGTGGCCTGAAACTAGAGCAAAAACTGCCTCCCTTCCCTTCCTTCCAAAATAGCATGCCTGATAATTTTCCGATAGAGCTCTATTATAAACTCATACAAAGAGGAGGTAAATGTTGGGGGTATTATTTTATCTCTCTCACTACTCTCCATGTACCTTCTGAATGATTTTCAACCATTTCTTCCAGACAGAATTGAAACCGATTAGTTAATCATTGGCTCCGCAGGATCCCAAGTTTTGGAAAATGTTTTGGGTCTTGTAAAATCAAGATACAGTAAGCCCTCGTACATGCAGAGCTGTTCCATTAATAAAACTGCTTGACATCAGAATCCAGTGTAGCACATGGCAAATTTACCTGGCACAGGTTTAGCCATAATTCAGAATTGCAGTGGCACTAATGAGCTCAAACATAACATGTTCTGACTGCACTAAGTTAATAAAGTTAGTTAACCGTTTAAACCAGGAGGCACATAATTTAAACAATTATGACAAATGAAAGCCAGAAAATAAAAGCATTAATAAAAATCCTAAGAATAATATCGTAATAAAACAATAAGAATAATAATTAATAATATAATATATATTAAAAATCTGTTTTGACACATTTTACCTGAAGAATGCTGAAGGAAGTTTAACTCAAGATTCACCTGGTCTGGTTGCCTTTCGGATATCTGCGTGATAGATGAAAATGGACAAATGTTGAAAAGTTGTGCATTACACTTAACTAGCAAGATGTTTTTTGAAAGAACCATAAGAATAAGCCCACATTACTGGAACCAACAAAAAATGGTTTGGTGAATATCAAGATGTTTTTCAATGGGGGGAAAATCCCCCCACCTCATTATGGTTTATGTTGGAGAGTAATCCTGGTTAGTATAGTAAGCAGAGTAAAATTTCTCCCTATATATCTACCCCATTTTATTGTGCCTTGCTTCTCACTGCAAAATATAATTCACTAATCCAGAAATCTGCAGTCTAAGATGAGAGTTAAGACACTTTCAGTGTTCACTTGTGCTCTGAAAAGCATGGAAATGGAAAATTAAAGTGCCCATCTTAATTTCCTCGTCATATAGGTTTTAAAGACTTTGTACAGTCTCATAATATGCTGGCTTTAGAAAGTAGGCTCCATGCACCCACATGTTGTCTTTTTCAATTGGACACTGGACTGGGGAGGGATGTATCAAGGCAGAGATTCAGCAACTGCAGCTTCCCAAACCACTCTCTAGATGAATTCTGCCTGAAGCACCTCCAGGGTTTCTGTCAGGAGTCTTTTCACACAGCAGGCTTTACCAGGAGTTTATTGCGAGGCTTTACTGTGAGTTCAAAGGTGCCCCAAAAAACCAATGCAAAAAGTGGATTTTTATACCCTGGATATAAATTGGGCTACACTCTAACACGTGGTGAAAACCCCGAATCGTGTATAAAGTGCTCCCTGATAGCTTGCAGGGACTTTGGGATAAATATGTGATATGTGAACATACATATCTCCATTCTGGAGATGTGAGCTAAAACCCTGTGTGGAAAATGCCCTGGAGTCAACTTGGGACCTTCTCTACCACTGAGCTACAGACCCATTTCCCTAGCTGCGATTTCATCTAATCTGCCTCTGTCCCACTTGTTCCTCTCTGCATTCTGCTGCCCTCCTTCCCTGCCAAGGGTTAGATGTCCCACTGCCTCTGTTTAGGGGACAGCAGACACATTGCTTCAATTTTTTCCCCTTCTAATAACCATTTTCTAGCAAAATTTGGCTTTGAAGTGGAATGCTGAAAACTTCCCGGTAGACTGCATTACATAGTATCTTGCTATATGTAATTTATTTATCATTGAAAGCAGAGCTCTGGTGCAGCATCTGTTTCCCAGGGAGATCCCGTTCTAACAAATTCAACAGCAAAGGCAGAGTACAGCACCAAGAGGTCAAGAGATTTACTCAAGGTCACATCATAAGTCACTGGCAGCAGAGCCTCCATTGGGACCCTCAAAACTCAAGGTCCTTTGTCTGGAACTGAAGATTCGTTAATCCATCCTGCATAGAATATGGAGAGAGAGAAAGAGAGACAGCTGTGTTCTTATAATGTAGATGCTGAGAGCCTTGATATAGCTGGACTTTGTGCATTTTATTCATCCCGTTTGAATTCCACCCTTCAGCCAAAGAGGTCAAGGGCAGTCTAACATAGGTCATCCTGTTTTATTATTATTATATTTGATACATTTATTGCATGACCTTCTGCCTTTACCAAAGGCGCTCAAGGCAGCCAACAATGGCTAAAATCTTAAAAATCCAAATAAATGACCAAAAAAACCAAAATGCAACATAAAACAAAAACATATTGTAACTTACAAATAAAGCAGCTCAATTAAAAAATGAACCACAGTACTGTAAGGACACTCAATCCTTAACCGTTTCCGAAGCATTCTGAATGAGGAACACTAAATCTTAGATTCATTGTGGGTCATATGTTAACTGAACAGGAAGAGTGCTCTCAGGGGCAGAGGGGGCAAACTGCTTCAGACCGCACATGTCTGAGGCCTCCAACATACCAGTACCATTTGTCATGAGAGTTCAGAGGAAGGCAGCCATTATAGACTAAGACTTCTTTATTGTGTTACAAGAAGAGACACGTTCAACAAGAGGTACAGGCAGGAAACAGGAAGAGACTCTGCCTCCAGTTAGGATCACTACTGGCAAATGCAAGTTCCACCAACTAGCTGGACATATTACAATAACATTTCCACACACGATTATTAATCCCTGACAGCATTTGGGAAGGATACAAGAAGAGGGCTGTGTTTTGCCTTGGGTTACCTCTCTGCAGGTGCGAGTGCTATAAGAATATAAGAATGTAAGAACAGCCCTGCTGGATCAGGCACAAGGCCCATCTAGTCCAGCATCCTGCTTCACACATGGCCCACCAAATGCCTCTGGGGAGCCCACAGGCAACAGGTATGTGCATGCCCTCTCTCCTGCTGTTGCTCCCCTGCAATTGGTATGGAGAGGCATCGTGCCTCTGAGGCTGGAGATGGCCCACAGCCACGAGACTAGTAGCCATTGATAGACTTGTCCACCATCAATCTGTCTAAGCCCCTTTTAAAGCCATCCAAGCTGGTGGCCATCAGTGTGTGAAAAAGTACTTCCGCTTGTTGGTCCTAAATTTCCCAACCTTCAGTTTCATGGGGTGACCCCTGGTTCTAGTGTTGTGCGAGAGGGAGAAAACTTTTTCTCTGTCCACCCTCTCCACTCCATGCCTAATTTTATACACTTCAATCATGTCTTCCCTTAGCTGCCTCTTTTCCAAAGTAAAGAGCCCCAGATGCTGTAGCCTAGCCTCATAAGGAAGGTGCTCCAGGCCCCTGATAATTCTGGCTGCCCTCTTCTGCACCTTTTCCAGTTCTACAATATCCTTCTTAAGATAAGGTGACCAAAGCTGTTTTTGACATCTATTATTAATCTCGTTTCTATTCCACCTTTTCTCAAAGGAGCTCAAGGCAGCATTCAGGGGTCCTACCACCTCATATCATCTCCACAATAAACCTATGAATTGGGATAGACTGACTAGCCTTTAAAAGGGAACCTGGGCACAGAGCCCATCAACTGCAGGGTACAGAGAGGAATTATACTACTGTATGCACATTGAAAATAAGATGTGAATAACTGCACACCTGTACAGTTCTGTAAACATGTACACTGTACATAAATTGTACCATATTTACCTGAATAAACAAATCTGAATTTAAAATGACCTCCTTTAAAAATCCAGATTAAATCCAGACATATCTGGATTATATCTGTATTTACTCCAAAGGAAGTGGACTCTGAATTTTAAGACAGCCACCCAGTTTCTAAAATCAAAAACTTGGGGGGAAACCTAGGCGTGTTCACACATAACGTAAAACCAGAGATTGCTGAACCCATGGTTGATTTTTCTATCTGTGAATCACATTGCAGACATTCATCCAACTGCAGCCCAGCAACCTCAGTTTTCAGGGTAGGAGACCAAGGCCGCATCCCAGTATGCCCCATAGCACACGTGTCGCCAGACTGTGGGCAAGGCATCAGAATGTCTCCAGGGTGGCCGCCATTGGCCAAGATCTTCAAGGGGGCATGCCAATCAATATCATGCCTTTTCAGAATGGTCCACCCACCCTCGGCAGGGAAAAGACATGCAAATCCCTTTAATTGCCATGCAAGCCCTTCATCTGGCAGTGATTGCACTGCTGCCCTCATAAGAGCCTTGCAACAAAACAGTTTCGCACAGACACAATTTCTGGTGGGATGTGGATGCTGAGAGGAACTATTTTTCTGTTACTCAGGAAAGGGAAGGGAACATGATGACATCCTAGGAAGGGATATGTATATGAGGGAGAGCAAAGGATCCTGGGGTCTGGCCTGATGTGACCAAGGATGCTCTTGCATTAGGGGTTATCCCCGTGGCCTTCTGCTCTCACCCCAGCAAAGCAATCCATGGAGACCAAACCACACTCCTGCCCCCATGGCAGCTTGCTGCCCAGAGATTAGCACTCTCACGAAAGGGCCAGTCTACTGTGAAGGACCTTAGGCTTGCCAGCCTTTGGTCTTCTATCAGATTGCACACTCATGAGTTGAGCTATCCAAAAAAAGGGAGATATCCAAAAAGGGGGGCGACTTACATGAGGCCCCCATTCTCTCTGGTGAATGTTAGATCTTTCGTGTTGCGACCCCATCCTCTCCAGGGAAGCCTTTGGCTTGGAGCTTGGGATAGTATGGGAATTGCATTGCCCAAATCCCCCCCCCCCGCCGCCCCAAGATGATTCTACTGGTGGAGAGTTGTGCAGGGCTGCAATAGATCCATCTATTATTCTGATTCAGACCACTGCACGGTCTAGTTCAGTATTGTCCATACTGACCGGCAGCAGCTTTCTTGGGTTTTAGGCAAGGGTCTGTTCCAGCCCTACCTGGAGCTTTCCCAGGTGAGTGGCTTTACTGTGGCCGGGAGTGCCTAAAGTTAAGAAGTTTGAACACCTCACCAAAGTGCTACTTTTTAAGGATGCCTGTAATGTGCTGTAGCTGAATCATTAGGAGCAATGCTCAATAGTGACATTGGCTATATCAATGGTACCTTCTGTCGCCATCCTGATGTTGCTGTAAATGGTTGTATGAACTCCCCTCCAAGCTCAAGTATAGCAAAGCTGAATCCAGTCGCCATTTGGCAAAGCTCCTTGCGGTGCCAGGGATTGAACCTGGGCTTTTCTGCATGCAGAGCAGATGCTCTGCCACTTAGCTACAGTCCAATCCCCGGGAATTAGCTGGCCTGCTCTCATTTGCCTCCTCATTCATTAATTCATAAAGCCTGAGTGGTGTGAAGACCATATTATTCAAACCACATAATAAAGATGTGTATTAAAACTATCTAAACTCAACAAAAAACAGAGCAGAAGGACATCTTTAGCAAATGCCACCACCTTTATTTCCCATAAGTCCCTTGAGAGCAATGCTGTGTCCAGGGGCAGCCATTTCATGAGGTGAGGTGAGGTGAGGTGAGGTGAGGTGAGGTGAGGTGAGGTGAGGTGAGGTGAGGCGAGGCTGCTTCCCCTCTGTACCAGTGCAGTTAGCTGGGAAGTCCTGTTAGGCTGCTACTGATGTATCCTTGTTTTGTGTGTCAGCCAGATTTCCAGAGTTTGGGCATCACCTCAGAAAATATTTTCTCGACTTATGCTGCTCATGTGGAGTGCCGGAAACAATCCCACTCCCCGTGCTCCCGCTCTGCCTAACCCTACTTTTTGCCTCAGTCTTTAGCTAGGGTTAAGGGCATGAGTACGCTGGGGCTGGGGCTGGGGTCGTGTGTATGCTAGAGCTACATGCAGCCCAAGCATACACTGAGCTGGGTGGCAAGAGCAACAGGCTGAGGGAGGATCCCTCAATACACTGCGCTCCTGGTATGGTGCATTGAGGGATGCTGGAGGATTTCCGACTCTGGGTCCCTGCTCTGCCACTTACCACGGTGCCACTCGTGGGCTGCAGTGAGTGGCAAAGCAAACTGAAAAGGGAGATGGCAAAGTGAGTGGCAAAGCAAACCCTCCCTGCCCGCCAGCCCATATGGCCGTGTGCAGAGGTGCACCTAGGTAATTTTGGAGCCTGGACCTAAAAGCTTTTGGAGCCCCTTACCCTACCCCTGCAAGTTAAGCATCACCCCCTAAACACACACACACACTCCGTGACACGCACAGTGTTTTTAACAAGTGGGTTTTTGAGGCCGCAGACAGCAACTGAACTTATAAGAATGTAAGAATAGAAAACAGGTATATTTATGCAAATATGCATTAGTGGAAACATTTCAACATGCAACAACATACTCCCATCCCACATATTTCTTTTGCCACTCCCTGCTCTGTCTCTAAAGCACCTGGAGCAGGTCACAGTCGCACTCGGCTGCCCAGTGCAGCACAGGCCAATGGCATAGTGCAGTGACCACACCACCCAGGACAGATGAAAGAGGCCTGGGGGCCCCCAGGGAGTGTGGAGGTCCTGGACTTCGGCCCTGAAGTCCAGGGGTAAGAGCACCTCTGGTCGTGTGCACAACCTCAATGTCTTTTCATATGTTTCCAGCCAAGGAGGAAGCCATGAAAGGAAGCTGTGAAATATTGATTTGATTAATCAATATTTATTTATTAATCAATAAATTCAAGAACAATTCATGAACAATGGGCAAGAATTCATGAACAATTCTTCCCATTTTTCTGAGCTTGGGTGGAGATTCTAAATGTTAATACCTCTCCACAGCTCATACAGTTGATTGATTCCTTTTAACCAAAAGCTGTTTTAGACTAATCTCTAAGAACAACACAATGAATATTCAGGAATTTGCTAAGTATTTCATGACCAATCCTCTCTTTGGAGATGTGTAAGTCCTGTGCAGTACCATATTTCTCAATTGAGCCAGGAAAGAAGTAAACTCTTTAATTTTCAACTGTAATATGCAATTTTCAAGAAATTTCAGTCACAAAATGTTGGGGATCACTCAGGGCTAATCTATAGTGTCAACAAAACTATTTCCCTGACATTATTGTTTTGACACGGGGAGTAATAGAAATTATTAAGCCAGGAAGAGAGCAATGCTTATTTGACTGCTGTCAGCTACTGAACCACAATGGCCCAGTACACAGAAACATGAAACTCAAAAATGCTGCTAACCAGATCCGATACAGCCTATATGTGTTGTATTCATATTCATATACCTCTGTTGTTGCCTCTTACTTCCACTTACTTAGTCCTATAGCTTTTACTGTTGCAGCTTATCTCTTTAGCTTTTTAGATAGCACAGAGCATCATCATTTCATTTCATATTTTATCCTCATTATAGTTTATAGCTATTGCCTTAACTTTTTAGGTTTTATGTCACCACCACTTAACCGTATAGTTAATGTTTCCACCGCTTCTAGACATAGACTGTACTGCTTTCTCAATGTTATTTTAGAGGTTCTATGTTCTTTTTGCCTTCTGCTGGTCAAAGACTGAAATAAAGGTATTGATTGATTGGAAAATGCTGCTGCAGAATGTTAGCAACCACAAAGCTTTATTGCAAACCTGGCTTATATGTGAGAAATGTTTAGTCTTGATCAAGTAGGGCTAATTTCACCCAAAGACACTGAGGCTATTCTCACAATGGGGGGAAACCGGGCTAAGGGAGCCCAACCCAGTTTCCCTCCATTGCGAGAACCACTGGGCTCATGGGCTTGCCCGGTGGTTCCACAGCAGCTAGCCCACCTAAAACTCCCTCCCCTTAAATGAGGTTAACGGAGCGAGCAAACCTTGTTTGCTTGATCATGTGTCAGCTGCGGCTGCTTGCAGCCATGGCTGTCACACTCGGGGTGGGGTGGGAGAGGATGAGGGACCCCAGGAAAGCACTGCACACTTGCTCGGTGCCTTCCTTGTGTTCCAGGGGCTGGGGAACCACATGGCGGCAGTCCCCTTCCCCTGACCCCCGGAGCTCCCGAGGGAGCGACGGCTGGGTGCAGGAGTGCCTGACCAAAGCAGCTGCTCTTCTGGGCAGCCGATTTGGCTGCCCAGCAATGAGCGACTGCTCATATGTGGGGAGAGAAGGCTAAGCTCGCTCTCCCCACAAAACGCCATGAGGCTCTACCCATTGATCATGTGTAGAGCCTCCATCTTTCTCCACGAAGCCAGAGGACCCAAACTTGGATCACTTCATTTAGTTCACTGAGTTCAAGCACATTGATTCCCACCCCCCACCCCCCATCACTTCCAGTGATGACTCCAAGAGATAAGAATAGGTAATGGACACTCCCCCAGAAATATTTCCTGCTCCCCCATTCACACCCCCATTCACCAGACTGAACTTCACAGCAAAGTGTCAGACAATATAGTCATAGTATATTATGGTCCTATAAAGGAAAAATGAAAGATTGTGCTGTCGAGTCAGTGTTGACTCCTGGTGACCACAGAGCCCTGTGGTTTTCTTAGCACAATACAGGAGTGGTTTACCATTGCCTTCTCCCACACAGTATGAGATGGTGCCTTTCAGCACCTTCCTATATCGCTGCTGCCCAATATAGGAGATTCTCATATTCTGGGAAACACACCAGCAGGGATTTGAACCAACAGCCTCCTGCTCTCTAGGCAGGTTGCTTCCCCGCTGCGTCATTAGATGGCCATATGGTCCTATACCTTGAATTAATTATTTTAAAGGGCCTCCATTGTTTAAAAAAGTTTCACTCACTCACTGCTCTGGCTGAGAACAGCCAGCAGAAGTTCATGCATCCAGGCAGGTAGGAGGCTTCTCCAGTCTCCCAGGAGCCAGGAGCCCTCCTTAGCTTCCTTCCTGGCCAGGAACTGGTGGGTGAGACCATGGCCACGTTCAGACAAAATAGGAAACTGGAGGTCCCTTCACCAACAGGACCGGAGTTAATGGAGGAAGCTCCTTCCTTTCTCTGGCCCAATCAGCTGTGTGAGCTGTCCTTCTGTCAAGAAGGAAGCTCACACAGCCAGCTCTCCGACCTCTCTGCAGTCTCTGCACCAGAGGTCCCCTCTCTCTCCTGGCCCCACCAGTGAGCAGTTAAGGCCAAGAAAAAATTGTGCATTCCACTCACACTGTTCCAGAGATTAGTGGTGAAATGCATGCTAGTGCCAGGCAGTGCTGCACACAGTAAGGCTGACGCAATCTCCCTGTACCTCACATACAGGGAGGGAAACATAGACCAGCTGAACATGGTTTGTGAGGGGATCGTGTAGCCAGGTGCGAGTATCTGGATAATCTGGCAGAAGCCAGGGTTCTTGACCACCTGAAAAGGTTGGTCATCAGTGACTATCATCTCCCCTATGGGGCAGGTGATGAGGTGTGGGTCCACATGACCAGTACACTTCCTGCCCAATGACTGTGTTAACCGCTTGACCAGCAGTGTGCTTCCTTGATTCAGGGAAGCCTTCGCACAGCCTTTGTCAGCATTAATCGCAGGCACACTAGGCACACTAGCACTGCCAGCAGAGGCAAAGAGATCCAGGTGATGCCATCACATGTGTTGCCACATGGCGGTCATCCACAGATGCTTAGCATCCTTCCCCTGACTGACCTGTGCCCTACAGTGAACACAGCAAGCAGCGGGCATTTTGAGGGATATCCACAGAAGAAAGCATGATGGACGCACTCTCGGCCGCCCCCTTTCTAATTACTTGGGCCAATAATGTATCATCCCAGCTGGCTGCTGCATATCGAACAGCAACATCACTATTGTGAAAAACAGCAGGACACCATTTACAAAGGCCCAACAGATCAAAAGCACTTTTGTCAGTCTTCAAGATGATATTGATGGGGTAGCCAAACAATGAACCTGTGGGAAAGCATTCCATTACTTTGGGCTACCACCGAAAAGACCCTGTTTATTGTACAGATGACAACCCGGTATCTAAATAAGAAGGTACTTGAAGCTGTGCCTCATCAGCTGATCTCAAATTCTGAGGAATATGTCACAACCAATTTAACATCCAGTTTTACTCAGTCTAAGACATAAGAAAATACATTTTCACCTAAGTGAGGAGGTAACAGAAAACATGCACCCCTCATTGTCTCTGGTTATTTATTTACTTCAAAGTACATGACACTGAATCATATTGTCCTAGAGAATTAAATTTGCAATGCTTTCTATATGGTCATCAAGACAGAGAGGTCATTCACACAATCACAAAAGTGTTCTACCTGGGTTTGGGAGCTGTGTGTGCTCCCAATTTCCATTTGTGTGGAAAGAGGAAAACCTGGGTAGAATGATTGTGTGGAAGCAAGGTAGGAGAAAAAGCTACCCAGGTTTTCCTCCTACCTTGCTTCCACAGAACCAAAAATTGGGAGAACACACAGCTCCCAAACCCAGATTGAACACAGTTTTAGATTGTGTGAATCACCTCAGAGAATGCAATATATATTTTGGGGAAAAATTAAGTTAGCAAATGGTGTAATACTTACCAGGAAGTACATCCTATTGAAAGCAGTTGTTTTCACTTCTGAGATAACATGCTTAGGACTGAGCTTTAAATGGACTGATTGGAGTTTTGTTAAACCTTTGCTGAGGCAGACCATGGTCCATACGGAAATAACAGCAGATAGAGAGAAGGCCTGGAATTTCACATTACAAAACCTAGATGTGTCCCCATTAACAGTAACATTCTGTAGCCCTCCACTTCATCAGTCTCTGAAAGTACAAGTGTTCTGGAGCTAGATGAGAAAGGAGCTATCCCTGGGCAGTAAATTGATATCTGATGGAAACCTTTGGGGTTTATAAGTGTTGTTGCCCCAGAGGCCACTCAGGAACTGTTTGTGTGACTGTGACTTCAGAGACAGAAACATGTTGAGTGTTAGAAAACATATTCTGAACAGTCCTAAGAAGCAGGACTGTTCAGAATATATTTTCATTCCACACAGAGATTCAAATGATTTTCAAATGATTTGGCTCAAAACTATAGATTCAATTAATGTAAAGTTTAAGGCAAGATATAGACTTTCACACACACACACACACACACACACACACACACACACACACACACACTCACCCTCCAAAACTTAACAAGTGTTAATCAAACACTTTGATTACAAATTACATTACAAAGCAAACTGACATTCCTATATAAAGTGCATTTCGATCAGCAAAATTGAGACAGCATGAAGAATGGAGAGATATTAAAAATGGTTTCAGTTTCAAAGAAAAAGATTTGCTTTGATGTATGTTTGGAGATTATGAGATTCAGAGTCAGAAATCAATTTAATGAAATTGTATAGGTGTCAGAGGGAAAACATTTCTTTCTACACCCACACAAATGATGTAAAGTTTCAAGAGGTTTGATTTATTTATCTATTTACACATTTTAATATTGTATTATGGCCTTCCAAAGGTTCATAATGAAAATCATAATAGAAAATAAAATCAACAAATCAGTTAAAATACAGGTCAGTCACCATGGCCACATTTACACGTAACACCAAATCCGAGTTGAATGGAGCAGAGGTTGGAATTCGTGTCTGTCTGAATGCATGAAACTGCAGTTTCATGGCAAAAGCGACCAGTGGTCTCCCTCACCAAACTCCAATTTGAACCTTTGGTTTGTAGTGAGTTCCGCTGCTCCAGCCAGAGATTTGGGGGTGGCAGCATGACATCCAAATGCAGATGGCACCATAACTGCAGTTTCATGCTGTTTCTGGAACTGAAATAATAGAGAGGGCGGCCTCTCAAGGATTCAAGGATTTTGCTATTTGTTTTGAGCTCGAAACAAATTGCAAAATCCCTTTCGTGCACATGCCTTTCATCCAGATTGTTTCAACAGAGTTGTGGAGCTTATGTAGGGGGGCAATTCAGATGCATACCTCTCTCATGGACATGTGGAGATCACATTCAGGGGTGGAGCCACCATTGCACAGCAGGGTTCGAAGAACCCAGGCCGCCAATGAGAAGGACCAGCAGTGCTCTCCTTGTGTGTGACATAATGCGCAAAGGGGCATGGCCTGATAGCCAGAGGGCCCGCCCCAGCCCTCCTGATTGCATTTCCAGCCAGCATTCGCTGGAGGGAGAGAAAGGGAAATCAATGGAGCCGGCCTGTCAGCGCTGGCTGGAAATGAGCTTGGGGGAGCTCGCTCAGCTCTCTCAAGCCCAGGCCACGCCCCCTTTGCACACGACATTGCATTCAAAGGTGGTGTGGCCCAGGCTCCAGCGAGCCTGTGTGAGCTCTCCTGAACTCATTTCCAGTCAGCGTTTGCTGGCTGGCTGATTTTATTTCCCTTTCTCTCCCTGCAGCTGGCTGGAAATGTGCTCGGGAGTGCTGGGGCAGGCCCTCCGGCTATTGGGCCATGCCCCCTTGGTGCAGACATCACACACACGGACGTCACACAAGGGAGAGATTGGGCTCACCCACCCCCCTTGCGCATGACATAATGCACATGGATGTCAAGTGTGGGGGCCACCAGCAGGGGGGACATGGGCCACCCTTCCGCTGGTTATGCCATTGTTCCCATTGGCATGTTCATCACTGATGTAAGGGCACACACAGTCTTGGCACAGCCCTGATGTTATGGCGTGTGGAGGGCCATGTTATCTAAACTGCCCTCATTGTCATTCTAATGAAGAACATAAAAAGAGACCAAGTGGACCAGAAAGTAATGTCCGTCAAATCCAGCAGCATGCTGTTCCCAAATTCCCAGTGGTCATACAGATTCCCCCTGAGAAACCCATAAGTGGCACTGAAGCAGAGCTTAATGTAGGCAAATAACAAGACCTCTCCTCACCATGAATTTGTCTAATCCCCCTTTAAAGCCAGCTAAGCTAGTGGCCATCGCCACATCCTGTGAATGGTTTGGATAAAGTGGATAATCTGGGTGGTTAGCCCCTCATTAGATAATAGCAAATCCTTCTTTACTTCCTTGGAGGAAGTGAGACATTGTGTAATGTTATTTTCTTTTATTAAAACATATTCAGAATCCATTCCGCCAATCAGCTCCGAAAGAACCTTTCCCTCTCAAGCTTCATGGCTCGCTGAGGCCTCCAAATTATTTATGAGCCTCTTCGTAGAAGTCTGGCCCCAGATACATTTATATATAGCAGCTCTAAAAGAATATTGAGCATTTTGTGGCTAGAGCAAAATCTGTTAAGTGAGTTACACGATAAGTAAGAATAAAACTTAGTGAGTCTTGAAATAATATTATTAAAGAGGGAAGTTTGAACAAACACATTTGTGCATGCGGTTTTCCAAATGTCCATTTCTCCCCAGTTATTTCTTAAGCTGTAGAGATCTGAGAACTTAGGGGACAAAAAAGAAACCCAGAAATTGCAATAACAGACTCTCCCTCCTGCCTCTTAATGGGGGGGAGGGGTATTATTTACACTGATGTAGTCCCACAGAGTTCCTGTGAGCCTCTGCTTTCCTAGAGTTTAGCAGAGAAACTGCTGCCTCGTGGGGTATCTGCAGTAATTCATTCTTCTAAATGGAATAAATCAGAGAGGTTTTTAAAAAATATTTTTGTTCTTTACGAGTCAGCTTTTCTAAGCTTCTGAGCATGTTTCATGTTTGTTCAGGGGTGCCACAGTGGGGAAGCAGTTGCTGTTCCCCCATGATTCAGACCCCGTGTGACTATTCCTTGGCAACCCAGTCCCATGTTTTATAGCTGCTTCCCTCTCAAACACAAAGTAATTTTATATAGATTTAACTAAGAGTTTATTCAGAAACAACTCAGTTTTCTCCTTCTCCTTTCCCTCCCTTTTCATTTCAGACTCCACCCCCCCCACCCCACCCACCACAGGATCCCCACCGGGACTAATTCTAAACTACAAAACATAAAATATACCGGATATAATAAAACATTCCATTATCTCACTAAGCTAGCAACCACTACACAATAGGGATGTGCACGGAAGTGGTGGTTCCGCCGGTTCAGTGGTGGAGGGTGGCTAACTTTAAGAGCGGGGGAGGGTGCACTTACCCCTCCCACCACTTTCCCCCCGCCGCCGTCTGTTTACTTCCAAGCCCATTGGGGCACTGGCATATCTCCCTGCTGCCCCATTGCCCCCATTGTCCGGATATGACCAGAAGTCTCCGGCGCGCCCCAGCACAGGTGTACACGTGCACGTCAGAGACTTCCGGTCATATCTGGACAACGGTCATATCCGGACATGCGTATGCTGATGCCCTGATGGGCTTGGAAGTAAACGGACTCTGGCGGAGGGAAGTGGCGGTAGGGGTAAGTGCACCCTCCCTCGCTCTTAAAGCAACACCCCCGCCACCTTTGACCCTCCCTGCCACGGTCCCATGCACATCCCTTTTACACAACAGCTATGTTGGTATAAAACTGGAGTAACCTAGTCACAACTCTATATAATCCCAGCAGCAGAGTCAAAAGCACAAGCCAGGTTCACATCTAACACAGAACTTGAGGTTCCCTCCGTATGAGATATGAACCTCAAGTTGGTACTGCAGACAATCATGTATCTTAGTTTGCTGGAAGTAAGCGAGTTGAGCCAGAAGTACAGTACACCCCCTGACTAGGCCTCCCAGCAAGATGCTGGATGCTATTCCAGCCTGTCCAGCCCACCTCGCAGGCATTGGTCTTGATGCCAAAGGGGACGGGCTCACCTGGAACGAACCAAAGGTTCATAAAGAGATTGGGTTCAGACATAATATACACCTCAGGGCAATCAGCATTTGGTTTGGTAAACCAACTTCAAATGTTGGTTACACATCTTGGTTTGTAGCCCTAAGTAAAACTCAGGTTCCTGCTTTGGGTTCAGACAGTCACAGACAAGTCAGTTACTGACTTTGCAAGTAGGTTCCATGTAATGTATGAACCTGCCCTCTGGGAAATTTAAAACACAGAAGGAAGATCTAACATAAGCCCTATTTGGACATTATGTGGTATATATGTACAGGGGTCCATATGCATATAAATACGAATACAAATACGACAAATATTTCTATATAGATATTTGTTATATTTGTATTCATATTACATTGTCTGTGTCTATAGGGGTCTGTACACATGTAGATGTTTTTGTGTGAATTATCATACATACAATATGGTGTAGTGGTTAGAGAGCTGGACTAGGACCAGGGAGACCTGAATTCAAATCCCCATTCAGCCATGAAACTCACTGGGTGACTCTGGACCAGTCGTGTATCTCTCAGCTTAACCTACCTCACAGGGTTGTTGTGAGGATCAACATAACCATGTACTCTGACCTCCTTGAAGGAAGAGCAGGATAAAAATAAAAAATAAAATAAATAAAATGTGTATATTTTAAAAATGAACCTGGGTAGCAGCCATCTCAAATGTAAGATAAAGATAGGAAGAGTACTGCTTTATGTTTGGTGAACAAAATGTGTGAATAACTCTGTGTGTGTATGCAGAACTAACACACACAAATTGTAAGTGGGTTGAACATAATCTGTGTAAGTGTACCCAAAAGTATGTGGCAAATGAACCTTCTTGTTTGTAAAAACTCCATCATGACTAATAAATTTTTCAGCATAGTAAAATCTCAAATTTTACAGATGCAAAAGTGTAAAATCAAATTGCTTCTCATGTCTTTTTGCTCACTACTGATCATATATCTAGCCAAAGAATGTGTTACTAGAACTGAAGAAGCATTGTGGGGGGTGGAGATTAGATAAACACTTTTAATTATCTACCCAACGAGTTTCGGTTTTGAAATAACAAAGACGATAAGCACCTCTCCTGTTAGCATGTATATTAATGATTTAATAGGAGTATCAGAGATAAAAATCGAGACAGGAGTAAGAATCGTAAATGTTACTTGAAAAATTAATGGGCTGATAAGTAAACATACAGCAATTAGAAGGTCAGGACAGCATTCCAGTTATAGCCTGAACTCCCCCTTAGTTCACTGGAAGTTGGTACGCAAAGAATTTAGGAAATGCTCTGAGATACTAATAAAGATTGAAGAATTGAGAATATGCTTTGGAAACTCTCTTTAGATGATTTGTATAACAATACAATAATTGATCAGGTAATTATGGGAATAGTACATACCAACAAAGGTTGTACAGTGGGGTCGGCAAGCCTAGACTTCCAGTTGCTGTTGAACGACAACTCCCCTCACCTCCAGCCAATAACTGCTAACTGAGCAAAGAGACACCTTTTAAAGTGGTGAATTCTCTTACATTTAGCAGGGGGAGAGCAATTAGCCCTCTCCAACCCCAGCACAGCATCCCTCCAGTGGCTGTTGCTTTTATCTGCCTTGTGTGTTTTTTTTAGATTGTGAGCCCTTTGGGGACAAGGGACCATCTTATTTCTGCATTATTTCTTTTTCTATGTTAGCTCCTTTGAGAACTTTGGTTGAAGAGTAGTATATAAGTATTTGTACAGTTGTCCCTTGCCAACCGCAAGGGTTCTGTTCCGTGAAAACTTCACGGTTGGCAAAGCATTATAGTCAATGGGAAAGCAGAGGGTAGGGGAACTGCGGCCGCAAAATCACAAAAATACAGGGGAAATGCTTTAAAAACCCCTACAATGCTTTAAAACCCCCAAACTCGACAGGGATGAGCAGATTGAGATACTTGGAAATCCCTGACCCCCCCCCAAAACCCCTCCCCCAATGCACTTTAAAGTCACCAGTCAGCAAGGGTCACCATGATGGTGACCCTTGCTGACTGGTGATTTTAAAGTGCATTGGAGAAGTTTTGGGTGATTCTTGGCAACCCTAGCTGACTCATGGACCACAAGTCAGCACGGGTTGCCAAGTGTCACCCCAAACCTCTCCAATGCACTTTAAAATCATGAGGAGCCAGCAGAACACAAGAAATCTTATTGAGAAACCTTTCCTACCTGACAGCCATGCAGATAGTCAGGATGCTTAGGAGGAGGGCTAGGAAG
Organism: Hemicordylus capensis; assembly: GCF_027244095.1. Lineage (NCBI taxonomy): Eukaryota > Metazoa > Chordata > Lepidosauria > Squamata > Cordylidae > Hemicordylus > Hemicordylus capensis. The sequence continues at coordinate 423,335,773 of NC_069657.1, read as the reverse complement.
GGAGTAGGGATGTGCATGAACCTGTTCAGAGGCCCTTTTAAGGGCTTCCGAACAGGTTTAAACAACCGGCTGTTTGGCCGGTGTGAAGGCGGTGGGGTCTGACTTTAAGGGCACGGGAAAGCCCGTTAAAAATTCCCTCTCCCCACCCCTCCCACAGCTCCCGCCCTCCCACAGCTCCCTACTAGGTATGTGCACAGAAGCGGGTGGGGGAAGTTCAAAGGCGGGGGGTCTGACTTTAAGGGCAGAGAGGGTGCACTTACCTCTCCCTCTGCTTTCCCCCCAACAGTGCTCCATTAGCAAAGGCTCCTTTGGGGTGGCGGCATACCTTCCTGCCACCCCATCTCCTCTTTGCCCAGAAGTACCAGGAAGTACCCGGCATGTGTGTGCACGCCGGGTGCATGTGTGCACATGTCATGCTCACGCACGTGCCCACCCAACATGCATGCACGAGTGTGACATGTGCACGCACATGCCCAGCATGCGCATGTGCTCCGGGTACTTCCTGGTACTTCTGGGCAAAGAGGAGACAGAGTGGCAGGAAGGTATGCTGCCATCCCGAAGGAGCCTTTGCTAACGGAGCGCCGACAGGGTGAAAGCGGAGGGAGGGGCTAAGTGCACCATCTCTGCCCTTAAAGTCAGACCCCCCGCCTTTGAACTTCCCCCACCCGCTTCTGTGCACATACCTAGTAGGGAGCTGTGGGAGGGCGGGAGCTGTGGGAGGGGTGGGGAGGGGGAATTTTTAACGGGAAGAGGGGGGTAGCAGCTTCCTCCTCCTCCTCTTCCGATGATGATGATGCACCCTCTGTTGCAGGTACTTCACAGGTGCTCCCCGAAGTTCCAGGCTGCTCCAAACTGCCAGGCTGCACTCTTTTGAAGAAGCTCAGGAGGGCCGCCTGTGCCATAGGCTCCCAGTGGGATCTGGTGGGCCACTGTGTGAAACAGGGCGCTGGACAAGATGGGCCTTGGACCCGATCCGGCAGGGCTGTTCTTATGTTCTTATGATGTCTTTTTGGACCTCTGCGTAGGGCCAGACCGGGTCATTCAGTCCCCACCTGAATGCCAGGCTGCACTGCATGAAGGGGTCCATGTCTACTGCTTCATCTGCCAGCTCCGAGGCATGCTTCAGTAACCGGTTGATCTTCTCCAGTGTCAACTTGGCAGTGGCCCTGCTGTCTCCCTCACCCATTTCCTCCTGATCACTGGAGGATTTGATCAGGGCCTCGGGGTCTTGCTCTGTGAGCTCCTCAGAGTGTGACTCCAGAAGCTCAGCAACTTTCTCCGGCTCGATGGCCTCAAAGCCCTCACTGCCAAGTCACCTGACATAAGCCACAATCTTCCCAACCTCTTCCTCCACAGCTGGCACAGGAGTGTTACCCCCTCACAGCCTTCTTCCACACCTCCCTCCAGCAGGCATTCGGGATGCTGTTTCTGACCTCATCCATCACCTCCTTGATGATGTTCAAGGCATGGGCGATGTTGTAGCCCTTCCAGGATTCCTTAAAAGCCAGGTTGGGGACTGCATCCGTCAGGTCGGCTATGTGCTCGAAGTTCTGCCTGGTGTGATAGCACTTGAAAGCCTGGATTATGCCTTGGTCCATTGGCTGGATGTGGTGTTCAGAGGCAAGAACACCACTTCCATGTGGGGGTGGGCAAGCAGCAGGTCCGGAGGATGCCCTGGAGGATTGTCCAAGAACAGCAGCGCCTTGAAGGCCAGGTTCCTGTCTCTCAGGTAGCACTCCACCTCATTTACAAAGTAGTTGTTGAACCACAACATGAAAATGGAGCGTGTTACCCAAGCCTTCTGGTTCGCAGCCCAGAACACAAGGAGGCGGTTCATGTTCTTGTCTTTCAGTCCCCTTGGATTCTTGGACCAGTACACCAGCATGGGCTTGACCATGAGGCCACCTGAGGTGTTGGCACAGAAGAGAAGGGTCAGCCTGTCCTTCATGGCCTTGAATCCTGGAGCTTTTCTCTCCTCCTTGGTGAGGAAGGTGTGGTTAGTCATCCTCTTCCAGAAGAGTCCAGTCTCGGCTGCATTGAAGACCTCGTCTGGCACATATCCCTTCTCCTTTATCAGCCTCCAGCTCATCAGGAAAAGTGGCTGCAGCCTCATGGTCTGCAGAGATAATCTCCCCAACACGTTTCCCGTTGTGCAGGCTGAAGCACTTCTTGAAGTTTTCAAACCAGCCCTTGCTGGCTTGAAGCTTCTCAGGGTCTCCCTCTCTAAAACTCTCCACCAGGTGCTGGTAGATCCGCCATGCCTTGGTCATGATCATGTGAGTGCTGAGAGGGAACTTCTTCTGTGCCTGGTCCTCCATCCATATGTCCAGGGCCTTCTCCATTTTTCTTGGCGTTGGGGTCCCACGGCATGTAGGAGACATTCAGGGAGGACTAGGTCCCACTGGCAATACTGCTTCTGATGGCACCCTCGTTTTTCTTTATGCTGCAGATGGTCAATTCGTTGACCCTGAACAATCTCCCAACCACGCTATTGCTCTGGCAACTCCTTCAAGCAGTCGAAGACTTTGATCTTGTCCTCCAGGGACATCACATTCCTTGCCCGCTTGGCCACAGCTTCCTCCCTTACCTGTACTCTTTGGACCCATCTTTCAACACTGCACCTCTCTTCTCACCTCTGCTTCTCTACCTCTCCCTAAAAAGCAGTTCAAAAGCAGCGGTAAAGAAAGAGCAGGCATGCAGCCACCCTCCCACATTTTCAGCCCCCAATTTCCACAACTCTCACCTCTGCCTCTCCCAATCTCTCTTTGCTCAACTGCAACTCCAACACTCCAACGCCTCCAAAAAGCTGTGAAGACACAGTAGCCATCAGCCCCACAATGGTTCAAAAGCAGTGGTTAGGACACAGAAGCCAGGCAGCCCCCCAACCCTGCCCACTTGCACATCAAATCTCCCATTCATATGTAACCAGGGTGGACCCTGCTTAGCTATGGGGACAAGTCATGCTTGCTACCACAAGACCAACTCTCCTCTCTGAGCTTTTGCATGCAAAGCAGATGCTCTACCACTGAGCTACGGCCCCATCCTCTAAGAGGAATATCTTACAGCAGACAGCACTCTTATGTATTCACCCATCAAAATGTAAATCAAAGTGAATCCGGTTTAGCAAAGGGGACAATTCATGCTTGCTACAGCAATACTAGCTACTCTCTCCTCTATGGGAACAAATTTACAAGCAACACAATTGAATTGGAATGCATATTTACCAGGCCAAACCCTGGCCTGGTAAATAAAATGCTCTCCTTCCATTTTAATGTTTTAACTAATATTAAACCAGGATGAACCTAGCCTCAGTGAGACTCCTGTGTAGTTTGAGCCTGAAGGAATGATCAGAAGAGGGGTGAAAGAGACGAAGTGAGTAAAAATATCTGAGGAAGCCAAAGCATGTCAGGAACAGGATTTAAAAGTGAGGAAGAGATGTCTGGGACAAAGATGGAAAGGACTGGGCAGTCAGTGTAAGGAGCAATAAAGTAGAATGAACTTCTCCATCCCAGTTTGCTTAATAAAAAGAACTCCAAATGAAACGAATTCTAATCTAATGTCTACAGAGACAAGAGACTATAAAGCCGCAATTTACACTGACTGGCAGCCAGCTGTGGTTCTGCCATCCAGAATGACTCAGAATTCGGAGGCGGTGCTGCTGCTGCATGCAGCTCTAAGGGGGGGGGTGGAAACTAAGCTGAAGCATCTGCTTTGGCTGCACAAGCAGTGAAAGTTTTCACAGCTGCCAGACTGAGCTCTTTTCCCCTGCTCTGGTTTTACGTGCTTTTTAGGGGGCTGGTCTAGTGAGCGACACCACATAACTTTACCATTTTGTCTTATAAAATGAGCCTTTTATGCATTGGAGCCCCATGTGTCTGGTAATCTCAGCCAAGAGGAAAACCTGCACAGGAAACATAGTCTGGTGGGTCAAGATTCCGAAGTTGGCCCATTTTGGAAATACACATCTAACAGTTATACACAAAGTGTTGTTATTCACAATAAAGTGGAGGGGGTTCTACAAATGGCATGGAGGTCTTCCAACAAGGACTAATCAATCAAATGTATCTCCCCCAACACTTGTTCCTTTGGTCAAACCATTCTTGGATTGAACCATACAACCAGTGGAGATGAACTACTGGAAACTAGCTTTTCTGCATGACCTTCTTGACAATTAATTAAACATATGGCAAGCTTTATAAATGATGTAGGCAGGAGGCTGGGATGCACAATAATGGAACATGAGGTGAACCATGCAAGTCTTCTAACAATATCCAAAATGGCTGCTGCTCTATGCTTCTGTTCCTTGCTTGGTGTCTCCCAGAGCTGCTTGCCTCCATGCAACCATTTATAAAACATTTTGGTTCCTATTTGCAGGCTTCAGAGCTAAACGCACTGTTTTATAGCTGCTTCCCTCCTAAATAAAAAGTAAAGTTAAATGTTTGTTTAACTATGATTTTATTCCAGTAACAAGTTACAACTCCATTTTCTCCTTCCCCTCCCTTTTTTTTCCTCACTCCACCCCTCACACTCTCTACAAGATCCCCACAGGGACAAAGTTATAATCAACAAATTATAAAGGACTACTAGATAGAATAGAATACACACTTAGTAGGGAGTAAGCCCGATTGCAGATGCTGGGATTACTTCCTAGCAAATATGCTAGGTTTGCACTGTCGGCCATCGTAATTATAACAGGGATTTGTCCAACATCTTACGTGTGTTCTTTTGCCCTTCTCAAGCAAAATGGTGAGATTTTTAAAATGTCATATCTTCAGTCAAAAGTAGTAGGGTTACTAAATATCAAATAAAATGACTTCCATTGCCAAATCCTGCCATTGCAATTGGTCCATCCTTGATGTTGTCTTTGGAAGGCGAAGCAGGTGCAGCAGTTTCAACACCTCTCAGGGCTCTGGCACTTTGACAATACAAATCCATTAAAGGAACAACAACAAAAAGAAATACCAAGTAAAATATGTGTTAAGAAGATATCAGACAGGGAAGGGGATGCATCTGGACAAAGGAGGAATCCCTGCTAATTTGGCAAAGAGGCACCTTTTAACGTGGTGATTTTCTTTACTTAGCAGGGGGAGAGTAACTGGCCCTATCCACCCCCAGCACAGTACCTCCGGTGACTGTTGCTGGTGTCTGTCTTATGTTTCTTTCAGATTGTGAGCCCTTTGGGGACAGGGATCAATCTTATTTATTTATTATTTCTCTGTGTAAACTGCCCTGAGCCATTTTTGGAAGGGCATTAGAGAAATCGAATAAATAACAATAACAATAACTTGCTGATGAGTGCTAAAAGGTCTCAGCTCCTAACTGAAGATAATATGGCTGGATCTCAATTCTGCCCTAAATGAGTATTGTGTTAGTTGGTGTACTGTCCCATAACTATTTTTCTCCATGAATCTGTTAGCAACTGATTAGGCCTTGCTATTGTTCTCTGACTAGAATTGATTGCCCCTAAGCAGAATATTCTGTTCTTGCTTAGGACTGGCTTGCCTAGTAGTGAGAAAGCTTGCCTTTTGAACAGTACCAGGAGCGTAGTGACCATTGACCAAACGGGTCTGAAGAACTCAGACTTCCTTGACCCTGGGGCTGCTCCTGGCACCCCAGCCATGCCCCTGCAACTGGTGTCAGATGCAGGGGTGTGGCCAAACATAGAAATGGGGCTGCGTGGTCCCCTTCACAAACTGATTTAGTGGCCATTGCTGCATTTCCAGTGTGACCAGGAGTGTCTTTCCCGGCTTGGAAAGGCAGAAAGATGCATTCCTAGCCAGGCTGGGAACCCAGTGCTGGCTGAGAATGTGTCTCTCTGCCTTCCCAAGCAGGGAAAGACACTCCTGGCCACCCTGGAAACATGGTGCTGGCTGTTGAAACAGTTTGAGAATGAGACTGCATGGCCCCGTTTCTACGTTTGGCCACGCCCCTGCATCTGACATCAGACACAAGTGAAGTCAGATGCAGGAGTGTGGCTGGGCACCAGGGACCATGGTGGTGGGCTGAACCAGGGCCACCTAGTAGCCTCGCTACACCACTGAACAATACTTTGCCCTTGAAAATTATGGCTTGAAAAGCTTAGTCGTGCACTGTCTTTTCATGGTTACTGAAGTGCCTTTTCGTTGTTTGCTGATTCAGTTGGGTTCTCAATAAAACTGAAGACTGATTCTTTACACTTGTGAGAGTGAATATGAATTTAACTAACTGGATAGACATACAGTCTAATATGTGTTGTGGCCAGAATGATTGCCAAACTCTGGATGGCGTCTGAATGCACAGAATTTACATGTGTACAGATTGTTTTAAGGACATTTCTGCATGACATTCTTACTGCAGAAATTTATTTATTGAAGAAACTTAAATAAAATTTAAATTTAAAACAAATTAGTTAAAGAGTCTTCATGAAATACCTTTATGCCTTTTTATTTTACGTTGTGTTATTTTTGAATGCTGAATTATGGAAATATATATATTTAATACGTTGTTAGGACCAAAAAATATATCTATGCTATGGAGTGGGACAAATATTAAAACAATAAAACCAACACAATGAAAACCAATAAAATTAGCAGAGAGTAGTAGGCACACAATTAGTAAACTCAAGCAGAACAGACTACATAAAGGCTTCTCAAAAACTGCAATTCTCATCACAGATTGGCAATAAATGGCCAGCAGATGGTGCAGTGAAATTGTGCGACAGCCAAGAACGTCATCTGGACCTTGCACAGAGAAGCAATATGAGTTTCTATTTTAAAATGAAGTATTCCTCCAGATGGAAACACCCAGGTTAATGCCAGCCTAGTTTCTTGGACTGTGTGTGTGTGTGTGTGGGTGCATTTCAAATACTTCAGTTCTGCAAAACTTTGGCCCTCCAACGGTTGTTAAACTACAACTCCCAGAGGGCCAAAGTTGGACAGCCCTGAAATACATGATGATCCATGTGATCCTATTAGCTTCAGGAAGTTGCGGAGTTATGGTTCTGAGAGTAATGGTATCATCCAGTGTCTTGAAGTTACCATCAAGGTCTACTGATGTAATCCTCGGGATGTGGGTATGGTAGAGATCCATGTCACACCCCTGACTAGAGCAATACATATTGACCAATTCTGTCTTGACATTTTTAAAAAATCCATCTTCCCTTACCCTGCCTTGGAATTTTCCAATATGACATAACTACTATATTCACTGATTTACTTGATGCTGCAAAGCATTATCTCAGAAGCTACCTCCCCTGCTCTAAAAACCACCACCACCACAACAAATGAAAAAATATTGCTCATAATTACCCATAAAGATTCAAACATGCTTCACTGAACACTTCACATTTTCAAAGATATGACTTTTAATGGTGCATGGAGAACAAGCATTGGAAGGGGGAAATAAAGTGATGGGTTCAGAGGTGCTCCGCTAGTCAACAGATTTCATCTGCCATTTGGAAAACACACAGCTGCAGGGAATTAAGTAATCAGGCTTAGAAGCCAAAGACTAAACATGACAACGATTACATCCTCTGAATGTTCGTCGTTGCCAACATCGTTAGAGAAATGGACTCAGTCTCAAACATCAGAAGCTGCATTTTCAAGTGAATGCAAAAGTAGAAAAAATTCCCACTCTTCTGAAATGACTGATCATGAAGCTACAGACTGCGACAGACAACTGTTACCCTTGTACCCCAACACCTTGGTCTGATGCTCTGTGAAAGATGTCAAGGTGGAAAAATGGCTTGCAATTTTTTTTAGATACCTGAAAATGAATTTAATTCTTCTTCTCTCGCTTATCCATGTACCCCTTTCACCCCATTCCCTATAAACACCTGATTGTTATCTCACCATTATCCTCCCCTCTACTATAACCAAATGTTCTTCTTCTCTGGTTTTTCCCTTCCCATATTCAGATACATAATCATTTCCCATATTCTCAAAAACATTGGCTGACATACAGGGTAAGGTTGCACCAGTGCAGCGAGACAGCAGCTTAACAGAACATCCCAATTAACTGGACTGATACAGTGGAGAAGTGGCAGTTTCTGTATGTTGTATATTGCCATCCCAGACCATTCTGGGGATGCTGTTTCTGTGCTTACTCAATGCCTGGAAGCTGCTAAAGTCTGGATGAATCAAAATAAGCGCAGACTGAATCCCACTAAGACGGAACTACTTTTACTCAGCCCTCGTACCAGCCAACAGCTGGATGTGAACCTTGTTCTAGATGGGGTGGTGCTGCCCCCAAAGGAGCTTGTTCGTGATTTGGGGGTCCTTTTGGACTCGCGCCTCCTGCTTGAGCAGCAGGTGGAAGCTGTGGCCAGAAGTGCTTTTGCCCAGCTTCATCTGGTTCACCAGTTACCTTGATCAGCAGGCATTAATGATCAGCAGGCATTAATGACAGTGATCTTGATCAGCAGGCGTTAATGACAGTGACCCATGCCCTTGTTATCTCCTGCTTAGATTATTGTAACGTTTTCTATCTAGGGCTGCCTTTGAGGACGATCAGAAAGCTACAATGGGTCCAGAACGCAGCGGCTCACCTACTCATCGGTGCCATTAAATATGACAGTGTAACACCTCTCCTGTAGTCATTGCACTGGTTGTCTATTCACTTCTGAGTTCAATTTAAGGTCCTGGTTTTGACCTTCAAAGCCTTACGGGGTTTGGCGCCTGTCTACCTACAGACCCGCCTCTCCCATCCAGTTACATCCCATCCGGTCAGATCTTCTCAGCTGGCCCTTCTGTCGGTCCCTGATTTCCGAGAGGTTCGGGGTGCTAGGACCCGTGAAAGGGCCTTTTCGGTTGCTGCCCCACTTCTCTGGAACTCCCTTCCCCTTCAGATTCATTTAGCTCCTTCCTTATTGATTTTTAAATCTCTATTGAAGACTTTTCTTTTTTGCCAGGCTTTTGCCCTGTAGATTACCTATTTGGTTTTTTCTTTTTTGTTAGTTACATTAGTTTTTAATTTAGAATGTAATTTTAATGCTGTCTTGCTTTGCATGTTTTTGTACACTACCCAGAGTCTTCGGAGTGGGCAGTATATTAAATGTTTCTAATAAATAAATAAATAAAATTTCTGATCCACCTGAAAATATATCCCCAAGGGCTGTGTAACTCAGCTGTGTACAGCTGAGGATCTGTGCTATGTACTGCTCATTGATAGAAGAAGATTCTCCAACTCCAATAATGCATGGCCCTTATTATTTCCTAGTTTGGGCATTTGGGGTAGGTGGGGTTATTTTGACTCCTCTGGAATTTGTAAGGGTGGGGGATCTCTCACTCCTCTCCAATTTCTCTCATTGCCCCATCGATTTAGGTTCTGAGAATATCCAGTATGCCACACACTCACTTTACAAATAAAAGAGCGATCATAATGGATGCGAGTGAAAATAGACTGTGGGAAATCTGATCTCTCCCTCTCTCCTGTCTCATACTATGCCAGAAAGGAATCCCTAGGGGCTCTTGGGAAATGTAGTTTTCTCAAGGGCTACTACAATGGCAGTAGGTAGGAGAGGTAGATGTCTTCAGAAGTCTGTTTGCTCAGTAAATAAACCAAGCTATTTTGGCGTTTGTTGTGTTTTAAAGTAGCGCAGCCTATTTTCCAAGCCAATCTGACATAAACCAGGGGAAGCAACCCATCACTAATGACATGCATAATACTTTCTGTGAGTGCTTCAGAAACTTTTAAATGACCATGAAAAGGAACTTGCCAATACTGAAAGGAGAAAAATGAGGACATTCCTTGACATAGTCTATTTCTGAATGGGCAGAGCCTGCCTGAGGAATTTGTTGCTGGCTCTTTTCCCTTCTAGACCACATAAGGAATTTCATTTCTCCTTCTTCAGCTGTGATGAGAAAATTCTGCTGCATTGGAATCTCTAAGGATTCTACAGGGTGCAGCAAAATTCATAAACCAACTTTGTTTTTCATAACTTGGAACTATAAAAGATATCATTGTCTGTTTTGGTTCAACTAATGGTGTAGTCTCTTGAGTTTCAAGACACGGAAAAGTGGACAATTCAAGAATAGCTTGCTATAGTGAAGCTCTGCTTTAAACATAGGAGGTGAGCTAGTCTTGTGGTAGCAAGCATGAATTCTCCCATTTGCTAAGCAGGGTCTGCCCTGGTTTGCATTTGAATGAGAGACCAAATGTGAGCTCTGTAAGATATTTCCCTTAGGGGGCTGGGCCACTCTGGGAAGAGCATCTGTCTGCATGCTTGCATACAGAAGGTTCCAAGTTCCCTCCCTGGCATCTCCAAATAGGGCTGAGAGAGACTCATGCTTGTAACCTTGGAGAAGCTGCTGCCAGTCTATGTAGACAATATTGAGCTAGATGGACCAATGGTCTGACTTGGTATATGACAGCTTCCTATGTTCCTGTGATCCTCCATCATTGTTGCACAAAGAGCCTTCTAAAGAAAGATCCCCATCAAAACATGACATCAGAAGCTGCATGTCCAGAATCCGGGAGGATGGCACTGTGGCAGATACACAACACCCTAATAGACCACACTCTGCTGAGAGAAACATCAAACGAGTGCATGAGAGCATATTGAACAATCCATTGAAATCAACAAGACAACGATCTTAAGGACTTTAATTGTCCTAAAGCTCTTTAAGAAAAATTCTGAAAAGTGATTTGAACTGTTTTCCACAAAAAAAAAAGTCATTTAGTCCAGAAGTTGCAGGAGGTGGCAGACATCTAAATGACACTGCTTAAGACATTTAAATAGCCACCTAATGGTGCTGTGAGGAAATGACTTGACTAGCAAGCTAGAGGTTGCTGGTTCGAATATGTGTTGGTGTGTTTCCCAGAATATGGAAACACCTATATCAGGCAGCAGCAATATAGGAAGATGCTGAAAGGCATCATCTCATACTACACAGGAGACGGCAATGGTAAACCCCTCCTGTATTCTTCTAAAGACAACCACAGAGCTCTGTGGTTGCCACGGGTTGGCACCAACTCAACGGCACACTTTATCTATTAGACGACACTTCCGAGCACTCTGTGTGTGGCAAGATGGCACTGGGCTTGACAGGGCTGTTTCTCTTTAAAGGGATTCACTGGCACTCGGCAAAGTGCAGCCACTGTGCAGAGTTCAGTGTGGTGGGAATTGGGTGGGAAGAGAGCTGGTCTGGTGGTAGTAAGCATGAATTTCCCCCTTTGCTAAGCAGGGTCCACCCTGGATACATATGAATAGGAGACTACATGTGGGCACTATAAGATATTCCTCTTAGGGGATGGAGTCGCTCTAGGAAGAGCATCTGGGTTCCAAGTTCCAAGTTCCTTTCCTGGCATCTCCAAGATACAGCTGAGAGATATTCCTGACGGCAACCTTGGAGAAGCCACTGCCAGTCTGTGTATACAATATTGAGCTAGATGGACCAATGGTGTGACTCTGTTTGTGGCAGTTTCCTATGTTCCTATGGATCTCACATTGAAGTTTATTTGCCAAAGTATCCCCCAATTTTCACTGAAAAATAGTGAAGGCCATTGGCATAGATAATTAGCTTTTGTCCCCAATCCCAGATGTGCTGGTGCTGTTGTTATTCTGTTAGAATTAGCTCAGGTCACCCAGGCAAAACTAGGACTTTTGTATCCAGATTGGTGCTACCAGAGACCAAAGGAAAAAAGGCAATTTGGAGTGGAATGCGAGAGATGGGTGGCATCTGTTCCCCTCTCCTATGCTCAATAGCAAAAGACTGAAGAGGTCTTTGGGAGATCCATGGTTTGGGAAGACCCAAAGGGAAATTACCTGCAACAGCAACAAGGAATGGTATGCATATGCCCAAACGCCCCTGTTCAGTTAAAATGTAATCAAAGAAGATACTCTTCAGCCAGATCAATTTCCTCTCAGGCATGGACAAGATTTTCTACTGCTGATTGAATTAGCCTTAAGGACTAGAGCTTTGCAATTCAATCCAGTCCTGAAATCTAGAAACCAGGCATCTCAGGCAGGGCTGGAAAAGACGCCTTCCTGAAACCTTGGAGAAGCTGCTGCCAGTCAGTGTTGGCAATACTGAGCTAGATGGACCAACAGCCTGACTCAGCCGAAGGCAGCTTCCTATGTTCCTATCAGTTACATTCATTTGTGTCTGTCTAACAAGTTCTGCAGCTGGAAAAGCAACTAAGTAACTGTGTTTTAATAGGTCTGTACTGATTTGTGGTTTAAAAAGGTATAATTATTGAGACAAAATATGTGATCAATTTAGCTTTTATTTCCCAACAGTGCTCACCTGTCATTTTATATATTATTTTTAAGGGTCCTCTTAATGATGTCACCCCGTTATGTTTTCCCCCAACTCTCCAGTGTTCACTTCAAATGATTGATGGAGGGCTGAAAAACTCTGGCTCCTTCCAAATCAAATACACTCTACAGACGTTCGCCTATCGCATACAGGAAAGGATGGTTAAAATAAAGAATTGTGTGTTTCCTTGAAATTCACCAGCCCCATTGATACGGCAACAGTTCAGATCTCAGTGGAGCTTTTGTGCTACCCAACAAATGGTTTTTCTGAATCTGGGAGGGGGGAATCTCAGCAAACACCCACAGGACTTATTTCAAGTTCACTTATTGGCCAGGGGAATCTACAGGCTTGTGACATTGCAAAGTTAAAACTAAGTCCCGAAATGACATAGTGTGTGCTAAGGCAGCAGACCTGGTGGATTTATATATTAATTGCCTCAAAATGGTTTCGCTTTGGGACATTCCCTTTATTTTATTTTTAAATAGGCTTTTAATAAATGAAGTTCAATAAATTATGATTCTTGGCAAATACTATGGAGCCCCAAACAGTGGAGCTTACATAGTGTGTGATTTTGGAGATAGGTTTGTCAAGTGTAAAGGCTCAATATATTATTAACTCCATGCTCGGATCAACCAGTCTTTCTTTATCTGTGATCTACTTCCCTCTCATTCTTCAGCTCTGCTATTGCAAAGCCTCCAGAATGATCATAGTTTTGGGGTTTTGTTTTGTTTTGTTTTTGCTTTTAAAGCAAGCATTGAGCCAGTTAGATTATCACTAGCCACTACACATGAGGAGAACAGGGTCATGCTGAGAGCATGCCTGTTCTGATGTCACTGAAGGATGTCACAATGTACTGTCATGGCAACCGTTAACTGCATGCAAGGGCATCCATCTGAATCGCCCCTCTCCACACACCCCAAAACCCTGTGTGTAGAGGGGCCCACCTCCAGAAGATGCTGCTACTCCCTTGTCATTGCTCCCTTGCAACTGGTATTTGGAGGCATCCTACTACTGAACCTAGAGGTAGCCAACAGCCATCAAGACTAGTAGCCATTGATAGGCTTGTCCTCCATGGGTTTATCTAATCCCTGCTTAAGCCCATCCAAGCTGGTGGCCATCACCGCATCCCATGGCCGAGAATTCAGTAGATTAATTATGCACTTTGTGAAAAAAGTATTTCTTCTTTGGTCCTAAATTTCTTGGCAATCAGTTTCACGGCATGACCCCTGATTCTAGCATTGTGAGAGAGGGAGATGAATTTCATTTGAGAACAAATGTTTTTCCCCTCAAAATCTTTTGAGAAGATAAGAAAATTGTTCAGGGCTATAGAACTTTATATAGTGCAGCCTCATAGTTTAACTCACATTTGGCATTTTCTGTTTAAGAAGAGGCCTGCTGAATTAAAGTCCAAGGGCTATCTTTTTTTTTAATTTTACATTTTATATCCCTTTCTTCCTCCAAAGAGCCCAGAGTGGTGTACAACATACTTAAGTTTCTCCTCACAACAACCCTGTGAAGTAGGTTAGGCTGAGAGAGAAGTGACTGGCCGAGAGTCACCCAGCAAGTATCATGGCTGAATGGGGATTTGAACTTGGGTCTCCCTGGTCCTAGTCCAACACTCTAGCACCTACACCACAATGGTCTAGTAGCCAACCAGATGCCACTGAGAAGCTCAAAAGCAAGAGATGAAAGCATATCCCTTTCATTGCTTCTAGGGATGTGCATGAAGCATTTCGGCACCTCTAATTTGAGGTGTTGTTGGGGACCCCCTGTACCCCAACATTAAACCCAGAATACCAACCCAGATTGTGTAGAATTCAGGCCTGTGAATTCCATTTTATTAAGGAATGAATTAATGCCTGAACTCAAGGTGAACTGACACCCAGGTCTCATGACTTCCTCTGCTAACTGCTCTGTGAAGAAAGAGGCAATCCAGCATTGTATTGTGAAATGGGTACTCAAAGAAACTCAAAGGCCAGGCCTGAGCAATCCAAATGCTAAAATCTAACCCACTATCAGATAATGTCTGTGGAAGAGGCCAGAGGCTGAGCTCCCCTTGCTGTTGCAAGAAGTCTATGTTTATCCTTGTCAATGATGGCTCTGCTCTGCCCAAAGGGGATACTCAATTAATGTCTATAGAAATTTCACTCTAGGTAAATGCACACAAAGAAAACAGGAAATAGCAGGAAAAGCAGGAAATAACCAGGAAATATCCTATACGAAGAACACAAAACTCACGAAAATAAGCCAAGCCACTGGTGAGAGGTCAAAGCACACCTACACACACTTTGCATTTCTGGATAAGAACATAAGAACAGCCCTGCTGGATCGGGCCCAAGGCCCATCTAGTTCAGCATCCTGTTTCACACAGTGCCCCACCAGATGCCGCTGGAAGCCACAGGCAGGAGTTGGGCATGTCCTCTCTCCTGCTGTTACTCCCCTGCAACTGGTACTCAGAAGCAACCTGCCTTTGAGGCTGGAGGTGGCCCTCCAACTAGTAGCCGTTGATAGACCTCTCCTCCATGAAGTTATCCACGCCCCTCTTAAAGTCATCCAGGTTGTTGATAAGAAAATAAGGAAAAGCCTTGTGAGGCCTTTCCTGAACAAAAGTGACACACACCTCCCCTACCCATCAGCACTGTTTTTAACTTTCCCAAAGTAAATCTTTTTTGTTTGTGGAAAATGTGAAAGAGACTGGTGGGAAGGCCTGGACCCACCTCCAAATAGGGCCAGACTTTTCATGAAGATTTTGTCCTTTGCATTCTCTCCATCTGAAGTTTTGCACCATCATAAATTTTTAAGTGGGTGGAAGAGTTCTCTTGGCAATCACAAGAAGAAATCGCTCTTAACTTAATATTGCTTTTATGAGTAGAATGCTTTTTTGTCTCTAACTTTTTATTTATGCATATGTGGTTAGTGTGACATATAACACAGGAAACAGTAATTTTTAATTTAAATAATAGTCCTTAGACATGTGGCTCTCTAATTCAAACGATATGAGGAACACATTTTTTCCTGTTCACGAGAGCAGACGTGGTCTCAAAGATGTGCATTATTGGTCCCCATTTGTATTTTGCCATAGAAAAATGTACCAAGTGAGTGTCTCATTGCTATACCTTTTTAAAAAATGCACTCCCCTATCTTCATGGGAGGCATATACAATGAAAATTAATTAACTGTCACTTGATATAAACTAGAAACATAGGAAGCTGCCATATTCCAAGTCAGACCATTGGTCCATCTTGCTCAGTATCATCTACACAGACTGGCAGCAGCTTCTTCAAGGTTGCAGGCAGGAATCTCTCTCAGCCCTATCTTGGAGACGCCAGGGAGGGAACTTGGAACCTTTTTCATGCAAGCATGTAGGTGCTCTTCCCAGAGCAGCCCCATCCCCTAAGGGGAATATCTTACAGTGCTCACATTTAGTCTTCCATTCCAATGCAAACAAGGGTGAACCTTGCTTAGGAAAGGGAACAAGTCATGCTTGCTGCCACAAGACCAGCAATCCTGCTCCTACTGCTGCTGCAGCTGCTACAAACATTTATATACCACTTTCCCACAAAAAATTCTCAAAGCAGTTTACATAGCAAAATAAATAATATATAAAATGGTTCCCAAAAGGGCTCACAATTTTAAAAGAAACATACAGTAGACACCAGCAGCAACCACTGCAGGGATGCTGTTCTGGGTTGGATAAGGCCCAGTTGTTCTCCTCCTTGTATGTGCAAGAGAATCACTACTTTAAAAGTTGCCTCTTTGCTCAGTTAGCAGGAGTAATAAACAGCTTCAAAGTGTTAGAAATTTTTTAGGTAGTCCAGGAAAGAAAATAATATTTATGTATAATTTGATGAGAAGTACCTGTCTATCTCTATCAAAAGGAGAAGTGTTAAAGGAAAAGAAATAATTATCCTGAAACTATAAGCAGATTATAAGCAAATGAAAGTCACGGAGCACAGGAACAAAATGGGACAATGACTAAATGTAAAGAAGACTAAATTAGTCGATAATGAAGACATTGATAGCTTCTGCCTTTTAGGACTGACCATCAACAGTCAAGGATCCAGCACTCAAGAAATACGCCGCAGACTAGCACTTGGTAGGGTTGCAAGGCCTTGGAAAGGATATTTAGATGCCGTGATGTGTCTATACCTACAAAGATTAGAATTGTTCAGACAATGATTTTTCCTGTGACACTCTATGGATGCGAAAGCTGGACTTTGAAGAAGCAAGACAGAAAAAGTATTGACATGTTTGAACTTGGATGCTGGAGAAGACTTTTGTGGATACCATGGACCGCCAGGAAAACAAACAAATGGATCACAGAACAAATCAATCTAGAATGTTCACTTGAGGCACAAATGACCAGGCTCAAACTATCATACTTTGGATATATTATGCAAAAACCCAGCTTCCTTGAGAAGTCCATAATGCTGCGAAAAGTGGAAGGAAATAGAAGAAGAGGACGACCAGCAGCAAGGTGGATGGACTCGATTATGACAGCAATGAATGCACCACGGAGAGACCTTAAAGGCCAAGGTGAAGACAGATAATCCTGGAGAGAATCTATCTATGTGGTCACTAAGAGTTGACACTTGACGGCACTTAATCAATAAGCAGACTGAGGATATAGTCATGGTTTGGCAGATATTTGGTCTACTACATGATTTCTTGACACCTGGCCAGTTAAATCTAGCATGCAACAACTGCACATGATCAGGAAGATGAAGAACACTTACTAAAGTAGCATCTGCTCCTTGAAAGAGATAATGGTGAGAGACCTCTACAGGAAAATCCTCCCTTTTGACATGCCCAATTTGTCTTCTGGGGCAGGGCAGGGCAGTCAAGTAGGCAGCAGAAATTCTACTCCATTTATCTTGGATGATGCCCATTACTGCCAGGACTCTGACCTGGAGGAGACCCTCTGGAAGGAGGAGGACTATAAGCATGCCCCTGTGAAGCATCCAGCCACAAGAAAAGCCCCTAGATCCCCCAATAGATTCTAAATCCCCTAGTAGATTCTGAGCAGCCAGAACTTGTTTTTCCCATTGCATGTGCCCCCTTAGAGGAGCCCCAGGACTCTGGGAACCCAGTCCCCCCCCCCCACAAGGCTTCTGTTCCTAGAACAACCTCCATCACCTTTGGGACCACAGGGGCAAGGGTGACACCATGAAAGAGAAGCCACCAACACTGGAGATGAAATGGTTGCTTGGCTGCCCAAGGCCTTGCTCCTAATGGATTTTCTTGGGAGGAGGGGGAGGCGGGCCCAGGCACCTGTTTTGGATCAGGGACAGCCTGAATTCCAGGAAGAGGTGGGGATCCTGGCTCCTACATAAACCTTCTATTTGGAGCCAGCCTTTGAAAAAGGTCTGTCTTCAAGCTCTTGCCTTGCTAGACCACCTGGGTACAGGCAAATATCTAGATTATCTCGGTACAACCTCTGGGCAGGTTGAACTGAGGAAGACAGCTGGTCTTGTGGCAGTAAGCATGAACTGTCCCCTTTGCTAAGCAGGGTCAGTACTGGCATATATTTGGATGGGAGACTATATGTGAGCACTGTTGAAGATAGGGGATGGGGCCATTGCTCAGTTGAAGAACATGAAGGTCCAAGGTTCAATCCCTGGCACCCCCAGGTAGGGCTGGGAAAGTCTCTGCCTTGGGGAGAGTCAGTATAGACATTGCTGAGATAGATGGGCCAATGGCTCAGTATGACTCAGTATGAGGCAGCTTCCTCTGTCCCTCGGTCCCAGAGTTCAGTCCTGAAATTACCCTAGTCACCCTGGTGGTTGATCTACACCAGGAATATAGGAAGTTGCATTATACTGAGCCCTTTCTCACAATCAGTGAGAAGGGCTTGAGAGTACGTGGGGAGGAAGGCTAGAAAAGCTTAACTCCCCCACAGATGGTTGGTGCTCCATTGCTGGGCGTGTGAACTACATGCACAGATGTTCCTTTGCTGGCTCTGGCAGTGCCCCCGCAGAAATCCCATAATGCACTGCACAAGGGCGCAGTGTATTGTGGGGTCTCCACAGGGACAGGATGGCACTTGTCACTGCCGCAGTGCTGGCTAAAAGCAGCCGGTGCTGCACATGATTAAAAAACACCAGGGCAACGGGAGTGGTCACTCCCTTAACCTCATTTAAGAGGCTGAATCTGCAGGCAGGCTTGCCACGGAAGTGATGCTGGGATCGCATGTGATCCCGGCAGTTCTCATGCGCAGCCAAACCCAGGCTTGGCTGGCTTAGCCCAGTCTTGGCTGCGTGTGAGAACTCACTGAGTCAGACCATCAGTCCATCCAGCTCAATATTGTCTTCACTGACTGGCAGCAGCTCTCCAAGGTTGCAGGCAGGAGTCTTTCCCAGCCCCATATGGAGATGCCAGGGAGTGAGCCTGAGACCTTCTGCACGCAGACTAGTAGTGTGACCCAGTTGATTCCTGAACCTCCCAGCAGCTTTTGATACAATCAATCATATTCTTCTTCTGGGCTGCCTACCCACTCCAGGAACGAGGGGTGCCACTATGTGGTGGCCAAAGCAGAAAAAAAGATGGTTTGCTGCTGGTGGCATTACCTCCTGGCACTGGGCATCGTCTGCCTTGGCATACATGAATGGCTGAAATAATCTTATGCAAAGGATGGTTTGAACAAAACCCAACCACTCGTGAATGTTCAGCTCTCTCGATGCCTGCTGTGTAACCTGCTGGGCTTTGGCAGCTTCAAGGCTGAAGCTTATCATGCTCACACGGAAGGCATGCAAACGTCTGAGCTAGTGGTATGAAATGCGGCTGGGCGCTTATTACTGGAGGAATGCTAATTATGTCTTTTATGTGGATAAGCTTTCCAAAGCTGCATCCCATTTAGAAGGCAGCCAGAGCCACTGAGCACAAGTTCAGTTCCCTTTCAAAGCATCTCCTTTGCTTTGTTCCTTCACCAGTAATGAGCTGTGATCCAAAGGTGTTGACTTAGGCTGGGTGCAGATGATTATTGATGTGGAGCAACGAGAGCAAACTCCTGCTCACCACTGCAGTGGCCCATTCCCCAGAGCCTGTTTCAGTGTCTTGATCTCCCCACTCTTGTGTGTAAGTGGAGTGTAGAGAGCCCTAAGCACATAGGCTATCCCGTAATATTTATGTTTGTACTTATTCTTAGGTTTATATACTGCCTTTCATTGAAATAATCTAAAGGCGGTTGACAATATGTTTGGAAACAATACAAAACGATTACACGGTTAAACCAAGACAAATATTAAATTGGAAAATAAAAATATATAAATCTAATCAAAAGTTTAAAAAACCTACACACAAAAACCCATGGAACACAGCACAGGGCAGCAGCAGTATTGTGTTATACAATATCTAATAATCTTTTGTCTTGTGTTGTGGAGAAGCAGAGATCCTGTAGAGAGTATTTGGGGTGGAGTGAGAAAGGAAAAGAGAGGGGAAGGAGAAGGAGAAAATGGAGTTGTTTCTGAATGAATGAATAAATAAATCTTAGTTAATCTACATAGGATTTATTTCTGTCAATGAGGGAAGCAGTTATAAGACAAGCAGCAGCAAGAAGAACATTAATATGTATTAATCTTGTTGATAGCTCTTTAAAACCTGTTCTATCATTTCTCGGTTTTGAGTGTATTTGTTTATGGCATCTTAATATATTAGCGGCAGCTTATATCTAGTGGGTTTTAACTTTTTAAACTTGTAATTTAAAATGGAGTTTTAACTGAGTCGTGTTTTTATTTCAATTCTATTCATTTTATATTGTTTTGATAGTGTAACTTTTATTGATTTTGGAGGAGAGCTGGTCTTGTAGAAGCAAGCATGACTTGTCCCCTTAGCTAAGCAGGGTCCACCCTGGTGGCATATGAATGGGAGACTAGAAGTATGAGCACTGTAAGATATTCCCCTCAGGGGATGGAAATGCTCTGGGAAGAACAGAAGGTTCCAAGTTCCCTCCCTGGCAGTATCTCCAAGATAGGGCTGAGAGAGATTCCTGCCTGCAACCTTGGAGAAGGTCTGTGTAGACAGTACTGAGCGAGATGGACCTATTGTCTCACTCAGTATATGGAGGCTTCCTCTGTTCCTATGTGAGCCCCTCTGAGCAGTAGTGTACTGGAGGGGCGGGGTATAAATATTTTAAATAAAATAAATAAATATGGAAAATTGGTGTATAAGCCATTATTGGCCCACATACAACACAGCGAAATGCAGGCAAGGTAGCACCACCCGCACTCCTGTGTATGTTGCTAATACTGCCCCTGGTGTTGTGGAATGGGGCTTTTCTGCTCCGATTCAAAATTGTGCAGCCACAGTTACATGATGCCTTCACTGGCTGACATGAGGGAGAATATTACTCAAAGTAGTCCCATTGACATTAGAAGGACAAACTAGGACAAACCAGCTGGTGGCTGTGATGAACTCAGCAGTGTGGGAAGTGCTGAACTGCCTATGTTTCACTGCACTGTGTATTGATTGATTGATTAAGTGCCATCGAGTCGGTGTTGTCTCTTAGCGACCACATGGATAGATTCTCTCCAGGATGATCTGTATTCAACTTGACCTTTAAGGTTACTTAGTCGTGCTTTCATTGCTGTGGCAATCGAGTCCATTCACCTTGCTGCTGGTCGTCTTCTTCTCTTTCCTTCAACTTTCCCTGGCAGTATGGACTTCTCAAGGGAGCTGGGTCTTCTCATAATGTGTCCGAAGTATGATAGTATGATATCACTGTGTATGAGCCACGTTTATTTGTTTGTTTGTTTGTTTGTTTGCCTATATCATACTTTATTCTATATTATTATACAATAGTATATGATAACAATAACAATAATAATAATTATTATTATTATACCGTATTCTATATTATTATACTATAGTAAATAATAATAATAATCCAGGCTGATAACATCGCACACACGGAATTTAAAAGAAAAATTGGAAGTGAATACATCAGGAGAGTTAAAAAAATCCTCAAGTCCAAACTCAATGGCGGGAACACCATACAAGCCATAAACACCTGGGCTATACCTGTTATCAGATACACTGCAGGAATAATAGACTGGACCCAGGCAGATCTAGAGACTCTAGATCGTAAGGCCAGGAAAATCATGACCATCAATCATGCTCTGCACCCCCGCAATGATGTAGATAGGCTATACCTCCCTCGCAGCTTAGGTGGAAGAGGAATGCTGCAAGTCCATCAAACAGTAGAGGAAGAGAAAAGAGGCCTTGAAGAATATATCAAGGACAGTGAAGAAGATGCACTTCAAATGGTCAATAACAAGAAACTATTCAACACCAATGGGAAAAAAACAGGCCTACAAGAAAGAACAAGTCAAGAACCGAGCAGAAAAATGGAAAAAGAAGCCCCTGCATGGTCAATATTTGCACAATATAAGTGGAAAATCAGACATCACCAAGACCTGGCAATGGCTTAAGAATGGCAACTTGAAGAAAGAAACTGAGGGTTTAATACTGGCTGCACAAGAACAGGCACTAAGAACAAATGCAATAAGAGCAAAAGTCGAAAAATCCACAACAAACAGCAAGTGCCGCCTTTGTAAAGAAGCTGATGAAACAGTGGACCACCTGATCAGCTGTTAAAAATTGCACAGACTGACTACAAACAAAGGCATGACAAGGTAGCAGGGATGATACACTGGAACATCTGCAAAAAATACAAGCTACCTGTAGCCAAACTTTGGTGGGACCATAAAATTGAAAAAGTGGTAGAAAATGAAGATGTAAAAATATTATGGGACTTCTGACTACAAACAGACAAACATCTGCCACACAATACACCAGATATAACTGTAGTCGAGAAGAAAGAAAAACAAGTGAAAATAATCGTCATAGCAATACCAGGGGATAGCAGAATAGAAGAAAAAGAAATAGAAAAAATCACCAAATACAAAGATCTACAAATTGAAATTGAAAGGCTGTGGCAGAAAAAGACCCAAATAATCCCAGTGGTAATTGGCGCCCTGGGTGCAGTTCCAAAAGACCTTGAAGAGCACCTCAACACCATAGGGGCCACAGAAATCACCATCAGCTAATTACAAAAAGCAGCTTTACTGGGAACAGCCTCTATTCTGCGACGATATATATAACAATTGATAATAAAATTCTGGCATCCCAGGTCCTTGGGAAGGACTTGATGTCTGGAAAAACAAACCAGTCAATAACACCTGTCTGACTGTGTAAACAAGAAATAATAATAATAATAATGGCAACTTGAAGAAAGAAACTGAGGGTTTAATACTGGCTGCACAAGAACAGGCACTAAGAACAAATGCAATAAGAGCAAAAGTCGAAAAATCCACAACAAACAGCAAGTGCCGCCTTTGTAAAGAAGCAGATGAAACCGTGGACCACCTAATCAGTTGTTGTAAAAGGATCGCACAGACTGACTACAAACAAAGGCATGACAAGGTAGCAGGGATGATACACTGGAACATCTGCAAAAAATACAAGCTACCTGTAACCAAACATTGGTGGGACCATAAAATGGAAAAAGTTGTAGAAAATGAAGATGCAAAAATATTATGAGACTTCTGACTACAAACAGACAAACATCTGCCACACAATACACCAGATATAACTGTAGTTGAGAAGAAAGAAATACAAGTTAAAATAATCGACATAGCAATACCAGGGGATAGCAGAATAGAAGAAAAAGAAAAAGAAAAAAAATCACAAAATACAAAGATCTACAAATTGAAATTGAAAGGCTGTGGCAGAAAAAGACCAAAATAATCTCAGTGGTAATTGGCGCCCTAGATGCAATTCCAAAAGATTTGAAGAGCACCTCAACACCATAGGGGCCACAGAAATCACCATCAGCCAATTACAAAAAGCAACTTTACTGAGAACAGCCTATATTCTGCGACGATATCTATAACAACAGCAACAACATAGACAATAAAATTCAGCCATCCCAGGTCCTTGGGAAGGACTCGATGTCTGGATAAAACAAACCAGCAAATAACACCTGTCTGACTGTGAAAACAGTAGTAATAATAATAATAATAATAATACTTATGCTTTTCAACATTCTCAATGTGGTTTACATAGAAAGAAATAACTTGATGGTTCTCTGTCCTAAAAAGGGCTCACAATCTGAAAAGAAACACAAGGTACACGCCAGCAAAAGCCGCTGCAAATATGCTGTGCTGGGGTTGAATAGGGATGCTTGTTCTTCCCCTGCTACATTTAACAAAGTTTCCACTGTAAAGGGTGCCTCTTTGCCTGGTTATCAGGGGCAAACTGAAGTTGACATTTAGTGTAATGCTTTGTTTTTTGAAAACCGGTTGCTGGGGAGCATCAGCAGAAGAGGGCTTTTGCCTTCAAGCTGTGCTTGTGGCCTGCCTGGAAACATTTAATGGGCCCCTGCAGGAAACAGAATGCAGAATGGATAGACCTACAGTTGGATCTAATAGGGCTTTTCTTACATCCTTATGGCCCTTGTTAGTGAGACTGTTTCTACCACCACTTGATGAATATTTGTTAGGGCAGAGGTTCTCAGCCTTGGGTCCCTGGATATTATTGGAATACATTTCTTATCATCCCCAGCAACAAAGGCCATTTGGGGACCCATGTTTGAGAACCCCTGTGTTAGGGACACTGAGATACAATCCTTAGCAGGCCAGAGCATGGACTGGCCATCCTATGCATGTCTTCACACATTGCATAATTAATTGATGCAACCCACTGCCAGAAAATGTAGTGATGGCAATTAACTTAGATATCCAAGGAGACTGGACATGTTGGAGGAGAGCTGGTCTTGTGGTAGCAAGCATGAATTGTCCTCTTTGCTAAACAGGGGCTGCCCTGGTAGGCATTTGAATGGGAGACTACATGTGAGCACTGTGAGATAATTCCCCTTAGGTGATGGGGCTATTCTGGGAAGAGTGCCTGCATATTTACATGCAGAAAGTCCCAAGTTCCCTCCCTGACAGCATCTCCAAGATAGGGCTGAGAGAGATTCCTGCCTGCAACCCTGGAGAAGTCTCTGCTAGTCTGTGTAGACAATACCAAGCTAGATGGACTAATGGTCTGACTTGGTATAAGATAGCTTCCTATTTTCCTATGTAATTTAATTTAAGGGAGGAGAGTTGCTCTTCTGGCATCAAGTATGAAGTCAGTTGTTTCCTTTGCTAAGCAGGGTCCACGCTGGTTTGCATTTGAATCATAGACTACATGTGAGCACTGTAAGATATTTCTCTTAGGGGATGGGGATGCATGAAGAAGGTTCCAAGTTCCCTCCCTGGCATTTCCAGATAGGGCTGAGAGAGACTTCTGCCTATAAACGTGAAGCTGCTGCCAGTCTATGTAGACGATACTGAGCTAGATGAAGCAATTGTCTGACTCAGTAGAAGGCAGCTTCCTATGTTCCTTTGACAAGGCTTGAAGATGGGCTCCCTGCCTTCACTGACTGCCTCCACCATGCGCCGACCTGGATGGCCACACACCAGTTGAGCCAACATGGCCTGATAATGTCATCAGGCTGATGCAACTGCACCACTTCAGTGATGCAGGACTGCCCCAGTCACCAGGGGCAAGATAGTCACTTGCCTACGGTGGCAAATTCCAAGAGGAGGCAAATTGGGGGGGGGCGTTGAGGGCAAGTTAAATCTTTTAAAACTGTTTTCAGCCACTGCTGAGTGGTGGGGATGGTAGCAGAGATGGGGGTGGCCAGCAGGGGGTGGGCACTCACGGAGGTGAGGGGAGACTGAGGCGGGCGAGGCAGCGGCAGCGGCAAGAGTGCCTTGCCTGAGCCCACCTGCCACCCAAATGACAGGCCGGGCCATTTTCAAGCCATTTGGGGGCTCTCTGCACACACAAATGGCCCGACTTGTCATTTGGGCAGCTGGCAGGCTCAGGGAAGGAGCTCTTGCTGCTGCCTCCGCCTCCCCCGCCTCGGTCTCCCCTCACCTCCACGAGTGCCTGCCCCCTGCTAGCCACCCCTCTCTCTGCTACCATCCCCACCATTAAGCGCGGCTGAAGGGGAAAAAAAAGATTTAACTTGCCCCCAGCCCTCAAGCTGGAGTGGCAAATGTTTTTTTGCCTACAGGGGGCAAAAAGCTTAATCCACCTCTGCCAGTAACATCGAGAACAGGCCTGCCTTAAAGGGGCTGCCAGTTCTCGCTGGGATCGGGGCAGCAGTGCCTCACTTGTGCTGGCTCAGTGATGTCATAGAGCAACCCGTGCGAGTTGGGCCGAGGGCCCAGTGTAGGGGGGTGGGGGAGGAGGCAGATGGCTGGACACACAGGACACTCCCCCCACCACTCAATGATGACTATGTCCCTGAAATGGAGGATTGATCTATAATGGTTTTTAACCAAGATAGCTAAACTTAATATCTAAATTCAGAGGATGTTGTATGTCACTGAATAGCAATTGCCCAGAGCAATGGCCATGGTTATGTTTATCCTCACAACAACCCTGTGAGGTCTGTTAGGCTGAGAGATTAGTGAGTGGCTCAGAGTCACCCAGTGAGTTTCATGGGGCTGAATGGAGATTTGAACTCAGGTCTCCCCGATCCTTGTCCAGCACTTTCACCACTACACCACTTTGGCCCACACTGGGATTGCCTTCAAGCCCTGCTTGTGCCCTTCCTGGAAACATCTGGTTGGCCACTCTATGAAACAGGATGCTGTCCTAAATGGGCCTTAAATCTAGTTCAGTCTGTTTTTATGTTCTTATGTATTTACATCATGGATTTCCTTTTTTAGTTTCTTCAAAGTGGGAAATATGTTGCTTGCTGACAGCCAGTCCAATAGAAAGACTAAATCTGACTATCAAATTCGCTATTAGTTTAAACAAAAAGTCAAAAGATTCATAATGCACAAACTCCCTAGGGACATTCACTTCAGACATGTGAGAGCACTTAAAAACTGAGAAATATAATTGGGAAGAAAAAAGTTTTCCTCTACTCAGAATTGTGTCATTCCCCCTGCCCTGGGAGACTGATTGGCAATCAAAAAGAAAGATAGAATGGAGCTTTCTTTTCTATTTTTAAAGCTGATTCTGCTGCTTATTTGGAGGGGAATTCTGCATGCAGTCTTGGTATGAATGAAGTTTTCACTGGCGGAAGTACTTCTGCTTGAAATCCAAGCCAATTTACAGCTACTCATTCTGAAGAATGGAAATCATATTTTCAGAAGGACTTTAAACCCATTTTTATTTATTTCATTTCATTATTCTCTTTGTATTCTGCCTTTCTGCCAGCTGGCAAGTGGTGCCTATTTCCCATTGCGTAGCAAATAATAACATTGTTTCTCTTTTTGCATTTCTAATAAAAAGCTCAGTTTGTTGTACTGAACAAAAACATCAACATTTAGGACATCTCTAGACAGCAATCTATTCTAGCAAAAATAAAAACTGAGAGAGAATTTCCAGGGAATCCAATCAACATCAAGCTATATCAACATTCTTAGTACCATCTGACCTTTGACATCATAGGGCCATAGGAAGCTGCCTTTACCTAGTCAGACCATTGGTCCATCTAGCTCAGTATTGTCTACACAGACTGGCAGCAGCTTCTCCAAGGTTGCAGGCAGGAATCTCTCTCAGCCCTATCTTGGAAAAGACAGAGAGGGAACTAGGAACCTTCTGCTCTTGCCAGAGCGGCCCCATCCCCTAAGGGGAATATCTTAACAATGCTCACATATGTCTCCCATTCAAATGCAAACCAGGACAGACCCTGATTAGCAAAGGGGACAATTCATGCTTGCTACCAAAAGACCAGCTCTCCTCCCATAGATCCCGTCATCTGGATCCCCTGAAAAATCTGTCATTGCACCTGGGGTTCATATTAGAATAAATGACAAACTTTCTGTGAGCAATGTTACAGATGATGTGGATGTGTGAATGCATTCAAATGCACATGCCCATCCATATCCTTAACAGCGCTAAAAGTTTCCAATGGTTTTCAGCAAGGCCTGAACCAGAATGGCCCCCAGGTTTGCAGTCTTGTTCACAGGCTTGTAAAAGGGCCTCATTTTCAGATATTCTTTGGGGGAATCCTCTAACCCTAACCAGTTACAGGACTAAATCAAAAAGCCAACTCATAGTGATGGTAGGAAGCATCCTCCCTCTGAATTGGCTTTGCCATGTAGTCATGCAGCCAAATCTGACTGTATGGCATGATCACAAAGCCAATTTAAGGAAATGGCAGGAGCTCTTAAGTCTCCAGGGTCCCTCAACATTCTCATTCTTCAGCCTAGATTTCCCAGGCTCCACTTTGACATCTGTGGTTGCAAAGCCCTCTCTGTGACAACAGCCAGTGCTATAATAGGATGGAGCACAGGCAGAAATGAAAGAGCTCAAGGAGAAGGTTGCAAGTGTGCACTCAAAGAAAATGGAAAGAATATTATGAGAAAATGAAAATACAACTCATTGTATTGGGATGGGGGGTGGAGCTATATTTCAGTGAAAAAGCATTTGCTTGCATGCAGAAGGTTTCGGGTTCAATCCCTGGCATCTCCAGGTAGGACTGGGAAAGACTCCTGCCTGAAACCTCAGAGAGCCACTGTGAAGCTTTCCAAGCTCTCTGGGAACATTCTGGGAGGCTTACACACAGTGTATGGCTGCTGCCAGTCACTGTAGACAATCCTAAGTTAGATGGCGCAATGGTCTGACTTGGTATAAGGCAGCTTCCTATGTTCCTATGTACTGATGGCCCCCCAGCAAATAGGACTTGGCTTTCTCCATCCTCACAGCTCCATTTCTCCCTCTGAGTTCAAAGGAAATCTGAGGTACTACTCTCACAGTACTATCCTTCGAACCAGTGCAAGGAGTCCAACAATGAGATCTATCCTTAGCAGGCCTCCCTGAACTAGCAGGGTAGAGAGAGAAAAGAAATGGTTTGTTTTAATTCTTTACTGAAGAACAGTGGGGGATTGTCAGAGAGAGCTCTGCGCGTTCCCAGGTTAGAAATGTCCTTTTGAGAGCCGCAAGCTGTGAATGTGCAGCTGCAAGCTCCCCAGTCCTGAATAATCCCACATTCAAGTGGGATGCAAGTCATCAATATTCATGTGCATTTGCGGGATCATCACTGGTATGTGATTCCATCTGCCAACTTTCTGTACAATTTGCATCCTCTACTGCGTATGGTTCAGGTTCTTATTTCCTGTGACTATTAGTCTCTCTCTTTGAAACCCAACTCCTCCACGAAGGAAAAGAAAGCACGCTTCCTGAATCGTACAGAGGACGCATGGTAACCATCCAAATCATGATACACCCAGTGGAGCAGATGTTTTTCAGAGAAGCAGGCTGCCAATTATCACACTGTTTCTTCAGCCTAGCCCTATTTTGGCATGTGTGGCTTGTTTCCATTACAGTTTCTCATCTTCACACTTTCCTTCTGCAAGCTGAAGACAAAGAGGCCATTTTGATTTCTGATGCAGCACCCACCCAAACCACTTGAAACAAAAGCAAGTTTATAATATGCTGCCAGGTGGAATTGTCCTATGAAACTGCTTTATACCAACTCTGACCATTGGTCCATCTGGTTCGGTATTGTCTATACCCTGACTGGCAACAGTGCTCAGGTGTTGCAGACAGAAAAGGGTTATCCCCCATCCTGCCTGGAGATGCTAGGGATTAAACCTGGGACCCATGAAACTGATTGCCGGGAAATTTAGGACTGACAAAAGAAAGCACTTTCTCATGCAGTGCATAATTAATC
The DNA here is from genome assembly GCF_027244095.1 of Hemicordylus capensis. NCBI lineage: Eukaryota > Metazoa > Chordata > Lepidosauria > Squamata > Cordylidae > Hemicordylus > Hemicordylus capensis. Next base: position 423,306,859 of record NC_069657.1, on the reverse strand, counting down.
TATGGAATTCTCTGCCATGGAATGTGATGATGTCCACCAGCTTGGATGACTTTAAAAGGGGCTTAGACAAATTCATGGAGGACAAATCTTGATGGCTATAAACTACCTTCAGATTCAGAGGCAGGATGCCTCTGAATACCAGTTGTAGGGGAGCAACAACAGGAGAAGGGGCTTTGCCTTCATCTCCTTGAGTGAATTTTCAAGAACATGCTCAAAATGTGTTGGCACCTCTATTTCGAGGCACTGGAATACTTTGAGCTGCCCCAGCCAAATCATTTCGGCCGGAGGAGAAAGGGCATTTTAAAAGTTGGAAGGCAGGTCTTACCTGCCCCTCCCTTGCTCCTCCACTGCCCCCTGCCACCCCCGAGCAGTGCTGTCTGTATTCAGCAGCCAGGCTCTCCGTTTGCCCGCCTGCATTTTGCTGGGAACAGGAAGTTCCCTGTTTCCAGCAGCATTTGGGCAGCATCAGGAAAGAAATTGCATATGAGCATGTGCGAAGGCCATCTTGAGTGTTCAGAGGGGATAATTTGCTATGGTTTGAAAATCTGCATTCCACTCCATTACTGATTCATGATATGATAAGGATGAGGCAGATGAACCACTTCCTGGCTGCATTTTAAGTGGAATGGAATCTTTATTACAGTCATTGACCAGACAGAAATATAACACAATGAGGGTATTCTCACGATCGGCCAAAATCGGGCTAAGGGAGCCTAGCCCGATATTGGCCAAACATGAGAACCACTGGGCTCCCAGGTGAGCCCAGTTTCTCCAAAGTAGGTGACCTACTTTTGTATCCCCCCCCCCCATTTTTGTGATCATGATTTGCTGTGGCGTGGCTCCGCACCATGGCAACACATGAAGAGACCCCCGCCGGTAGGTTGAAACAAGCCTCCTGGCCCTGGGGGTCTCTCCAGGATGCCCCACTCACTCACGTGGGGCATCCTGGATCTTCCGGAGGATGCGCAGCCCCCAATCCCCGCAGCCCCCGCTGGCTCCGTGATGGAGCCGGCAGTTGTGTGGGTGGCCAATCCGGCCACCCAGGGCAGACTGAATGATCGTCTGCAGGGAGAATGGGCTAAGCCCACTCTCCCTGCAAACCCCCTTCTGGCATGTCTCACTGATCGTGTGACTCGCCTCAATAAGTAATAACTTTCAGCGATCTTGATTTTGCCAATACTTTCTTACAAAACACAGTTTAGAATATAACAATATAGAATACAGCTGACACTCGCGATTTTACCAATTGCTTCTTTAAGTGTGACAGAATCAGAGCCTGCTTCTCCACATTGTCAAGTTAAGCTTAATGGCCATGAAGTGTGGATGCTGGCTGATTCTGGTTCTCCATGAACTATCATTTTCCATCTGCTTTAAAAGAAACTACTTACTACATCAGACCTTCACTTGCAGCCTTCAAACATCCACCCATGGGAATATGGAAGTTCCCCTATTGCCATAAATGGATATTTCATTGCTGTCCTGGAATACAAAGAACATACTGCCGAAGAGAAAGTGTATGTGTCACAAAAAGGAGTCTCAGTATTGGGCTGGAAACAACAGAAAGCTCTATGGGTAGTGCTAGACCCAAATAGCATAGAACCCATATTACAGATGATGGAGAATCCATATGCTGATATGATTGCTGATTTCTCGGATTCTTTTCCTGATACTCCTGGCAATCAGTGTTCTTTCTAATTTTTTTCATCTCTGTGTGAAATGAGTTGTGTTCTGGGCAGCAATATCAAGGCAGTGTGTGTGCATGTGCATTCAGAATGGGGCATGTGCATTCAACCTGAGCGGGATCTAAAACTAACTGAGCGGACATCCAAAAACTTGTGAGTGCACGCACATGTGCACACCTTAGAGGGAACATTGCTGGCAATGCCATACATTTCAAACAAAAATTCAGATGAAGGCAAATACAATATCTGGCTTCACCTGGCTTCTTCACTTTGTTCTTTTAGACGCCAGGTAAAAACCTTTTTGTTCACCGAGGCCTTTAAATTCAGGTTTTCAAGTTTGATCTGATTTTTAACTAATTTTAAAATGAGTTTTTAAGCTGCTTTGTATTGTATTTTGTATTTTCTTGTCTTCTTTTTTTTCCTGTTATGATTTAATATGTTCTGTGTTTTAATTGTATGTTTTTCCTCTGTTGTGAGTCGCCCACAGAACAATTTGTTATGGGGCTTCTAACAAATAAAGTTTATCATTATTATCATTACCATTATTATCATTATTATACCTGTACAACATAGAGTGAGGAATGTACCCATAGCATTGCACCAATCATTTAGAGAAGAGCTCTTACGGCTACAGCATGCTGACATCATAGAGCTTGTTGATTCATCAGAATGGGTCTCTCCAGTTGTTCTTATGCAGAAATAAAATGGTACACTTAGCATGTGCAATAGATTTAAGAGATGTGAACTCCAGCATGGTAGTGGATTGTCATCCATTACCCAATATCAATAAAATGTTGCTTACTCTGAAAGAGGCTTCAGTGTTGACAACTTTGGACTTGTCTTCGGCCTATCAGCAAATTCCTCAGCTCAAAAGTTCTCATAAATACACAGCCTTCATTACCCCATTAATTACAATTAATGAATGGTAATTTTTCAATACAAAAATTTATTTATTTATTACATGTATATATACCACCCCATACAAATGGTTCTGGAAGGTGCACAACAATAAAAATAAAACCCACAAATAAATCCTTTTTAAAACAATCGTTACAAAACAATTTAAAAACCGCATAAAACCATTAACTATTAAAACATTTAAAACAGTTTAAAAACCCTGGAAGGCCAGGTCAAACAGATAGGTTTCAAGGGCTCTCCTGAAAGCCAACAATGAATTCAAGCTACAGATTTCTGCCAGGAGTGCATTCCACAGCCCAGGAGCAGCTACAGTTACCGGTGGTAACTGGAGACGGACCTCCTCAGATGACCGCAACATGTGGTGGGGATCATGCAGAAGAAGGCACTCTCTAAGGTAACCTAGCTTTGGTATTTCAATGAATGATGCCTGCAATTTTGGGGTCTACGGATGGCATTGCTTACTTTCAGGACGACATGATTTTAGTGTATGGCAAAACCATCGAGGAGCATGATGCTAAACTGACAGAAGTCTTAAGAAAACCCAGACAACACGGACTTAACTATCTCTGCCGAGAAATGTCAGTTTTGCATACACTTGGTGATGTACTTGGGACACACAATATTTCAGAGCGGCATACATCCCAAAACAGACTTAGTGAAAGCTATTCAGGAAGCACCAGGGCCACACAACAAGGATGCACTTTGCTCATGTTTAGGACACTATGTGTATTACTCTAGATTTGTTAGGTAGTTTGCTTCCAAGGTTGTTCCATTGCATCTTCTTTTTAAAAAGAATGTAGCATTTCACAGGGATGCAGTTAAATGCAAGGCTATTTTTCCAATCAGCCATTGCTGAAAGCCCTCACTTATTTTGACACCACTCAGTTATTTTGACACCAACAGGCACACTTTTGTAATCACAGGTGCTTCTGACTATAGTTTGCATGCTGTCTTGACCTAGAAAAAAGGGGACAGAGAAGTTGCCTTTGCTTCCAGAGTGCTTACTGCTTCAGAGAATATGTATTCTGTAATTGAAAAATAAGCCTGAGCATGTTTCTCGGCAGTGAGGCACTTCAGGACTTATTTGTGAGACAGAAAATTCACTTTATGGTCAGACCATAAACCCCTATCAGGATATCACCATATTTACCCAATGGCAGCAACTGATAGGATGCCATTTCACCCTGAGGATGCAGAGACTCATGATCAGGTAAGCGAGAAGCATCAAAAATATAAATTGTATGTAGATCAGAAATGGGCTGCGAAACAATCAAACAAATGGGCTGCGAAACAAATGGGCTGTGATCAGAAATGGGCTGCAAAATGGGCTGTAAAAGACAACTGCGGGGAGACATGATAGAGGTCTATAAAATCATGCATGGTGTGAAGAAAGTGGATAGAGAAAAATTCTTCTCCCTCTCCCATAACACTAGCTAGAACCAGGGGTCATCCCATGAAATTGATTGCCAGGAAATCTAGGATCAGCAAACGGAAGTACTTTTTCACACAACGCATAATCAACTTGTGGAATTCTCTGCCACGAGATGTGGTGACAGCCAACAACCTGGATAGCTTTAAGAGGGGTTTGGATAACTTTATGGAGGAGAGGACAGCTACTAGTCGGAGGGCTGTAGGCCACCTCCAGCCTTGGGGGCGGGGTGCCTCTGGGTACCAGTTGTGGGGGAGTAACAGCAGGAGAGAGGGCATGCCATCAACTCCTGCCTGTGGCTTCCAGCAGCATCTGGTGGGCCACTGTGCAAAACAGGAAGCTGGATGAGATGGGCCTTGGGCCTGATCCAGCAGGGCTGTTCTTGTGTTCTTATGTTCTAACAATGAACATTTCAGGTGAGGGACCTTGATCGAGTATGGCTGCCTTATAAAGTGAGAAAGGGATGTTCCCAATATTCTGGGCCAAAACAAATAATCAAAATCTGAGGAGATTCTGTGATATTGGGTGATGGAAACAAATGGTAGAAATGGAAAGAAATGGAAAGAAATGTGCTACAATACAGTGTAGCGAATTTGCTCTGAGCCTTTGTCTCAGAGCAAAGGGAAAGAAATACTGAATCATCCCTGCCGAGCTGCCTGGCCAGGTTTCTCCTAAAACTGTTCTGTATTTTTGGTAGGTTCAAAATGGCTGCCGCTGCCATCCCTCTTTATTACAGAGCTTGAACCCCCCTGGCTTGGGGTGGAATTCTCAGGGAAAACTGTTTATTTTGCTATTGGAAAAGTTTTTAAAAAAATCTTCCATGTGCAAGCCTACACGTAGTGAGAAAACTGATAGCTGCTGAGCTCCTGAGGACGTGTTTGCACCAGAGTAAACCCCTTTCACCCCACTTTCCTGAGTTAAAAACCACTCTAAGAGGCTTGTAAAAGAAAAGAACAAAAAGAAAAACCACTTTATTCAAGAAGCACAGACTGCTTCCGTCTGAGACTTTATCAGTTTTTAGTTACAGATAAAAATGCTCAGTAGGTTACAAGAAAACTTCAAAAGCACCCCGAATGATGTTTGGGCAGCACACTTTAAAAATCTTGGTTACCCAGTTGCAAAGAACAGGCATGTAGGAAAATGAAAAAGCACATTTAAATATGTACAGAGTCTTTTGCTATGCCCTAGGTGTATGGAGCGTAGGAGCGTAGGCTAGTGTTGCTTATGGAGCGTATGGAGTGTAGGTGAGTGTTTCTTATTTCAATTACGTTGTAGGTAATCTATAATAGAACAGTATCAGGAATATGCAAACACACACACACACACACAAGGAATATAACTTCTAATGCAAAGTCTGATTAAACAAACCTTCCCCTAGACTAAACTTCCCAAAGCCAAAGCCCAGGCTTCCTTTTTCTTGAACTCACCAAACTCTGGTTGAGATTCAAGCCCCTGCAGTTCTGTCTTCCAAGAGCTGCAGTCATTCTCCTGCAGCTATCTTCCATGGACACATGTGTCCTTCTCTTCAAACAAAGAACTCCATTCTTCCTCCCAACAGCTCTCTAGGTCCAACCCACCTGGTGTGCTGATTGGCTGAGCCCTGGAGTTCACCAGCCTGTCAGTCAGGACAGGGTTCACTTCCGGTTAACTTTTTAGGGGAGGGGTGACTGATAACTACAGACAGTTTGAGACTTTCCAGCATGCATTGCATAGTATGAGACAAGAGGGAAGGGAGTCTGATCTCAAGAGAGGAATTGGAGATGAATTTGATCTTGCCTCCAGTTTTGACCTCGCAGATGAGGCTGATAAAAGTGAGGCTGATGAAATCCTCGGTACCAGAAGAAAAATCACAAACAGCTCCTGTGCCAGAGAACCCAAGACTTAGAAGAAGAATGCATGACAGGAGACTACCTAAAAGACTTCAAGACTTTGTCACTAAATTTTAAATCAATTCATTTTTTTGGTTGTTATAAAGGGGAGGAATGTGTTGTATTCTGTTTAGTAACCTTTTATAGTTTGTTGGTTAGTTTGTTTGGACATTTGTCCCAAGGGGGATCCTATAGAATGTGTGGGAGAGGAGTCAAGAAGAAAAGGGAGGGAAAGGAGAAGGCAAAAATGGAGAGTTAAATCTACTTGAGATTTCCTTGTGTAATACAATGTTCTCCCAGATCGGAGTATTGGGGAGAATTTTGAGCAATGTGGTTTTTTCCAAGCTACAAGTATTTCTTACTTATGGTTTGCTGTAATGGTATTTCACTGGATTGAGAGAAGCAATGCTCATGGGAAAATGAGCAAAAACCAATACTATTGCTGAATGGAAACTTACCAGCATGTCAGTTGTCAGGGGACATATTGGTTACACTGGGTGGGATTTTCTTTGTCTTCCCCAGATACTTGTCTCTATTTATATTCCTCTGCAGGCATGCAATAATATGCACTATACATTCTCTCACTCATTTTAGATGAATTACACCCTATTAAAGCTGGCTGGTTTCAGAGATCATGCAATGTTCTGACACACAAGGGACTGCTTTTTATTTCAGAAAGTGGAAATATTAATTTTAGAAATCATGTTTTCAAAAGGGATGCAACATGATGTCATGCCCAGATGGTACACGAGGTGCTCCCGACTTCCCCCATGGTCTTGAATTCACAGAATCTTAAAATATATATATATAAACACTGAATATTGTATCTCAATATTCTGAATTATCTTGCCAAATTCTCTAGCAGGGCAGGAACATGAGCTTTGCCCAGTGTCCCACTGAGTAGGGTGGCATGTCTTGCTTGATACTGTAGGCCAGTGATTTCACTATTGTTCAAGCAGGGACTACGTTGGCAAAAAACCCCTTCAGTGCCATTTCCCAGTGTGCTGACCTCCACACAATATTGCACTTTTTTCAGCGCTGGGAAGGCCCTTTAAGAAATATGGGGCCCTCTCTTAAGAGCAACCACCTTAAATGGCACAGTGGGGAAATGCTTGACTAACAAGCAGAAGGTTGCCAGTTCGAATCCCTGCTGGTACTATATTGGGCAGCAGCGATATAGGAAGATGCTGAAAGGCATCATCTCATACTGCGTGGGAGGTAAACCTCTCCTACCAATGAAAACCACAGGGCTCTGTGGGCGCCAGGAGTCGAAACCAACTTGATGGGACACTTTACCTTACCTCTTAAGAACTCCAGGAGGGAAGCATTGGGAAAGGCCAGCACTCTGTGCACACCTTCCAAGATGGTGCAGGGGCTCAAGTGGGCTCTGTTGCCCTTAAAGGAGCCCCCTGCTGCTGAGTAAAGTACATCACTGCATAGCAACAGGGGAAGAAAGGCAGAAGGTGGGCCACCATGGAGGTGGCTGATAAGGAGCTGGCCCAGGGCAGTGGGTGGGGGGAGAAAGGCAGCAGGTGAGCTGGGGGTTTGACTTTGGGGGCAGATACCAAATTTTGAACCCAGGCTGCCCCCAACGTCATTACGACACTCTTGCTGTCTCACCTCTCCTTCAAATGCATTCAGGTGGAATGACTACTAATGGAGACCATTCCAGGACAACAGGAATCTTCTTCTGTTATTTCAGTGATTCAGCAATAATTAATAATGCGGGGAATCAGTTTGTGAAGTCAAAACATTCCATACCTTATGGCCAACTCAAGTTTGCTATATTCCCTTGGGTGAGGTGGTGTGTTTTTTTGTGTTTTTTAAAGTTCTACATCATACTATCCTTGGCTGGATCCTACAGCCAGTGGTTTCCTTTTCTCTATTAAGTTTGAAATGCATTACAGCCTTTCTGTTCATAAAACTTGAGCCTGCAGCTGACAGCTTCTGATCCTCCTCCTTCACGAGTCGGCAGCTCTCAGTTTTCATCAGCCCCTTTCCATTCCTTTGCTTTTTCATCTCCACTTAAAAAAAAAAAACAACTTAAAATTTGCAGCCAACTTTGATTTCCATCAGTTTTTCTCTTCTTGGAGGCTTTTCATCAGTTTTGCCTTTTTTGGGTCGCCTCCAGTAACCTCATCTCTTGTTTTTGGTGGGTGTCAACTATCAGGCTTTTGATCTGCAGCTTTTTTGTGTTAGGAAAGTGTGCAGTGTAAAAGAAGTTAGAAATGGAAGAGAAAGGAGATGTGAAAGAACGAGAGATTGCAAATGCGTCTTAGGTAAACGGAGAAAGAGGGTTGGTAACCTGGGCAGAGATCGACTGAGACTCAAGTAAAATGTTAAGCAAACACTAGGCCTGTTCACACAACCATTTGGGGGTGGTTTGGATGGTCATAGAAATCCTACCCTGTTAGTAGCACACAACCAGAACCTCTGTTTGGGTCAGCAAACCCAGGAAACACACAATTAAGCCAGGTGTGGCATCCATTGTTGAAACTGGGAGCTGAAAGTCCTTCAAGGCTTCTATGGCTTCCCAGCATCCTTTGCACTGCCAGTAGACTGGAAAGTCCCATGATGTCAGCCACTGCCCTCTGTTTGGCTATGAAGGAGCAGGAGGCGGGCCCAGCCTTGCTGAAGCTACTCCAGCTTCAGGATCATTAAGTGTGCTTTGCAGAGGGGCACATTCATGAATGGCAGCCCCCTGTAGCCACAGCTCTCTATTCTTTCCATGCCTGCTGGGTCCCGGTGGCTGAGTAGAAGAGGAGAGTGGGTTCACTTGACCAGAGAATCAAGGTAGGATTCTTAGCTTGCCTCAGTTAATATCAGGGTACAAAAGCTGGGTCACCCGGCTTTGAGCAACTTGGGCTGGAGGGATCTTTGTGAGTTCACACAATCATGCAAACCTGCCTCCTACCCTGCTTTTGATTAGTGTGTGAACCAGGCCACTACGTTTGGAACGCACATCCCTGCATCATGCTTTCTAAACAAGGAACTTCACACACACAAAGCCATCACATGCAACATGAGATATTTCCTCTTTCTCTGAGCAAGCAGAATGGCTCTTACTTTAGCATCTTCCAGTGGAAGCTATCTGCTGTAGAAACCTGAGGGCACTTTGTCAAGGTGACGGCATGCATACTGTTGAGGACAGCACTTGATGGAGCTGGAAAGAAAGGGGTGAGTTAGCTCCTACTCTTTATTTACTATGGGTTGTATACTGTCTGGTGCTTCTCACAGGAACCAGGGCTCAGGTGATGCTAGCTTTGGCCTTCCCACACTTCTTAGCTACAGTGGAGATCATAAAGTTTTTAGAGGATGGAAAGGGGAAGGAGCTTCACATAACCATCTCCACCTCATTCCATGCAAAGATGAAGTGCAGGGTGATGAAAAATGTGGAAAGTATAAAGGTTCCCCTAGACACTGATCTAGGGGAGATTGAATCAAAGGAAGAAGGGGCATTTGCCTTGGCCAGGGTCCTTGCCCCAGATGACAGCTCCCTGGAACCATCAGGACTGCAGAAGCCAGAGCCAGCCACTCCCTAAGAGGACTCCCAGAGCACTTGGTGCCCCCTGGTGGGATTTTGCCCCCTTCCATAGGGCCCCCTTGATCTCCCTGGTCTCCAGGAGGTGATGCTGGCCAGGGTTGAGAGCTGCTGTCTTGTGGTAGCAAGCACGACTTGCCCCCTTAGCTAAGCAGGGTCTGTCCTGGTTGCATCTGAATGGGAGACTAGAAGTGTGAGCACTGTAAGATATTCCCCTCAGGGGATGGAGCCGCTCTGGGAAGAGCATCTAGGCTCTAAGTTCCTTCCCTGGCATCTCCAAGACAGGGCTGAGTGAGATTCCTGCCTGCAACCTTGGAGAAGCCACTGCAGTCTGTGTAGACAATACTGAGCTAGATAGACCAATGGTCTGACTCAGTATATGGCAGCTTCCTACGTTGCTTCAGGCCTCGTTCCCAATGGGTCAACTTGGGGGAGACCAACTTGGGTGCTTTCTCGGTAGGAAGGCTACCCTAGGAACATGAAAGAGCAGGGCCCTTGCAAGTCACAAAAGGCCTTCAGTTGTTGCCAGCTCTTTGCTGGTTCAACAGCTCCCATTAGAGCTTATGGGCCATAAATCAGTGGCAGAGAATTTGCTTTGCATGCAGCAGGCCCCAGGTTCAATCCCTGGCATCTCCACGTAGTGTTGGAAATTCTCTGTGGTGAGAGAATCCCTTTCTCATTATAGCAGAGTGCACAGAGGCACAACACAGCGGTAGTTTAGTTAGGCATGCGTGTATGCTGAGAGTAAAGTAACTTGGAGCCAATTCATAGTTTCAAATCAATATAAAAGGCATTTATTAAGGAACTCCATTCTAGATAGGAAAGTGAGGAGTTAGGATCTCTAATCTATCTATCTAGCTGGATGCAGATGGATTCTTCATCCTCTCTGCACATATGGTGCAGGGAGAGAGGCTTGCCATGTTGCAAGGTAGGAGGCCAGGTAGGGAAGAGAGAGGAAGGAAGTTGAATCCCTAAGAGTAGCAATCTACATTTCAAAGGGATAGCATCAGAGCAGTGGAGAAGTGATGACCAATGTCTTGACCTTCTAGCCCTCTGACTTACTAGTCTGTCCTCCACTGTCTGAGACAAAGAGACAGCGCAAAGTCCTTTAACTTCCAACAGGTAGGGCTGGGAAAGACTCCTGCCTGAAACCTTGGAGGGCCACTGCCAGTCAGTGCAGACAACCTGAGCTGGATGATCAATGTTGTGACTCCATATAAAACAGCTCCCTGTGTTCCTGTGTTGTGCCCAGGGTCGGTGCTACCATTAGGCCAACTAGGCAGCCGCCTAGAATGCAGACCTCAGAGGGGCGCAGAGGGTCGAGAGTCAATGTGTTAAGAGTGCCCTTCTAGTTCAAAATGACTTGTGTGCCAAAATATTTTCTTTTGTATTTGAGAAAGATAATCAAAAATGGATGTATTACCTATTCTTGCAATTTAAAATAAATTTAGCAGTTTCAAGTTTTGTGGTTTTCATTTTTTTCTGCAAAACAACTGTTTTTGAAAATCGAAGTTGAAAAAAAAACTGGGGGTGGTGGTGGTGGTGCAAGTACTTAGCCTTGCCTAGGGCGCAAAATTGTCTGGCACCGGCCCTGGTTGTGCCTTCAACTTGCCTTGCCTTACCCCAGGAAAGGAGACGCCTGGTTCATCATGACTTCCCTCTCCTTCAGTATCCCTGCTCAGAAGCCAGCTAATGCTGCTGCTACCATCACTGCTATTCCCTCTGCTGCCTGCAGGGAGCTCGGCATTTACCTCATTCTGCTCTCGTTGGAGGGTTTTCCGTGTTGTGAGAGAAAGAGAGCCTCTGCTATTTGAAGGGGAAGCCCTGCACTTCCAGCTCCTGCCACTTCCTGTTAGGGATGTGCAGGAACCGAGGTTCGTGCACAGGTTCAGCACCAAACTGGTTTGGACCTCATTTGTGCACAGGTTTGGCACCACCGGGAAGGGGGAGCAGCAAGCAGGAGGAGAGCATGTGTGGATGCCATGTGCGTGCTGGTGCTGCATGTGGGTTCTTGGGCTTCCTGTACCACTGAAGAAGGAAGCTGCATGGGGTAGCGGAGAGCAGGTAAGGACCTTCTCTCTTCCTTTTTAAAGACCCCATTCACTACTTCTCATCTCCTCATCCCATCCAGCGATGCTGGACCTGTGCACGAACTTCAGTTAGGAACATAGGAAGCTGCCTTATACCAAGTCAGACCATTGGTCCATCTAGCTCAGTATTTTCTGCACAGACTGGCAGCGACTTCTCCAAGGCTGCAGGCAGGAGTCTCTCTCAGCCCCATCTTGGAGATGCCAGGGAGGGAACTTGGGACAATCTGCATGCTCTTCCCAGAGCAGCCCCATCCCCTAAGGGGAATATCATGCAGAGCTTACATGTAGTCTCCCATTCAAATGCAAACCAAGGCAGACCTTGCGTAGCAAAGGGGACAATTCATGCTCACTACCACAAGACCAGCACATCCCTAGTTCCTGTCTCCTCTGAGCCATCTGGATCCTCATGGACAACTCTGGCCCATTTGTAGTTACAGAAGGGGGAGCAGCTGGCTGAGCTAGGGAAAGCACACCTCCAGGAAACCCTCATGAAGGAGTCCCTGACCTACAGGGCCCCAGTGTGGATAGGTAGTGGGGTATGCAAGTGAGGTGAGGGGTGGCACCCTGAAAAACATGGTGCCCTTCTCTATGCATGCAAATGTGTGTGCGTCTTTCCCTTAACAATTACACTATAGTTAGTCCAAAGCATGTTCAGAAGTAAGTCCCATTGAGATCAATGGGACTTATCCCATTGTAAGTGTGTCTAGGAATGCAGCCTTAAAGTAAGTATGATAGTGATTACATAAAAAGAACAGACAAAGGTTATATGCAGAGGCTCTATTAGGGCTTCCTGACACCATCAAATCTCTATTAGGGCTTCTGGCACAACAAAGGTTCACTCATTGCTTGGGATCCAGACATTTCTCTTCAAGGATTTGCCCTGTTTTCAATGACTACGTTTCCCTAGAACATAGGAAACTGCCATATACTGAGTCAGACCATTGGTCTATCTAGCTCAGTATTGTCTTCACAGACTGGCAGCAGCCTCTCCAAGGTTGCAGGCAGGAATCTCTCTCAGCCCTATCTTGGAGATGCTGCCGGGGAGGGAACTTGGAACCTTCTGCTCTTCCCAGAGTGGCTTCATCCCCTGAGGGGAATATCTTTCAGTGCTCACACATCAAGTCTCCCATTCATATGCAACCAGGGCAGACCCTGCTTAGCTATGGGGACAAGTCATGCTTGCTACCACAAGACCAGCTCTCCTCTCCAGACCAGCTCTCCTCTCTGGAGAACATAAATCTCTCCTCATGGAGACATTGCTCCTAGAATGTGGTTGCACAATTTTCATGGATGCCTAGTGGTCAGTCCCTGTGACGTCAGGCATGCAGTGCAGAGGAGCTAATTTCAACAATCTGCACTGCCTGCAGAAGCACCCTGTGCCACCTGAAAATATATCTCTGTGGAAAATGTGGATCATGGAGCCCTCAGGGACATATTTCCAGGTGACACAGGGCACTTCCAGAGGCAGAGCAGATTGTCAAGGTTCTGCTGCATATGGGGAAGTTATTTACATCATAGCACGTCCATATTGCATTAGTCAGGATGTCTGTCATTGTGCTACTTAACAATACTATAAACTGCTTTTAGGTTGGAGTTCAAATGATAGTACAATGTGCAGTCTATAGTAGCATCCATAATTCACATGGATTCACACACACACACACACACACACACACACACACACACACTCCAGCTGGAGTTCAGTACTTTTAAGTCACATTGGTGTCATTGACAAGTTGAGCACATGCATACATCTCTCCCACTTACTTCTGAGTAAACATGTTTAGGATTGTGCGACTAAAGTTTAATTTTGACTAGATAATATTTGTTGTTCTGACCAGTACTTCCTATATCTGTTAAGATACAGACATTTACATGAGCCAACTATCTGGCTTCAAGGATGTCACATTGATAATATTTCAGTGATGAATGCACAAGGAAGGACACATTTGTGCATGTTTTCTTAGAAGGAAATCCTACTGCATTCAATGGGTCTACAGGCATTGGCCCAGACTGTTCGTGTTCATAGGGAGAATGCATTGCAACATTTCTGCAGCATTTCCATGGAAAGATACACATCAGTTCAACTAAGCCTGAGCCATGAGATTATCCCAGGCTAGTAGGAGACTCGTGCTTTATGTATCCATCAGGATGGAAGGTGACGGAGAAAGTCCACTGCAACTGTGTAAACAGAACACCATATTAGGAGGATGTGCTGGAGCAAATGTCAACTGGAGATGGTTTGAACCTGGCAAGTGATGACAGATAGGAGTCATCTTGGTGTGTCCACAGGGAGGCATGAGTGAAACAAGTGCAGCTTAAGCCCTTTCGCCCAGTGGGATTTCAATTAACTTTTTGAAATAGATATCTATCATATGTCATGTGCTACGCTGATGCAGGAAAAATTCCAGATATTGACAAGGACATAGTCATTTCAAGAGTTCCTCTTTCCCACTGTCTAAATGAAACAACGTTGAGGCTTACATATTTAGAAATTGCTGCCAAAAACCACAGGAGCTCTCCAGATCACAGGGTCACCAGCAGTTCTGGCTGGACCTTGGTAATACAAGCAAGCATGATACAGAGAAGAAGAAAGCCACTCTGCAAACAGAGCTTTGTGGTGATGACAACTCTATCTCTGTAGGAAGTCATAATGTCTCCATCTTTATCAGGGATTCATCTAAAGCTCTTCTTTCTTAAAGAGATTACAGTGGCATCCCTTATCCTCTGTTTGGACACTGTGGTTTATTCCAGCAGCTTCCTTGTAATTTTCCTTGTAGCCTTGCCACTTTTAGCTAACTCCTGCATCCTGTCTTTGATGCAAGGCTGTGCAAAATGTTCAAAGGGAGAATTTACACCCCCAAATCCAGAAAATGCTGCTAACCTGGTAAGGAGAAGTCACAGGATGGGATTTCTTTCTTTGTCTATGATAGGATCTGGCTGAAAATGTAACCATACAGAATACAGAAACATAAGGAATGCACTCATATCACTGTTCAAGCTAGATGTGACAATAGGAGGTCCATGCATGGATCTCTGCAAGTTTCAAACAGTACCGAAGGTACCTTGGGGGTCCTACTTTGGATCAGATTTGCAGTGCTGGAGGTCTTTCCCCCTTCTTCACAACATACCATATTCTGAGAGCAATTTTATGCCTTATTTGTTTGTTTGTTACATTTATATCCCACTCTTCTCAAAAGGTTCAGAGCAGCTGACATCATCCTTTAGACCAGGGATGGGGAACGTTGGCACTCCTGCAGATGTTGGCCTACAATTCCCATAATCCCTAGCTATTGGACTCTGTGGCTGGGGATTATGGGAGTTGTAGTCCAAAAACAGCTGGAGTGCCAAGGTTCCCCATCCCTGCTTTAGACCCAAGTCTGACAACCCCTGTTATACAGTATTCTGTGACTGCCTATTCTGTCCAAGAGCATATTCACACATTACAACAGTGAATATGGTTTTAGGGTGCAGGAAGCACCCGTGTTTTCCAAAGAAAACATATGGCCATGACAGACAGAGAACCACAGGAAGCTGCCTCCTACTGAGTCAGACCATTGGCCCATCTAGCTCAGCATTGTCTACCCAGGCTGGCAGTAGCTTCTCCCAGGTTTGAGGCAGGAGTGTCTCTCAGCCCTACTTGGAGATGCCAGGGAGCGAACCTAGGAGCCGGATGCTGTTCCACTGAGCCTTGGTCCCACCCCCTAGGGGGAATATCTTACAGTGCTCACATGCAGTCCACCATCCAAATGCAAACCAAGGCAGAGCTTGTTTAGCAAAGGGGACAATTCATGCTGGCTATCCCAAGAGCAGCTCTCAAGTGTATACATGTCCCAGACAAGGATACACTTATGGGGGAAACCATACCAAATCCTCTATGGGTCACATAGCAAATGGGGGAAGTTGGGGAAACTGCACATGAGAAAAGGGTTAAAAACATCTCAATCCAGTGCCATGACTTTGACCCAAATCAGAGCCCCTTGCAGGGAGATCAATGCATGGATTTCAGATGAAGCTGCCTTATGTGGAATCAGACTGTGGGTTCCCCTAGCGTGGTAGTGTCTGCATTGATTGATGGCAGCTCTCCAGAGTTGTAGACATGGCTGAGTGTCTCAGCCATACCTGAAGATCAGAGATGTACAAAACGTCTCTCCTTTTTTCTAGCGAAAACACACCCTGGGCTATCCCTTTGAATGGCCTCCCCTGTGGGTGCCTCCATACAAGGGGGTGCCCCGGCACAATGGAGTGCCTCCGTGCCTCTGCTTTGGCAAAGTGGGATGGCGGGTCAGGTGGCCACCTCCTCCTCCCCCACTGCGGGCTCTGCACATTACAGGTAATTTTGGGGCACCCCCGGGGCCACTTTATTTTTGTTTTAAAATGCTAAATGAGCCTCCCCACCCCCCAACAGTACAGGTCAAATAGATTCTGATTCTATTAGAAGATAATCATGTCTGAATCAAACTGACCATGTTTCGAGCAGAGTGCATTCGTGTCCGAATCAAAACAGCAGGTTTTGATTCAAACGGGAAACGAATCGCAATTTGCCCTACTGACGATATCAGGGATTGAACCAGGATCCTTTTGCACGCAAAGCTGGTGCTGTAACAGTTTACCATTGCGCTGCAGCCCCACTCTGACATCACATCTGGTTTGGCCTTCATCCCTAGGGATTTTAATGTGTTTTAAACGTGCTTTTATCTATATTTTTTATCTTTTAATGCATTTTAAATGTGTTATATTGTATGCTTTAATTCTGTACACCGCCTAGAGATTTTTAGACTAGGAGGTATATAAATTCAATGAATGAATGAATGAATGAATAAAATACGAGGTCCTACACATTATGGAAGACATGGGTTTGCTGCTGAAAACACCACCCCCATATCAAGTGGTCCCCTTCTCTCTTCCTGATAAGCAGTAACACCTTGAATTGTGATGCCATCGGCTGTTTTCATGCCCCAAACCCCCATGTGTTCAATAAGCACATGGAGAGATGTCGGATTCCACTGGCTAGTCCTATAACCCAGCTAGTGGGCAGCTGCCAGCTTCACCCCCTGCCCTGCACACATTGGATGGAAGATTTAAAAGGGGCCCTACCCAAGTACAGGCATAGCACCTGCACAGGCATAATGTCTATACCAGGGATGTGCTCAAAGCATTTCGGCACCTCTATTTCGAGGTGCCAAAATGCTTTCGCACTGAAACGTTTCAGCAGGGGCGAGCTCGTCCCTTTAACTGGAGGACGGAAGGTCTTACCTGCCCCTCCGTTGCTCCTCTGCCACTCCCTGCCGCCCCAGTGTGGCACTGTTTGTATTAAGCAGCCAGGCTGTCTGTTTGAAAAAGCCACACTGCTCCAGTTGCATCAGTTCCCTATTCCCTGCAGCCTTTGGGCAGCATCTGGAAGGAAATGGCATCTGAGCATGTGCAGACACCATCTTGAGTGGTCTGCAAAACCATACTGACCACTCAAGATGGCATCCACACATGCTCAGACGCGATTTCCTTCCAGATGCTGCCCAAAGGCTGCTGGGAATAGCCAGAGCAGCGTGACTTTTTCAAACAGACAGCCTAGCTGTGGCTTGTCAATCTAAACAGCACCACATTGGAGTGGCGGTGGGTGGCAGAGGAACAACGGAGGGGCAGGTAAGACCTGCCTTCCTCCAGTTAAAGTGACCGCTCTCCGCCCTGCCCCATCCCCAGATGTGAGCAGAATGCTTCGTGCATATCCCTAGTCTATACTTTCTGTGCCTGGACTTGCAACTGGAACCATGGCCATGTCAAGTTGTATGTGCTTAGGCCTGTTCTTACATCCCCACCCAACATGCAGAGGTCAGGGGGTGGAGCCAATGGCCACACACTGGCTGTGGGGCAGGACCAGCCCATGGAACCCCATTCCTCTCTAATCGTGGACTGAATGTGTGACGGGGAGCATGAGAAGGAAGAGGCATTTCCCTTCCTCTGCTGCACATGGTTGATGGTGGCCAGAGGGAGCAGGGAAGTGCAGAATACAACAAATTCATGACAGGGGGCACACGGTGCTACCCACTGTGGGATGGGACAGGGAGAACCAGCCATTGGGGTGCTCTTTTCAGTAGCCGCTCCATAATTAGACCTGTTGTTATGTCCCAGGTTCACTATTTTGTATAAATTGATGGCTCAGAACCCATCTATGGCCTAGCAGAAAAAGATGACTGAGGGGAGATAAGATCAAGGTCTATAAAATTATGCATGGTGTGGAGAACGTGAACAGAGAGGAGTTTTTCTCCCTCTCTCATAACACTAGAACCAGGGGTCATCCCATGAAACTGATTGCCAAGACATTTAGGCCTGACAGAAGGAAGAACTTTTTCACACAACACAGAGCCAGCGCGGTATAGTGGTTAAAGAGCTGGACTAGGACCGGGGAGAACCGAGTTCAAATCCTCATTCAGCCATGAAACTAGCTGGGTGACTCTGGGCCAGTCACTTCTCTCTCAGCCTAACCTACTTAACAGGGTTGTTGTGAAAGAGAAACTCAAGTATGTAGTACTCTGGGCTCCTTGGAGGAAGAGCGAGATATAAATGTAAAAATAACAACAACAACAACAACAACCACAACCCACAGTGAAACACTACCTTGGCGTGGTTGTGGAGATTGTGTGCTCTGAGGAACGTGAGAGCTATGCCAGAGGTCCAACCATACTGGACAGGTCTCACCAGATGAGCCAGACAAGAGTGCCTCTCCCATCAACAATATGGTGAGACGCAACTTTAATAAATCTATACCGGATCGGTCGTCGCCTGGGTCAACAAGGACCGCGCCAGGTGCTGGAGTCCCTGGACATCTGGTGGCAAGTGGGCAACAGGACTCAGGATCTTCAGTTGAGCAACCAGGGCTAGAGACTGCAAGGTTACTGGAAGAAACGTCGCTTAACCAAAAATATATATACTAAAAATGCCAACAAGGAAATAATGATCTGCTATTACAAGACTAGTCCAACTAGAAAAGGTTATTTAAAAAGAATGTACCACATTTGGAAAGAGAAGCATCCAGATACAGAAATAACAGAACAAAGGCTAGCAGACCAGAGAAGATTCATAATAAGAAATAAAGTATTCACAGGAGTTGAGCTGGAAGAACTGCAAAGAGCAACACAGGCTCAAGATATGGAAGAAGAATTACGGTGCTGGAAATAGAGGATGCCACTGTTGCTGAACTGTTTCAAAATCAAAAACAGGCAACCTCCCCTTTGCCTTCACCTCAAAGACCCGAATGCCATTTAACAGAAAAGCAACAAGAACTAAAGCAAAAAATAACTGAGCACATGAACCAAACAACCACCAGGGTTCGACTTCCAGCTCTAAAAACAGTTGCCAAAAAACAACTTGCTCAGACATTAAAAGATGTCAATGCTGCACTTGCAGAAATAACAACCAATAATTTGCAAGAAACAAACCAACTAATGTACAGTGCAGCAACAATAACAACATCAGAGCTCGGATATAAGATCAGTGGACCTGTAAAAAAAGAAAGCAGTACATCACCTAAATGGAAGATTAGATTAGAAAATAAAATCCCCAGTCTTAGATCAGATGCTAGTAAATTGAAAGATATGAAAGACAAGAAGCTGAAGAATGAAAACACCAAACAGTATCTGATCCAAAAATACCACCTAGATTCAAGGAAAAGTAGAGAAGTCCTGGAAATAATAAAGCAGCAAATAACAGCAGTGTCAAAAAAGATTAATAGATATGAAGCCAGAACTGCACAACACAGGCAGAATCTCCAATTCCAGTCAAATCAGAGACGTTTCTACCAAAGCATAGAAGGAGAAACTGCAAGAAACCTAGAAACACCAAATAAAGAAGAAACAGTGCAATTCTGGGGGAAATTATGGGACAATCCAATAGATTATAATAAAAAAGCAGGCTGGGTGAAAGAGGTCAAAAAAAAGTAACCAAAAAAAGCAAGATCTAATAATAAAACCAGAATTAATAAGTGAAAGAGCAAAGAAAATTAAAAAATTGGACTGCACCAGGCGACGATGAACTGCATGGATTTTGGCTTAAACACCTAACAAGCCTCCATAAACAACTATCAAAACAGTTCAATCACATTTTTCAAGGAGGTGATATTGAACAATGGCTAACAACTGGGAAAACTCATCTCATCATGAAAGACCCAGCAAAAGGTGCAGTTCCAAGTAATTACAGACCGATAACCTGCCTGCCAACCATGTAAAAATTATTAACTGGAATAATAGTAGATGAAGTGATGCAACACTTATTAACTAACAAACAGCTTCCAGTTGAACAGAAAGGAAATTGCCTGAACACCAGAGGCACAAAAGACCAGCTGCTGATTGACAAAATGATTTTAGAAAATTGCAAGAAAAGTAAAACAAATCTAAGTATTGCATGGATTGACTACAAGAAAGCCTTCGATTCATTGCCTCACACATGGATACTAAAATGTTTAGAAACAACTGGTGTTAGCAAAAACATTCAGATATATATAAAAATAAATAAATGAGCATGTGGAGTACACAGTTAACATTCAATGGTGAGACACTTGGACAGGTTAGCATTAGAAGAGGCATTTTCCAAGGGGACTCACTATCCTCTCTGTTGTTTGTAATCACCATGACCCCACTTTCACAAATACTAAACAAAACAGGCCTCGGATACCAAACATCTAAAACATCAAATAAAATCGACCATCTGCTGTACATGGACAATCTGAAGTTGTATGGAAAGTCCCAGTCAGAAATCGAATCACTGCTAAATACTGTCCATATATTCAGTAGCGATATAGCAATGGAGTTTGGACTAGACAAGTGTGCTGCATTAATAATGAACAGAGGAAAAATAAGAAAAACAGAAGGAATAGAACTGCCCAATGGAAGCAAGATCAAGAACCTGGAAGAGAAAGAACATTACAAATACCTGGGCATTCTCCAGGCTGATAACATTGCACACACTGAAGTTAAAAGAAAAATTGGAAGTGAATACATCAGGAGAGTTAGAAAAATTCTCAAGTCCAAACTCAATGGTGGGAACACCATACAAGCCATAAACACCTGGGCTATGCCTGTTATCAGATACACAGCAGGAAGAATAGACTGGACCCAGGCAGAGCTAGAGATGCTGGATCGTAAGACCAGGAAAATCATGACCATCAATCATGCTCTGCACCCCCACAGTGATGTAGATAGGCTATACCTCCCTCACAGCTCAGGTGGAAGAGGAATGCTGCAAGACCATCAAACAGTAGAGGAGGAGAAAAGAGGCCTTGAAGAATATATCAAGGACAGTGAAGAAGATGCACTTCAAATGGTCAATAACGCAAAACTATTCAACACCAATGAAACAAAGCAGGCCTACAAGAAAGAACAAGTCAAGAACCGAGCAGAAAAATGGAAAAAGAAGCCACTGCATGGTCAATATTTGCACAATATACGTGGAAAATCAGACATCACGAAGACCTGGCAATGGCTTAAGAATGGTTGCTTGAAGAAAGAAACAGAGGGTTTAATACTGGTTGTGCAAGAACAGGCACTAAGAACAAATGCAATAAGAGCAAAAGTCGAAAAATCCACAACAAACAGCAAGTGCCGCCTTTGTAAAGAAGCAGATGAAACAGTGGACCACCTAATCAGCTGTTGTAAAAAGATCGCACAGACTGACTACAGACAAAGGCATGACAAGGTAGCAGGGATGATACACTGGAACATCTGCAAAAAATACAAGCTACCTGTAGCCAAGAATTGGTGGGACCATAAAATTGAAAAAGTTGAAGAAAATGAAGATGTAAAAATATTATGGGACTTCCGATTACAAACAGACAAACATCTGCCACACAATACACCAGATATAACTGTAGTCGAGAAGAAAGAAAAACAAGTCAAAATAATCGACATAGCAATACCAGGGGATAGCAGAATAGAAGAAAAAGAAATAGAAAAAATCACCAAATACAAAGATCTACAAATTGAAATTGAAAGGCTGTGGCAGAAAAAGACCAAAATAATCCCAGTGGTCATTGGTGCCCTGGGTGCAGTCCCAAAAGACCTTGAAGAGCACCTCAACACCATAGGGGCCACAGAAATCACCATCAGCCAATTACAAAAAGCAGCTTTATGGGGAACAGCCTATATTCTGCTACGATATCTATAACAACTGACAATAAAATTCTGGCATCCCAGGTCCTTGGGAAGGACTCGATGTCTGGATAAAACAAACCAGTCAATAACACCTGTCTGTCTGTGTAAACAAGAAATAATAATAAACCTATCGATTTCTCTGCCACAAGATGTGGATGGCTTTAAGAAAGGGTTTAAAACCTGGATGGCTTTAAGAAGGGATTAGATGAATTCATGGAGGATGACAAGTCTATCAGTGGCTGAGGGCTATAGACCACCTCCAGCCTAAGAGGCGAGATGCCTCTAAATACCAGTTGCAGGGGAGCCTCAGCAAGAGAGAGGGCATTCCCTCAGCTCTTGCTTGTGGGCTTCCCAGAAGCATCTGGTGGGCCACCATGTGAAACCGGATGCCTTGGGCCTGATCCAGCAGGGCTGTTCTTATGTCCTTATGATATAGGGGCCTCCAAC
This sequence comes from Hemicordylus capensis, assembly GCF_027244095.1. Classification (NCBI taxonomy): domain Eukaryota; kingdom Metazoa; phylum Chordata; class Lepidosauria; order Squamata; family Cordylidae; genus Hemicordylus; species Hemicordylus capensis. Next base: position 423,284,742 of record NC_069657.1, on the reverse strand, counting down.
TTTTCTGGCTGCTCTTCAGTGCTGATGAGTATGCTTGTCTCTTAGTCTTGTGGATGGGTTCATGGCTCAGTAGTACAGCATCTACATTGCATGTAGAAGATCCCAAATTCAATCCCTTAAATCTCCAAGTAAAGCTGGGAAAGACTTCTGCCTGAAACAGTGGAGAAGCTGTTGCCAGTCAGTGTAGACAATACTGAGCTACGTGGACCAATGGCCTGACTTGGTAAGGTCTTCCTACGTCCCTAGGTTCCATTGCAGCTGGCCCCCCTTAGACTAGCTTGGTTATGTCCTATGGCATCCTTCCATCCCACATGAATACCGGGTTTAAACGTTACCAGAGCAATGTGGGAAGAAGCCCCACAGAAGCATCAACCACTCTGCTCTCATCATAGACAAATCAGCACATACTCAGAAATGACAAAATCTATTAATCTCCGGATGTTTACATAACTCCCCAGTAGAGGACGGTGCTCCAGCAAATATCTTGAGATCCATAAAGAATTTTCAGCTGATATCCTTGTATTTAGGCTGCTGAGGTTTATTGTTTTAAATCAGGGATAGGAAACATATGGCCTGCAGGCTTCCTCTAGCCTACAGCCTCACTCTTCCCCCATCCCAAAAGCTGGAAGATGTGGAGATCAAGGGGATGCTATTGTTCAGGCCAGGAGGAGAGGCTTAGTTTTGTCCAGGGACAATGCATGAGAGCAAGAATCTGTATTCTCTCTCCCGAAAAGAAGATGAAGGCTGACATCTAACCAGAGGATATTGTTCTATTTGCATTGAAGTGGAGAAAGGTGTCAGCAAGAAAATGGAGCTGCTGCTCAAATGCTTTGTGATAAAGGCATTGAGCTCACAGGCTGCTGAGCTGCTGTTGGTTTTCAAAAGGAATCAGAAAGAATGTCAGCTAATCAGTGTGGCCGGGCATTGGCTGCTGCAAGCACCTGCTGAGCAAAGCACTGCTCCTTTCTTGGGCAAAAGGGTTCTCTGCCTTCCCCAGTCGCTGTCGGCTTTGGCACCCCGACACTTGCTTGTGTTATCTTATGAAAAGCATCTCTTAATGGAGTGTGTGGACAGGCAGAAGTCACAGGATAGATGAAACGAAAGGAAACGGACCAAACTGGATGGGCAGAAGAAGCCCCTGGCACCTTCAGACCAAGCACTTTTGAGATGAATAGAAGTCATGGCGGAGAAAAGATTTGCTCTTACACAGCTCCTACGTGTTTCACTGGGGTTGGCTCAGATGACACTCTCAGAGGACTGAATCCTCGATGCTTTACTTATTTCATAGCACTTTGGGGGGGCTGGGGGTATTTAGCAAAGGTGATGCACAGTTAGGGTTGAACATATTCTTGGAAAGGAGCTCATCGGCATGCTCTTGGAGTCGTTACAGCTCAGTCATCATTATCAGGATTGGTATCGACCCAATCCTGGTAATGATCTAATTGTTCATTCGACCCACAGGGTGGCTTGGATAACATCAAGCTGATACACCGGGATTGACTCAGTGCATCAGGGTGGAGGGGGCACAACATTATTGAAGATCTGGCCAGTCTGAAGAAATCGGCAGCCACCACATTTCATAACACCACCTTTCCTTGCCTGGACTCACGCTAGGGAAGGAGAAACTTCATGACATTGTGCCAGTTTCCTGGTACATTACTGGGGGGGAAATGGCTGCAACTTGTAACTATAGGGCAATGCTATTTCCCAGCTCCTAGTAATGCACCAGGAAAAGGATGCAACGTCAGGATGCTGCTTCCTTTCCTGGTGCATTCAAGGGTGAGACTAAGCAAGGAAAAGTGCCATTTTGAAATGCTGCAACTATGGCTGCCAATTTTTTTAGACTAGCTGGATCTGGTAGATCCCCCACCGATACTATTTGATACAATACTGATATGATATAGCATTGTAGCAAATGGTTTGCTGGTACCGGAGGGATTTTTCCGTGCAATTGTTTCCCATGGAAAATCCATCGACAGAGCTTGCGTCACCTCAGACCCCAGGAGTACTACATGGGAGGATCAGAATAAACTAAGAGACAGAGGGAAATCTGCCTACATGTCCTGCTACTGTGTTTCCCACAGGCATCATGTGGCCACTGTGGGAGGCAAGATGCGGAACCAGATAAAAACATAAGAAGCTGCCTTCTGCTGTGTCAGAACATTGGTCTGTGTAGCTCAGCATTGTCAACACTGACTGGCAGCAGCTCTCCAGGATTTCAGACAGCATCTCCAGGTGAGTCCCTTCCTTACCTGGGGATTGAACCTGGGGCCTTCTGCAGCCAAAAGGCATGTTGCACCGCTCAGCTGCAGCCATTCCCTAATGCAGGGTTTCTTTACCTTGGGCCGCCAGATGTTGATTGACTACAACTCCCATCATCTCCAGCCATGTCCACTGTGGGTGGGGATGATGGGAGTTGTAGTCCATCAACATCTGGGGCCCAAGGTTAAGAAACCCTGCCCTAATGGATGGAACAAAGATCGAACACAGGAATATTGGAAGCTGCCATATAACGAGTCAGACCATTGGCCCATCTAGCTCAGTATTGTCTACACAGACTGGCAGTGGCTTATCCAAAGTTTCAGGCAGGAGTCTTTCTCAGCCCTATCTTGGACATGCCAGGGAAGGAACTTGGAACCCTCTACATGCAAGCATGCAGGTGTTCTCCCATTCAAATGCAAACTAGGATGGATCCTGCTTAGCAAAGGGGACAAATTATGCTTGCTACCACGAGACCAGCTCTCCTCCCATGGATCTTTGTTCTGTCCAGCAGAGCTCTTCCTATGTTGTGCTAGAAAGAGAATAAGTTCTGGAATCTGTTCTAGAATGGTGCTTTGGATAATCCTTTGATTATGTCAGTCTGATTCCTCAGTGGCAGAGACATGACACATTCCTTTTAGGCTGTGATGGAGAAGGGTTCCCTCCCGACAAGCTCTCCATGCCTGCACGACCCTTTAATGGCCTGCCAACATAAAGCAATAACCAGAATACAGTTGGTGGGGGGAAGCACTCAACAATAAGGAGGTTGAGAGGGGAGGGGGAGGCCTCGGAGAGGCAACAAAATCCAAATAAAAGCCTTCTAAGTGGCTTGTCCATCCATAGGGCTTCATTGTTTGAACTGTCACTCAGTGGAATGAATGTGATACAGATGTTAACCCCCGCCAGTCTTTGTGCGAATGCAGACTAGAGCAGGAGAGAAGGAATCAAAGGATGATTGTGAACAGGACAAAAAGAGACAACACAGCTTGGCTAGCTGAAGAGATATCTGTGCTAATGAGATGGGGTGGGAGAGTGGTGAGGAATGCTCTGTATCTTTGTTAACAGTCTAAATGGGATGCATCACTTTCACAGACTTCTTTCCCTTCCACTGACAACAGCACTTGTGGATTGTACAAGCCCAGCAGGCAGAAAGGACCAGATGAGGAAGAATAGGGCATGAAACGTGCTGGACTGTAGTCTATAGCTGGCAAGTTGCAACATACTACTATTACAACAACAGAGACCTGGGAGAGCGCCCTCTTCTGCAGGGTCCCCACCACACATTAAGGTCACCAAGAGAGGATCATCTCTAGATGCCACCAGCTCATCTGGCGGTGACTTGGGAGCAGGCCTTCTCTGTAGGCGCTCCAGGGCTGTGGAATGCACTACCTATAGGTATCCATGGCTTAACATCTTTGCCAGCCTTTAAAAGAGTCCTTAGAACACTTTTTTTTAAAGCCTGGCCTTAAGTAACCTTTGAATATTTTAAACTGTTTTAATTTGTTGTTTTTAATAGTTTATTGTATTTATGGCTGTGAACCACCTAGAGCCTTCGGAGTCAGGCAGTATAATAGATAGATAGATAGATAGACAGACAGACAGACAGACAGACAGACAGACATATTTATATGTCAGTTTTTTCCAACAGTTCTCAAAGAGGCTTACATAGAAAATTAAATAATAAAGATGGCTGCCTGTCCCAAAAGGGCTCACAATCTTGAAAAGAAAAAGATGAGGTAGACATCAACAGTCACTGGAGGGATGCTGTGCTGGGGTTGGACAGGGACAGTTGTTCTCCCTCTGCTAAATGTGAGAGAATTGCCACTTTAAAAGGTGCCTCGTTTACAACTTAAAACATTTGTTTTATTTTCATTCATTTATTTTATGTTTTTATTTTTATACTACCCTTCATCCTGAGACCTCACTGGACACTAACTGGGAGTTGCCATAATGCAGGGGTTCTCAAACTGGGGTCCCTAGATGTTGTTGGGCTGCCATTTCCATCACCCCCAGGCACAATGATGATGAAAAGCCTTTGGCCATTGCAGCTGGGGAGGATGAGAGTTGTAGTCCAACAGTATCTGGGAATCCCAGTCTGAGAACCTCTAACCATAATCAATATATTTCACCAATGCATAAAGATCTTCTTGGCTTCCAGTCTGTTTCTGGGCATCATTCAGAGTTCTGCTCTCAACCTCTGAAGCCCCAAACAACCTGGCACCAGGTCATCTCAAGGACCTCCTTCTCCCATACAAACCTGCTCATCAGCTGAGGCTGTAGCTGGAGGCCCATTGCTGGGTGCTTCTTCCTTTGGAGGCTCGCTACTAGGCTACTAGGATCAGTGCTTTTTCTGGTGTCCTGCTTAAGTAACTTTCTGCACAGCCATGTTTGCCTAGCAACATCACTATTATCTTTCAGAAAGCAGAAGAAGAATGTCCTGTTCACCTGAACTTCTAAGCATAATTTGTCTGCTTTGAGGGGAAATGATTCCCTGTCCTCAAAGGCCTCACAATCGAGAAAGAAAAGGAGATGAGACACACTAGTGACAGCCACTTGAAAATATACAGGGCTGGGCTGAATAAGAACAGTTGCTGAACAGGGACACCTCGTTAAAGGTGCCTCTCTGTCCATTTAGCGGGGGTAATAGTGTGTAAGCAAATGTTTGTTTGCAGGATCCATGATGATATAAGTACAAGTGGGATACCATTCCTTCCTTTAGAGCATGGAGAATCAGATACTGGATGGTGATGGGCTCCAAACCCTGGAAGACAGAACTTATAGGGGAGTAAACAAAATGGTGGTCAACCTTTGGAAGCAGATGTACATCAGTGGGATCCGTGGTCGTACAGGTACAAGTGGGGTATCATTCTTTTCGTTAGAGCATGGAGAACTAGGTATTGGATGGGGACAGGCTCCAAACCCTGGTAGGTAAAATTTATAGGCAGAAAACAAAATGGCCATTTCCTCCCCACAAAATACATATAAAGCAGCGTTTTGTGCATTTATGTGCCCTTAAAAAATTACTGAATGACATTTAGTCATTCAGAGACATTTATTAGTTTTACACAACACTAAAAGAACATATGTGGTACAGTTGCAAACATAAATGTAGGTAGAGTCAGTTGCACAAGTCATGCATAATACTAACATGGAAATGTATAACTTCATCATCATCACTAATATCAAATTCTATTTCATCTTGATGCATATCGCTGAAGTTGTCACAAAGCTCAGGGTCTTCTTCACATATACAGTACACATTTCAGTACACCTCAGAGCATTTGTCAGACATGTGCAAGGTGGAGAACCAGAGGCGGTTTAAGGCAGAGGAGGCGTCTCCCTACGGCGGCAAAATCTGAGGAGCAGCAAATTTTGCCACTCTTCCAATTTTGCCATTTCTCTCTGGGAGCAGTGCAGGGGCATAACTATAATAGGGCAAGGGGAGACAGTAGTCTGGGGGCCCACTGCCTTGGGGGCCCCTCCAGAGGCAAGTCACATGACTGACTCCCCCAGCCGCGCAACAGCTCAAGCTTCCTTCAGTTGTAGTCATCCTCTGAAATTGATGTGAGTGTTAGGACCTGGAGCTACCAGAACAGCATGTCTTTCTCTAGTACCATTAAATGACTTGCATCATCCACAATTTACAAAACCTTTTTAAAAATAATTTAGGCTGACGTTCTATTGTGGCACATATGTGTGTGTGTGTGAGAGAGAGAGATATATTTTACTATGCTTTTTGTTACCACTATTCAGCCTCATTTAAGATTTCTTTACTTCATGAGCTGAGCTTCAGTGAAGGGGGGCGCATTTTAAAATCTTGTCTCTGGACCCATGCCAACCTTGCTACGCCCCTGGGGCAGCAGTAGCTGTGGGAGGGGGGTGCAGGGGGAATTCCCCCCTTTTACTCCTAAATATCGTTAAAACTAAAATAAAAAATCCAGTGAAGCTTCAGCAGTTTCACATCCTATTGAATTCAGAGACAGATTTAAGAGCATGTTTAATTCCCTCACTGAAATGGATGGAGTCTAGTGTGCTTAATTTTGGCTAGCTTGTCCTTCCTTCTTATAATCTTTGGCTGACCTCTCTTCATTTACTAGTGTTCACTGTGAAATATTTAAATATTTCTTTAATGCTGTCAAGAACTACCTGTGTTAAGGCTGGGAATCTGAGAACCTGCAAACCACTGCCCCCTGTGGCAGCCAAGCTGAACTACAGCAGCCCTATCAGCCAAGGAGAGCTCAGGCCCTGAACTGACCCCACCAAGTTCCTTGGATCCTTCCAGGATAGGAAGGCTATAAAAGCTTCCTGTTTGGGCTCACTCTTTATCTCTTTTATGCTGTTCTTGGTTTTGCTGTAGTGTGATTGTTGCCCCTGGGTTTTGCTTGGCTGGACACCTGTCTTTGGCACTTTTAGCTTGTTTTCAAATCTCTTGGGTCTTGTTTGTCTGCAGTGTTTAACTTAGGTCTGACTCATGGCTTGTCTCCTGATCCTGGTTCCTGGTTTATTTGGATGGCCTTGATCCTTGGCTTTGGTGTTGACTCCTGGCTTGCTTCCTGGCTCCAGTTCCTTCTGTTCCCATAAGCCTGGTTCTCAGCTGGGCTCTCCTGATCCCAACTCCAGGCTCCAGCCTGCCTTCCAGTGATTGCCCATGATTCAGTGCTGACAAATGCTTCATGTGCTAAAAATGTGCCCTTATGCTACTATCCCATCCTCTGTTCCTGCCTTGATTCCATTTTTACCACCAGGGTCAGACCTAGCTATATACTTCCATCAAGATGAGAGGTGGCATGCTAAGGAGCACCAAGAGAGGGGGTAGTTGCCTTCTTTCTCCCACTTATGGGATTCCCAAGAGCACCTGGTTGGCTGCTGTATGAGGTAGGATGCTGGACTGGATGGGTCTTGGGCTGATCCATGTTCTTAGACCCAGGCTGTACAACTCCCCCCCCCCCAGCTGTTTTTTGGACTACAACAACTCCCACCACTCCTGAGTATTCGCCATTAGCTAGGAATGATGGGGATTATAGTTCAAAAACAGTTGGAGGGCTGACGTTGTGCAGCCCTGTCTTAGACCAAATGGTGCCCCAGATAAGGAGCAACTTTGGTGCCCTTCATTTCTTCAGCTACTGAATAAAACTGCAATTGTAGCCCCTTTTATGTCTTTGGTGCATTATCTGGGTGCATGATTTATCCCTCTCCTATAAGATGATAAATGTGCACATATGGCCCTCTAAATTTGTTTTTATTCATGCCTTTGATTGATTGATTAAGTGCTGTCAAATCGGTGTCAATTCTTAGCGACCACATAGATAGATTCTCTCCAGGAAGATCTGTCTTCAACTTGGCTTTTAAGGTCTCTCAGTGGTGCATTCATTGCTGTCGTAATCGAGTCTGTCCACCTTGCTTATATAAGCAAATAAAAAGAAATTTGATTAATCTTATAAAAGCATTTTAATTTTAAGAAGAAATTAAATTAAGAAGAGCCATTTTTGGAAAGGCGGTATAAATTAAAACAATCAATAAATGAACTGAAATGTGTAGTGCCCCCTACCCGAAGCCCAGCACCCCAGGGGGCTGCTTGAATCAGCCACCCCAAATCAGAATACAACTCCCATCACTCTTGACTATTGGCCATCCTAATCAGCCCACCCTGCTTATCAGAAAACTTACTGAAGGTTTGATAAGAACAGGAGCAGCAATCTCAGATTTGGGCAATGCCAAAACTATTGACATGATTCAATGTTGTGCCTTCATTTATGTGAAGTTGGATCCATTATAATTTAAGCACCTGACTTTTGGGCAGTATGCTCCACTGTACATGCTATTAATTTTGACCAACAAGTCAAATGATCACATTTCATAATATCTAGAACAGATGTGGACCAGAGTTGCTGTTAAGTGTTGGTGTGATATAAGGATTTTATTACTGTTCATTTGGGTGTTCCAGTTAACTCCTATGCGATTTCATTCCTCTTAACAGAGCCAAGCTAAACATGGACTTGTCTAGGAATCTTTGATAGGCATGTCATATCATCTTATCCATTTTCTAAGCTTGCTGTATTCTACTTAGCATATTCTGCAGCATGTGTGTGCACGCGCACACAAACACACTTTAATAAATCTCATCTATTCTTTCTCCGTTGAATAAGGTCTCCCAAGAAAAATGTTGTTGGCACTCCATTGTGAAGAATGTGGCAGAGATCATAGTCTACCAGTATACAGGGGGACATTGCCTTCTTCAGCGTATAGTTTCTGGAATAAGGGTCAGAGTGGCTTGAAACTTCCCACGTTCGGTCAGGTCTATTTAACAATTAGCCATATGAAATTTCAGGTGAAAAACGTGAAAAGTTACTGAGTTACAGTTCCTTGAAGAACAGCTTCTTGTCAATTTTCACTCAGAATTCAGTCATTTTGAGTAACAGTTTTCTTGGTGCTAGGACCATTTTTACTAACAGGGTCTGGTGTGTTGATTCCAGAGACTGTGGATGCAGATTCGATTGGCCAAATCTGGCCATTGTTTTTTTTAAAGTTTTTTAAAAAACATATTTGTGTCCTATTATTTCTTATGGGCAACAAAACTATACCATCCCACTTATTCAGCAACATCTTCTCTGTTATTTCCCCCCACAGACCTTCTCTGGTAGCTGCAACAAGAAGTGGTTGAGGCTAGCATGCACTCTAGGGGTGTGCACACACTGCGGTTCGAGCACCATTTTGGAGCAGGAGCTTTAAGAAAGAGGAGAGCAGGTCCTTACCTGCTCTCCGCCAGCCCATGCAGCTTTCTGCTGGGGTGGCACAAATCCAAAGTACCTCCATGCGCCGCCAGCATGCACATGGCATCCACGCATGTGCAGGCACAATTTGCATGGTCAACACCATGCAGACCACACATATGGTGCCCCGTGCACACACTCCACCCAAGCAGGAAGCTGCTCTCCTCTTTCTTAAAGCTCCCGCTCCCTGCTCCCAAATGATACTCGAACCACAATTCGTGCATACTCCTAGTGCACTCAAGAACCCTGCTGCTGTGAGAGACTGCTGGGGCTGCCCTTTTATTTCACCTGGAGGAAGGGAGAGAGAAAACTGTAAGCAATGATCCTAACTGATATTTAACTGTGGTTACAGCACGGTGGAGCCAGTGGCTGTCTTGGTGGCTGCATCAAAAGCCTGTGAGGATTACTGGCCTACCTGCAGATTAATGCTGTACTAACATAATGTTAACTTAACATAAGATGTAGTGCAATGACGTGGTACAAATAAAAGAATTCTGCTCAGAGCTAGTTTCTTGCACTAGCCGAAAGTTATTGACACATTGCGCAGTGCAGTTGCACAACAGATTCCAGAATGCATTGTGCAATGCACTACAGAACTTTGTATATGAACTGGAGAAGGCTCTCCACTATTGTGTGGCTTCACAGAACACTGCAACTTCATGCAGCTCCATAAACTTCTTAAGAGTGGGCAACTTATCTCATTGTGCTAGCACAGCACTACTGAGCTGCCAGTCAGTCCTGAGCTAGATGGATCAATGTTCTGACTTGGTACAAGGCAGCTCCTTATGCTCTTTCTTACATCTAACAACATGTGCTCACCTTCATTCCTCGTGCCTCCACATACCTCCTTCTGTTGGCTTCCCCATCATGTTGGCTAGTGTTGTAAGTGAAGGACTTTGTGCTGCCTCATGCCTCAATGACAGAGGGGGACAGACTAGTGAGTCAGAGGACTAGAGGGGTCAAGACACTGGTCTTTCCTCCTCTCTACTGCTCTGATACTATCCCTTTGATATGTAGATTGCTACTCTCAGGGACTTACTTCTTTCCTGCCTCCCTTCCTTCCCCCTATCACACACGCTTGCCTTTCTCTCTGCACCATGTGTGCAGAGATTCAGACAGCATCTTTCTACATCCAGCTAGATAGATAGATTAGAGATCCTATCTCTCCACTTTCCTATCCAGAATGGAGCTCTCCAATAAAGACTCCTCATATTGATTTGAAACTATGAACTGGCTCCAAGTTTCTTTTGGCTCTTAGCAGACACACATGCCTGGGCAAACTCCGCTGTGTTTTGCCTCTGTGTACTCTACTGTAATAGAAGGATATCTCTTACCAGAGAGAATTCCCAACAGCTAGAACGTAAACTAATCAGATTTAGGGGCTGGTTTTTTGCTTATGAAACAGCACCATGCCATATATACAGTATATATACAGTATAAATATGATAACATAATGAGTATGATGATGACTGCGGAGTCGACATCCAGCATGTTTAATTATAAAATCATTTTTGCTTAACTGGAATAATTGTCACAAGGACTTATCATTGCATAGAGTGGATTAACAATACAGGCACTGTATTCAGGGAAAAAAATCTGATTAAAAGAAACCCCAGAATTGTCAGTGCACTATTCACAAAAGTTAACAAGTGTAACATGGTCGTTCCTAGAGCTAAAAAGCCCCAACTGTGTTCTGTATGTGGGAGATGAATGCCACAACTGATCTCTTGGCTAAATTAGGCTGACATTCCAGAGATGTCCATTTAGAAAGGACATTTAAGCTGTCAAAAGTGCTTTGAACAAAATTACTTCACATTTTTGTTAGAGAACAGCATCTTTTGCACATGAAATAGAGGCACAGCACATGTAGGGGGTAATACTAACATAAACATTTGAACATAGACAGGCAGGTTGCAAAAAAAATAATTAGGAGAAAGATTCCATTGACAGTGGGGCAGATTTCAGTAATGATTGTGCTTATTTTAATGAAAGCATGAAACTTACAGGGATTGTGCAGTTTATGGTCCTAAGTGCCTACAGATAAGAAGGCATGAAATACATCCACACAAAACAAAATGGCGCCCATGCAATCTGTCCAGCTGTGTCAGTATTACATAATTAGCATGTTCCATTAGCACTTGGTGTGTTTATATGATAAGATTACTTAATTTCTTGGCTTATTGGCTGGTATGTGTCACTAGAAATGGGCATCTCAAACAGACTAGTTGTTTTAGCCTAATCTGTTATCTATAACTACTTCTAGTCCATTGATGGGAGAAGAGTGACCACATGAATATGGAGGCCTAGAGACTTAACGTCTGAGTTCTATATTGGCAAAAATGTGCCCTTTACCTCCTCCAAAAAATTGCTTGACCCTGTAACGAGCAAAGTTCTGATGCCTGTACACTGTTACAGGACACTGGAAGGGGTCATCATCAGGATTCCCTCTAATATTTTTCATCTGTTTGCGGAATGAGTTTTGTTCTGGGTCGCAGTATCAAGGTACTATGTGCGCATGTGCATTCAAAGTGGGGCCTTCCTGATTCAACCTGAGCGGGATCTAAAATTATCTGAGCAGACATTAAAAAACTTAGGAGCATGTGTACATGCTCAGGCCTTAGAGAGAAGAGTGGTCATCATCACTGAGTTCAAGAGCTATGTTGATCCCACAAAACAGGACATATACTAGATATTGGAGTGGATTGGAAAGACACTATGCACCCAAACTTAAAGCAGCCTAATACAAGATATCATTTTGATGTCCTATGTTAGGCTGATTTAATTTGGGGTGTATGCAGACTTTCCAGTCCTAGAACACAGAATCATTGATGCTGCCCTACTAGCAGATCTGAGGGTCTTGAAAGCTTGCTCATTGCTACAAGAAGACACATTGCTTCAATGGAAAAAAATTCATTTAACCTACTTTTTTCATCTCTTACAAGGATTATTTTACACCCATTCTCAAAATCCTCCAAATGTAAGCATCCAGGTTCCAAAGAACTCAGAAAAGTACTGTTTCCAAACATGCAGACACCGAGATCATTGACTTATGTATTACTTTTGCATATGCAGGAGCTATTCAAATATCTTTGTTTCAGAAATACCCCCACACCCCACCCCCACAAATTAGCTACTGTACATCCCGAGAGCCAGCACTGTGTTGTGGTTATCATTCTGGCCTTGGAGCAGGGAAATATAACTTCAACCTCTGTTTAGTCTGAAAGGCCTTTACACAGAAAGAGAATATAGTCAGGGCCACAGCAAAGTTGGACTGGACCCTGGAACAAAATGTGTGGATTTTGTTCCACCCCCATCCCCCACCTCCCCTCAGTTGCGGCCTTGAGCAAATGACTCTCTCCCAGCCCAGACAGCCACACAGGGTGTTTGGAAGGATAAAACCCACAGGTATCCTGGCCTAAGCTTCTTGGTGGAAGCAGGAGCATAGCAAGGTCATAATGTGCCCTGGGACAGGAAGTGAAGATGGACCCCTGAACCCCGTGCCTTCTTCTTCTCCCCCCTGCCTCATATCTTTGCTGAAGAAGAACATGGTGAAAACCAAAACATTCTCAACACGCCTTTCTCTTGCTATGCAAATAATATCACATATGCTCCACACTCTGTTCAGGAGCCAACAACTTGCCACTATGTCAGGGAGGTGGGAGGGGAGAGTACTACTACTGCAAAGAATATTTATATACCACTCTTCAACCAAAGTTCTCAAAGTGGTTTACAACGAAAAATGTGCAATACTACTAGCAATGAATGCACCACTGAGAGACCTTAAAGGCCAAGTTGAAGTCAGATCATCCTGGAGAGAATCTATCTATGTGGTTGCTAAGAGTCGACACCGACTTGACGGCTCTTAATCAATCAAACAATCAAATAAGATGAACCCCTGTCCCCAAAGGGCTCACAATCTAAAAAGAAACATAAGGCTGACACCAAGAAACAGCCACTGGAGGGATGTTGTGCTGGGGTTGGATAGGGCCAGTTGCTCTCCCGCTGCTAAGTATAAGAGAATTATCAAGCCAGAGGTTGCTGGTTCAAATCCCCACTGGTATGTTTCCCAGACTATAGGGAACACCTATATTGGGAACAGAGATATAAGAAGATGCTGAAAGGCATCATCTCATTCTGCATGGGAGGAGATAATGGTAATCCACTCCTGTATTCTCAGAAAGACAACCACAGGGCTCTGGGGTCACCAGGAGTCAAAACCAACTTGACAGCACACTTTACCTTTACCTTTTACTTTAGAGTAAAGAGCTAGTGGAGAGTTTTCCAGCTAGTGGGTCCCCTCCCTCTTGGCTCTAGGGACATTACCCCCCCCCATTTAATTATAGCTACACCCCTGAGTGAAAGTATAGGAGGGTCCATAGCTCAGTGGGAAAGCATGTGCATTGTGAAGATCTCACGTTCAATCTTTGGCATCTCCTGCTGCAGGCAGCAGGTCTGGGGGAAACATTTGCTTGAAACCTTGAAGTGCCACTGCCAGTCAGAGAATACAAGGCTAGATGGAGCTGCAGATTGACTCAGTATGAGGCAACTTCATAGGTGTTAAACCTAATCTGCAAAATCACCCATTTTGCATCTGTAGCCAGATGCATGTAAGTTAGCATCATTTCAGTGCATGAGTCTGAGTGCAGGTGAGATCATGGGTCATTTTCACAACCGATGCTTCAGTCAGCATTTGTACTTCCCAGTTCTTTAAACTGAACTTAAAAAGCTACGTGGATTAGAATGTACACTCAGTTTACAAATGGCTTTCTTCTATTTTCAACAGTTGCATTAACAGTATGAACAGTAGCTGCTGCAGCAAGTAACACATACCCTACTAAAAGGCATTTTCAACACCACTTGTGAAAAGACCCGACTTTCTTGTGTTACGTTGTCCAGTGAATGCAGGTGCTCAGGTACCTCCCACATCTACAGACCCCTATGCTAAATGTTATGCCCTAACTGGTAAGGTTAAAAGAATCCACTATCATAGGGAAACACAGAGATTTTGCGTGGAGTTTTCCCAGACAGCAAGCTTTACTACAGGTTTACTGAGAGGCTTTACTGCGAGTTCGATGCTGCCCCCCCCCCCCATGAAGCAAAAAGTGGATTTCTTAACCCCGAATATAAATCAGGCTACACTTGCCTAACCCGCAATAAAACACCCAAATTGTGTGAGAAGCGCTCCCCGATAGCTTGCAGGCACTTTGGGGTAAATTTGGCCGATATGTGAACACACGCCACCATTCTGGAGGAGATGTGAACTAAATGCTAGCTGTGAAAAACTTCATGGACTGCTCTGGAAGGAAAATCTACAATCTAGAGCTATGTCCAGTGCTGGAGAGGGGGATACTTTGATTGCGACCCTGGTTCTATCCCTGGTTATCTCTTCTTATCCCCTGCCAGTGCTTTCCTAGCAAGTCTTTCCACACATACACATCATCCTTCCAAAGCCCATGTGTTCACATCCTAACCATAGATGAACATACGAAGCTGCCTTATGCTGAGTCTGGCCATTGGTCAATTGAGTTCAGCATTGTCAGCTCTGACTGGCAGCAGCTCTCCGGGTCTTTCCCAGCCTTGCTCCATGAGAGCCTTTAAACTGAGACCTTGTGAATGCAAAGCATGTGCTTTTTGAATGAGCTATGGACCCTTCTCCTTACCTTTCTCTTCATCTCCCCCCCTCCCCTCTCCCCATTTTGCTGAACTGCAAGAATGGAGAGAGTAGCACAGATGGAGTAACTAAAGATTAGATGAGGATGACAAAGGCCATTGCACCCTGGAGTAAGGTTACAGCAGTGACAGCAGAGTCAAGCTGCCAGCTGCTCAGGGTCAGTGGCCTAAGCAAATGTCAGATTTGCCCATGAGGCTGGCAGTCCCTTTCCCCATATAATTTCTAAACAAAATATAGAGGGGACTTTTAAAGATGTATAGTACAACTGCAAATGTTATTTATACCCCGCTTTGCAACACAAGTTCTCAAAGCAGTTTACATAGAAAAGTAAATAATACTTTATTTGATTTTGGTATAGAAATCAAATACATACATACATACATACATAAGAAAGATGGTTCCCTGTCCCCAAAGGGTTCACAATCTAAAGAGCAGCGTAAGGCAAACACCAGTAACAACCCACTGGGAGGGTGCTGTGCTGTGGTTAGATAGGAACAGCTGCTCTTACCTGCTAAATGCAAGAGAACTACCACTTTAAAAGGCACCTCTTTATTCAGTGAGCAGGAGTTAGTTAATTAAATCTCAGTTAGTAAGGGTTTGTTAAGTAGTAGTTCATTTAAGTGTAAGGTGTGTGTCTGTGTGTGAGAGAGAGAGAGAGAGAGAGCGCCATCCTTTAAGTCTAGCTAAAAGGGAATAATTTAATATTTGTTTGTTTGTTTGAGTTCTAGACCGCCCTTACAGAATAGCTCAGGGCGGTTCACAAATATCACAAAACAGTTAAAATCAATCAATGATTGGGAACAAAGATTTTAAAATACAAAAAAGCAGCGGAAAAAACCCACACACAATTCAAAACTTTATAAAAACCCAATATATTAAGAACCCTTGAAAACAATTTAAAAACCCTGGAAGACCAGGCCAAACAGGTAGGTCTTTAGGGTTCTCCTAAATGCCAATAAAGAATTCAAATTACGGATTTCTGCAGGGAGCACATTCCACAGTCTAGGAGCGGCTACAGAGAAGGCCCGCCTCTGAGTTGCCACCAGACGAGCCAGTGGCAACTGGAGCCAGACCTCCTCAGATAATTTGATAGATGGATGGACGCAGAAACAGATAGACAGATTTCCTTAAAGGTAAATAGAGACAATTGTTGATCAAACGGTGACTTGCTATAATAAATGAGCAACCAAAGCCCAAACAGTTGATTATGCTACCCCAGGGTAAGCTTTCTTACCCCAAGGAGTAGCTTGCTCATCTTTATCATTACTTTATCATACATCAGAATGGTAGAATGATAAAATGATCTTCTGTATCTACTATCTTATTATCATCTTGCTTACTGGAAAACCATTGCGTCTGATGAGGGTGCTGATGCATGATGAAAGTATCTTGATCACGTGTCAGCAATGTGGTCAATGTGTCTTGATCACATGGCCAGCTTATTCTGGGAACCATCATCCATATTTACCTATATATTGAATCCCCTGCAGTTCAGTGCTGTTACTTTTGAAAGTTATTACAGAGAAAAGACCTCCTCAGCATTACATCCTAGATTCTTTAACTGGGCTTGCTAGAGACTGAATTTGAACTCGGGGCTTTAAACTTGCAAAGCAATCTCTTGTATTTCTGAACTTAGGCTCATCCCTTCTGACTGCATTGAAGGGTCCTTTTGCTGGTGCATTCCTCGGGAGAAGAATGTTGTTATTTGAAGCACATCTGCAGTGACTGCCATGTTATGTTCAAACACAATGGTTTCAGAAAGGCAGATGTCACACTGATCTCACTCACTCTTGTCAGAATTTGACTTGGCGTCTTAAAAGGAGGCAACCTTTTTGCATGTTGAGGAAGCACAATATAGCTTAATGAGCTTTCATCTTTAGTTCATAGATGTTTTAGGAATAATTCCTCCATACACAGAACCCCCTTTGCATAGTGTAGAATCCAGAGAAAAGAGTTGTGGTATGCAAGAACAAGACAGTGGAGTGGAATCAGGAATATTAATAGTTTAATGAAATCGATATTTCATTATCTATACTGAGAGGCATGTGCAGACGGCTTCTCTGTGCTCTTGCTGCTGGCTGTTTGTTAGACCCACCTCTACTCCTGGACTGGAATAAAAGTAACTAAAACACCATTCAAAAGCTGGCCTGGATCAAGGAATGGATTAACCCAAAACACCACACATATAACAGAAGTTCATGATACCTTAAAGGAATTGCACGCTTAAGAAGAGAAGTAATCATAACTGATAGTAGCTGGATTTGTGTGATCTACAACTCGTATACTACAGCAAACTGACTATAGTATAAAACATAACTTCCAAGAACACGTATTCCCTTTCTTATGAGATTTAGAGATATTTTGATGCCTATTCACCATGAAAGAACAAACTCCCCACTAGCCCCAAAAACAGATCATGATTTTACATTCTCAATGAATAGCTGGACAATAAGGAGGACAGTATCATCATGATCAAATTACGAAGGCAGTACAAAGACTATTTGGAAAGACTATAGACTTTATTTAAAAGACTATATGCACTATGTGCATATATAATATATAATATATATAATATATATAATATATATATATATATATTATATATAATATATATTATATATATATTATATATTAACACATCAAGCTCTTCATTAGGAGAAAAATATGAAAAGTAGGGCAAGCTGTGTAAAGTCCAATTTTTACCTATAATTTCCCCCTTTGATATGAGCTTTTGAGCAAAACCAGCTCAGTATTTTGATATATTTCACACATGGAGTGGTGCATATATAAGACAGAAAAACTGTTTCACATGCTATGTATTTGAGAAGCTCCACACCGCCATGTCTTGATGAATAGCAATTATAGGATGCTTAAGGCACGGAGTACAGATGGCTAAAAGGATTGATTGATTTCCTTTAGCTCAAGGGACCTTTTTGATCTTGGTATGTTGAAATGGTCTTTCAGTGACTGCCATCTGTACGAGGCTTTCATCCTAGGGAGTGCACTCGGGATTGCGGCCTAAATACCACAAGATCAAGACAATCCAAATCTTCCCAAAATGTAAATAGATATTATTCAACATGTAAAATATGTAAAAATGTAATATAAAAAGGGAGCATGGCCCTGAACAGCAGGTGCTAGGGAACACCGGTGGGAGGGGGCAGTTGCCCTCTTCCCACCACTTGCTGGCTTCAGAGCTTCTCTGGGTAACAATCATGATAATAATTCACCAGTGTCATAAAACATGAATTAGTCCAGAGCTACAACTACCTCTCAAGGAGGCTTTACACACAGGGCTTCTACCCAGAATCTACTTCAGAGGAGAGTATGTGCGTTCACACACCAGACAAACTTACCCCAAAGTCCCTTTGAGATTCTTGGACCCACTCCACACACAAATCGGGCTTTGTGATGCGAATTCTAGCTTATCTCGAAGTTTTTCCGGATTTTAATTTTTTAAAAAAATTTCATTTGTTTTATTTATTTACATTTTATATCCCGCTCTTCCTCCAAGGAGCCAAGAGCGGTGTACTACATACTTAAGTTCCTCCTCACAACAACCCTGTGAAGTAGGTTAGGCTGAGAGAGAAGTGACTGGCCCAGAGTCACCCAGCTAGTTTCATGGCTGAATGGGGATTTGAACACGGGTCTCCCCGGTCCTAGTCCAGCACTCTAACTACTACAACACGCTGACTCTCAAAATGAAGTCTTCCCATACCGGGAGTCGAACCCGGGCTGCCTGGGTGAAAACCAGGAATCCTAACTGCTAGACCATATGGGAATGCTGTTTTTAAGCTAATTTTTCTGAAAATGCCGGAGCAAATAGGGAGAGGCACTGATGTAGAATCATTAGCATGATAAGAGGGAGGTTCTCTTTAGAAAGGGAGATATCGGTCTTTAGGTCCCTCCCCCCCACCCATTGCCTATAAGGAAAACACGGAGCATGCCATGTGAGTTGTTTCAAAACAAAATCCGAGAGCAGAGGGGAGGGGCTGCTTCCCTCAATGCTGCGAATGTAGTTTGAAGTGGCTTCGCTCAACATTTACCCCAAAACATGAAGCCATGTACGAATAACTCCAAGGTGATGTTTACAATGCTCAGATTGTTTGTCTGTTTCTTTGTTATATTTATATACTGCCTGATATATGTATCTTTAGGCAGTGTACACAATGTAAAACAACAAATATAAAACAAAGTAAGAACCATTAAAACAATTTCACAGAATAAAATGTTAAAACAATTTCATAGGATAAAAACAAACCGTTTAAAATTAATTTCAGTTAAAAGCCTGAGAAAACAGGTGTGACTTGATGGTCTTCCTACAAGCAATCAGAGATGGAGATGCTCTTATTTTGATAGGGAGCATATTCCAAAGTCCCAGGGCAACCGCAGAGAAGGCCTGGTCCCAAGTCGCCACCAAACGTAACCACCAAACAACTCCCTTTGAGTTGTCCCAGAGACTAGTCCGGCTGCCACATTCTGTACAAATTGTAGTTTCCAGAGGATGTACAAAGGCAGTTCCACACAGAGTATATTACAGGAGTCAAGCCTGGAGGTTCCCAGCATATATACGACTGTTTTATGTTCATTTACTTCCCAAAATGCATGTAGCTGATGTATCAGCTGAAGCTGATAAAAAGCGCTCCTGGCCATTGCCTCAACCTGAGAAAACAGAGTTTTGGATCCAGGAGTACTCCCAAGAGACATAACTGGTCTTTCAGGGGGAGTGTAACCCCATCCAGAATAGGCAAATCTAAACCATCTTTGGGTCCCAACCCCACACAGTCAGTATCTCTGTCTTATTCAGATTCAACTTCAGTTTTTTATCCCTCATTCAGCCCAATTACTGCCTCCAGGCAGGCATTTAGAGAAGTTATTCCATTTTCTGATGAGGCCAAGAAACAGATTTCTGTGTAATCAGTATATTACCCACCCCATACCACCCCATACCAAATCTCCTGATAACACCAAACCTCCTGATAACACTCTCCATCAAATTTCTCCCAGAGGTTTCATGTACATATTAAAGAGCACTGGAGAAAGTATGGAGCCATGTGGAACTCTACACTTTAGTTCTTGCTTTGCAGAACAGCAGTCTCCAAGCAACACCATCAGGAATCTACCAGAGAGGTAAGAACAAAACCACCGTAAAACAGTGCCACCCAATCCCATCTCCCTCTGGTGACCCAGAAGAATACCATGATTGTGTTGAAAGTGAAGGACTATGCGCTGTCTCTTGTCTCAGTGACATAGGAGGACAGACTAGTGAGTCAGAGGCCTAGAGGGTCAAGACACTGGTCATCTCTTCTCTACTACTCTGACACTATTCCTTTGACATGTAGATTGCTAATCTCAGGGACTTCCTTCCTTCCTGCCTGCCACTTCCCCTTCCTTTCTCTTCCCTACCTTTTACCTTGCAACATGCAAGCTCCTCTCCCCTGCACCATGTCTGCAGAGATTTAGAATCCATCTGCATCCAGCTAGACAGATAGATTAGAGATCCTATCTCTTCACTTTCCTATCTAGAATGGGGTTCTCTAATAAATACTACTTATATTGATTTGAAACTATGAACTGGCTCCAAGTTACTTTACTCTCAGCATACACGCATGCCTAACTAAATTCCGCTGTGTTGTTCCTCTGTGCACTCTGCTATAATGAAAAAGGGTTTCTCTTACCAGAGAGAATTCCCAACAGATTGATAGTATCAAAAGCCTCTGATAGATCCAAAAGGATCAGCAGAGTTACACTCCCTCTGTCAGTAGCCAATTCAAGATCATCCATGAGACTGACCAAGGCAGTCTCTACTCCATAGCCTACTTGAAAGCCAGTTGGAAATGGGTCTGGATACTCTGCATCATCCAAAACTGTCTGGAGCCGAGAGGCCAGCACCCACTCAATCACCTTGTCCAACTATGAAAGATTGGAAACAGGTCTGTAATTAGCGAACTCTGAGGGATCCAATGCAGGTTTCTTCAAATAAGAGCTAATAATAGCCTCCTTAAGACAAGGAGGCATCCTGCCCTCCCTCAGAGAAGCATTTATAATATTCACCAGACCATCTCTGATAATACGATTACCAGATGAAATAAGCCAAGTTGGGCAAGGGTCAAGAGAAACACATAGGACACATAAACACATAGGACACGTAGGACACATAGTCCAAAGCAGTTCATCCACATCTTCAGGAGTGTCACTAACTGAAAATGATCTAATCTAATCCCATAAGATGAGTTGCTGGACACCTCCTCAGTAGACCCTGCAGTAACTGTGGAACCCAGTTCGACCCAAATATGAGAGATTTTATCCACAAAAAGGTCACTTGAAAATATCACAGCAACTGATTGATGGTTCCAAGTTCAAATTAAAAGGGGAGGGGGCACATACTACCCCACTATGACCCTAGGCAACTCAGATGGACATGAATTTGTGGAAGCAATGCGGGCAGAAAAGAATTGCTTCTTTGCCACCCACACTGCCAGAGCATAGATCTTCAAATGTGCTCTGTGTTGTGATCTGTCAGATTTTCACCAAGTCTTCTTCCACTTGCACTCCAGTTGTCTGCTTCTATGATTATAGGGCAGAAGATGGGGGGTGGGGGCTAGCAAAATGCAAAAACTCTACCCCCCAACTGCCTTCAACTTTAGCTGAATCATGCCCCCCGTCCCGCAGTAACCTTCTACAAACCGTAGTTAAGGAGGCTAAAGGGAAAGGGCTGGACCTCCTCTGCCTCCCCCGCCCCATTATTTGAGCATTGATTGTCTTTCAAAGAAGCTGGCTACTAAAAGAAGATAGACAGTCTTTGGGCTATCTTCATCTAAAGGAGGCAGGGTTGGTCTGCCAAGGGAGTGGGAGAGTGAGAACGGAAAGGACGTGAGAGCCCAGAGTGTGAGAAGGACATCAGCTTCCCAGCTGCCCTCCGTTGTCTCAGAAAACACACTAGCTTTATAATGCTGCACATTTTCATTTTTACGAGGCTCGTGTATAAATGTTTATGTGCTGTGAATTAAATCATATACTAAAAAAGGGCAAAAGATGAAATGGAAACATGACTAAATATAAAGATGGATGGCTTGCTCATTACTCAGCCTCTGAGATGGCAGATCCTGGCAAAACATTCCCAGCTAGTTAAATTTTCTTATGGGAAAAGGGCCAGATTGCTTTTTAAAAGTAATTTAATCAACTCTAATAACTTTAATTATTTCATAGTGTGCTATGGAGTTCATCAGAGAATGAAGGAACAGGCTGCGTTATAAATGTTTTACAATATGTAGCATCTCATATTGATAGTTTAGCCTTTTGACACTTGAATATCCATTCTAGTGGAGAAACCAACGCTAGACAGAGACTGTGCATTTCATCTTCTTTTGTTTGCACAGCCAGTTTTTGATGGTGGCAAATGGTGTTAGAACTTCCTCTGAAAAACACACCATGAGTAATGCTGCTAAGTGTGCAGTCATCTCTGTCAAACATTCCATTTTGTTTAAAAGTCTTGGGAGAAGATTTAGAGCTGTATTATTAGCCAGAGATGTATTTTTACAAGATGAAATGAACGCAGTGAAGAGTGTCTGATGAAACACAAACAGTGACTCACTGGAATGAATGAGAGCTGATTTGCACATGCTGCAGAACCATGTGATTGCTGAACTGCACCCTCACAATAAAGCTGCCTTTCACATGGACAACTAGCATGTCAAGGATATGGCTGGGCTCCAGGTCTTCTGGGCTTATCTTTCTACTTTCCTCTCCTGATACATCCCTGCCTATGACCTTTGCCTCTCCAGCTCCATCAGCCATCTAAAGCTCCCTTGCCCTCTCTGCCCTTACTTTCTTGCTGCCATTATGCTGGGTGTCATAATGTGAATGTACTCAAAGCGCATTATTCTATAGAGTTTGCTTCTGGTTAGCTTTGTCCGGTTGGGGCTTCCTTAGTTTGTTCAGAAGAGTTCTACCCTACCCTTTTTGTCTTTTGTGTTGTGTGCTTGGAGAATAAAGCATGTTCTATGAAACCTAGCTTGCAGTCTTCTCTGCTAAGATGTCACACTCAGTGCTGCCTCCCAGAACCTCTGGGCAATCCTCCTTCCTCAAAATCCACCTTTTGGGTGAAGCCTTTGCCACAACTCCTTTGTCCCCATGTTTCACTCTAACAAAGACTGAATATGCTCAACAGAAATAAGTGTGTTTTCATATGTGGCTTAGCCCTGCCTCCATCCTCTTCCCCTTCCTCTGTTGTCTCAACTATGATAAACTTTAGATTCCAAGCTCCTTGGGGCAGGGACCCGTCATCTGCTGTCCATGATAATGCAGCTGTAGAAGGGGGTGGGGGGAGAAGCCACCCAGTAATAAATACTTATCTGGGAGCCAGTCCTTCAAAAATCAGTGGGGCCTATATCCAAGTCAACATGCCATAGGATCTCATTGTTATATCCAATGTGATAGGTGGGAGGAGGTTGCGTGTAAACAATGAAAAATGTAATCCTCCTTGTGCAGTTGAATGGTACAATTAAGGGTGGGATGAGGGGACCTGACCTATGCCATATGATTATGCTACCTGACTCAAGGAAGTTTTAGGTCACATGAAAATGCTATGTTTATGAAGGCAGCAATGTGGAGGGAGTGTCTTCCCCCACTTCTTGAAAATTAAAATAATTTTTTTAAAAAACAAACAAACAAACAAACAAACAATGGTGTATGCTCCCCCCTCCCCCAATCTGGGAGGGGTAGTTAGCTGTCTCAACTGGGTGAATGTCGGAGAAAGTGTAATCTACGTGCATTTTTTTCACGTTGACTTTAGGGATTCTGGGACAAGTATATCTAAAGTCTCAAACTTAAAATTTCTTAAAATTAACTTTAGCATTAAATAGCAAGACTTAAGATTTTGAAAACCATCCTTGCAAAGTGAATAGTTGTATCAAACTCCTCTTTACCTAGCAACATGTAGATTTTAAACTGGCCCAATCATGATGTTCCCTGCTAGCAAGTAGATTCAAATATAGTCAAAATAAGTGAGAAACAGTCAAAGAGATGTAACAAGTACAGTTCTCAGAAAGCTCATGAAAGGATTTGGGGAAGACATTTTGGAAAGATCCAGACTATATAGTCAAGATATAGCCAAGAAGAGCAATAAAATATTTATTCCCCCTTATTGTTTTTTAGCTGATGACAGACTCTATAAATAGAATTTGCTTACAAGCGGTCATCCATGAAACCTGTCATTAAAGCAGACCTGACAGAAAATGTTGTGCATGCAGTTCTGATGTGAAGCTCAGTCCTGATGACAATAGCAATTGTGCTTTACTAGTTTTTCCTTGTTTGATTTGCTCTGCTTGCAGAACAACTGAATTGTTTCATAAATACAAACCACACAAGCTCATCCTGCTGGAGCAGGAGCCTAGAATAACAAAGAGGCCAAGAACGAGGAGATTGTAGGCCTGCGTCTTTGCCTTTGGCTAGACTGGCAAAGTCCAGTTGTCTTTAGATTAAGCCACAGTGACATCTGGACAACCCCATTAGCCTTCAGTTCACTTAATGATGTGCACAATGGAGATAATTGCCTTGACCATCAAAGCCCATGGTCAGATTGCAGGGCCTAAGGTTATGGGGAGAGTTCACTTTGCTTTCTAATGGGGTTACTTTGCTTGAGGGTTTGGCTAGACACACTGGGAATGAAATGCTACAGTGCCTTATTGAGAACGTCCCATTACAGAATTCAGCTCCATCCCACCTCCCATATCCTCAGCCATAGTAAACCCGAGGACTTCCTTCCATTTTCCTGTAAGGCTAGGATTGTACATTGACCTGGAACCTTTGATATTCAGGACTGGCCACATAGAACTACAGCTTTGGAATGTTGGGAAATTCTCTGAAATTTCTCCTTGGGAGGAATCCTGAAATTCTGAGAGAATTTCTGCTTCTCCCAGGGGGCAACCCTTGAACAACCAATTTGGGGGAGCAAAGGGGTGACAATGAATGTTATTAGGGAGCAAGGATTTTCCTATACATGAAATACTTATAGATGTACAGTAATTGATGTTAGTTATTATTTACCTTATTAATAACCTGATGCTTTGGAATGCGCTCCCTGCTGAAAAAAGAGCCTCCCCATCTCTAACAATTTTTAAAAAAATCTTTAAAGACACATTTGTTCACCCAGGCTTTTAATTAAATACTGTTTTAATAGTTTTAACTTTGTTTTAAAATATTGTTTTAAGGTTTTTAATTGTTGTAATGTTTTAACTTTTTGCTGTCATTTATTTTAACCAATGTTTTAATTTCTTTGTTGTCATTTAACTGTTTTAACTAATGTTTTAACTTTTCTGTTGTTTGTTGTAAACCGCCCAGAGATGTATGTTTGGGGCGGTATATAATATTAAATAAATAAATGAATGTAAAAGCTTTTTGGGCTAAGTTTTGGGCGATATAAAATATTAAATAAATAAATAAATAAATAAATAAATAAAAAACGCTTGCTTGACATTTTCAAACTTATTCAGAAAATGGGCCAGATTCTTAGAAAAACACTGCCCTTGGGGATTAGGCCAAACCTTCCCATCTGCTTCCCAGGTTAATTTCCTCTTCCTGTTCACGAACATGTGGAAAGAGAGGGGCAGGGAGAGGCCAGCTGAAACCTGCAGGGGAAATGGCCCCACACCCCCTACACATGGTCTCACCCAGCCCAGTTCCTGGCCAGGAAGGAAGGAAGCTTAAGGGATTGCCTGGCTTCTGGGAGGCTGGAAGACTCTCCTACCTACCTGGCTGCATAGACTTCTGTTCCTTGTGCTGGGTAGACAAGCACGTGAATGAGTCTTATTTGAACAATGGAAGCCTTTTAAAATAATTAATTCATAATACTACTACTCATCCATAATAGGTGATGACTGTTTTGTCTGACACATTCCTGTATGTTTGTAGTCTGGTGGATGGGGGAGCAAAAGGGGGAGAGTGGAAAATGTTTTGGGGAAGCTCCCTCTACTAGTGATGTTCATGGACCGGTCCGGAGGCCATTCTAAAGGCCTCCGGACTGGTCCGGACATGGGGTAGTTTGGTGGTTCGACGCCAGGGTGGGGGTTCCTTTAAGGGTGGGGGGAGGGTGTAATTACCCCTCCCACCACTTTTCCCCCACCGGCGCACATATTTTAGTAAGCATTTGTGGCGACACAGTACCTCCCTGCCGCCCCTTCCCGTGGTCGTCAGCAAAAGGCTTCAGAAAGCCTTTTGTGCATGTGCACATCGTGCACGTGTGTCACATCTCCACAATGTGCGTGCACGTGTGACGTGGAAACGTGACGTGCGCGTGTGACGTGCTCAGGCGCAAAATAGCAATAGCAATAGCACTTACATTTATATACCGCTTTATAGCCGGAGCTCTCTAAGCGGTTTTACAATGATTTAGCATATTGCCCCCAACATTCTGGGTACTCTTTCATTCTGGGTACTCTTTCATTCTGGGTACTCTTCTGGGTACTCTTTCTGGGTACTCTTTCTTACAAAAGGCTTTCTGAAGCCTTTTGCTGACAACTGGGGGAAGGGGCGGCAGGGAGGTACCCTGCTGCCTCAAATGCTTACTAAAATATGCGCGCTGGCAGGGGAAAAGCAGCAGGAGGGGTAAGTACACCCTCCCCCCCAACCTTAAAGAAACCCCCACCCCAGTGCTGGACCACAGCTCCACGGTTCTGTGCACATCCCTACCCTCTACCCCTTGCTACACGTTGGAATCATCCCTGACTTCTCCACTGGGAAAACCCTGAATACCTGAAAATGAGAGGGAATTTCCACTTTGGAGAAATCTTTCCACGCTCCGAGAGCACACATGGCATGCACGTTGTAGACCTTTGTTTTCTATCACTAAAATGCTGACTAGTCCTATTCAGACATTATGTTATAGGAATGTCCAGCTGTCTGTACACTCGTACATGTTTTTGTGTGGATGACAATAGCCTAATTCAGATATTATTGCTGAAGGACAGTGAAGTCGGGTACACTGTCCAAAGCGAGAACGGAAGTCCCACCCTTCCAGCGCACCCATCATTGTGTTCACTCCACCTCCTGCACATGAATTGTCCCCATTGCTAAGCAGAGTACACCCTGGTTTGAACTTGAATGGGAGAGTACATGTGAGCATTGTAAGATATTCCCCTCAGGGGATGGGGCCACTCTGGAAAGAGCACTGGTATGCTTGCATGCAGAAGGTTCCAAGTTTCCTCCCTGGCATCTCCATATCGGGCTGAGAGAGAGTCCTGCTCGCAACCTTGGTGAAGCCATTGCCAGTCCATGTAGACAATCCTGAGCTAGTTGGACCAATCGTCTGATTCAATATGTGGCTGCTTCCTATGCTCCTCTGTTCCTATATACCCTTTGTTTGAAATGGCGAAGGCTGTACATGTGATGGAGGGCACTCCTGTGATCAGGAGACTAGGGTGCTTGAGTCTTCTGACCACAGAAGCGCCCACCATCACCACTTCAGGTGAAGGCTGTAATTGTGAGCATCATGGGATGGGGAGTGAGGGGAAATGATGGGCATGCCAGCAGGGCAGGACTTCCTGCTTTGGATGGTGTACCCAACTACACCGTCTTTTAAAAATAATGCCTGGATAAGGCGACCCTCTTTGTTCATTTTAAAAGTGAGCCTGAGTAGATCCCCTCAAATGCATGGTACAGATAAGAAGTGTACTGCTCTATTTGTGTTCAATGTAATGTGTGAATAACTGTACCTGTGTACAGATCTGAAGCTGTGTGCACTATACAAAGTACCTGTGTACAAAGGCATTTTCAAAGTGGGCAGCATAGCAAAAGATAAAAGAAAATGGTGTCCCCCAAAGGGCTTACAGTCTAAACATTCACACAGGCACACACACTCAAACACCAGCATAAGCCACTGAATGAAACGATCAGTGGTAGAGCATCTGCTTTGAGTACAGAAGGTCCCTGGCTTAGTCACTGGCATCTCCAGGCAGGGCTGGACAAGGCTGGGCTAGGCTGCCTGAAATCTTGGAGAAGCTCCTTCCAGACAGGTGGAAAATTTAAGCTAAATGTGCCAAAGACCTGACGTGGTATAAGGCAGCTTCCTATATTCCTATTCGGAGATAAATTGGGGTAGTTGCTCTCCCCTTGCTAAATATAAGAGAGCCATCAAATGAAACTTATTTCCATGTGATTGATCTCATCTAAACCAGGAAGTGAGGGAGCTCCCACGCACGTATGAAGCTCCTCCAGATTAATGTCAATGGACAGAGTAGACTTGAATTAACATTCCTTTGTGTGATCACATCTGGTGCCTCTATAAAACTGAGTGGAGCAACCCATCCATATAAGAGTTCTGCGTGTGTAGTACCCAAGTGGATATGATGTGCTGGATAAGATGAATGCTTTAGGATCGGGCATGTATAGTCATAGTCCTGAGAAAGTAAATGTCATGGAAATCCAGGATATGTACATTCAAGACATTTTTATATCTGAGGTGTTCTTTAAAAGTCATACTGTTCAGCTTTTTAGACCCTTCAATATTGGACTCCAAAAGCAATTTATTCAAATATTGACACAGGCAGTATATCTCCAGCCAGCCAGTGCCAAACATTATGATCTCAAGAACACTAGGGGATTTTTATCTTTTTTTCTCTTTCTCTCTCTATGAGTTTTTGTTTCTTTCACATATTTGGCAGGGGGAGTTGGCTACCATTCCAGAATTTCCTGAGTGGATTACGTGGCAAGAGATCAAGTCTGCAGATTGCATTCGATTAAAGAGATCATATCAATCAGGCTGTGAAAATGACCTTGTGCAGTAAGTTTGCATTCTGAATATTTTATTGCAAAAGTTAGCATCCAAAAAATGGCTGGATACTGATGATTTCATTCTAGCACTATATACAAAATGACCTACAAAAAATGAACAGGACTGGGAGACTCATTCTGCTCTGTAACTAGCAAAGGATCGGTTTGGTGTGAATGTTCAGGCATGTGTATACACACAATGTCCATTAGAGATAAGTACCCAGTATTGATAGGAGTGGGAAGGAGACAGAAAAACAAGATAAGCATTTGTATAGAGTTTTTTGCAAGACCAAAATGCTTCACAAAGTGCTTCAGCCAGCAACCTGGATGGCTTTAAGATGGGTTTGGATAAATTCATGGAGGAAAGGTCTATCAACGGTTACTTGTCTGAGGGCCATAAGCTACCTCCAGGCTCAGAGGCAGGATGCTTCTGATTACCAGTTGCATGGGAGCAACATCAGGGCATGACCTCAGCTCTTGCTTGTGGGGTTCCCATTGGCCACCCTTAACTCTGGTTCTGTGGCGTAAGTGTTACATCCAAACACTGGCACTGCAGTTTCGGCCCATGGAGCTGCAGTTGAGGGAAGAAGCTCCTCCCTCACTCTGGCCCAATTGGCTGTGAAGGCTGTCCTTCTGTTGAGAGGGAAGCCCACACAGCCAGCTCCCCTGCCTCTTTGCAGTCTTGCTGACTGCAGAGAGACTGCTC
Organism: Hemicordylus capensis; assembly: GCF_027244095.1. NCBI lineage: Eukaryota > Metazoa > Chordata > Lepidosauria > Squamata > Cordylidae > Hemicordylus > Hemicordylus capensis. The sequence goes on along the minus strand of NC_069657.1, from coordinate 423,255,569 downwards.
TCCCAAACGTATGAATGCGGACTAGCATGGGGGGTGGGGAGTAGTTCCCAGCCTTGTCTGCCCACCTCACCATAAAATGCTTTACAGTAAATGTATAAAACCCTTACATAGTAGTCATTTCTTCCTCTGCCTCTTGCCATTTCCCTACCGAACACTGACATGAATTACTTCCTCTGTGACACCGCTGGGGGGGTTGTCTGCAAAGAGAGTTGGGGTTCTGCTTGCCTTAATGGAGGCTCCGGCTTTCAAGAATGGCCAGGTTGTTTCCTTTAAATGGAAATTGTGGACATTCGCTAATAGGGGTGGCTGCAATTTACCTGCCAAGGCAATAACTATTGATTGACATGCACACCAAGGGTTTGGGGTTTCCCTGTAATCTCTTTTGTCTGCTTGCTGTCTCATTGGAAAGTGAAGGTTTTCATGGAGCCTGGGAAACAGACATATCTGTTGGCCTTTGGGAAGCGATAGATGCAGCGCCGGCAGAGACAAGTAAAAGTGAGGCAGAGCGTTTCTTGTCATTGTCAGGGGATTGTGAAAGGGATTGCCAGGGGATTGTGAAAGGTTCGATCTGACAGCTCCGCTGCTCAGAATGCGCTGACGTTGTCAGGGTTGGTTCCAGTTATGCTGATCCTTTCTCCTGCAGTGTCCTTTTGGAATTTTGATTTAAAAAAAAAAAAAAAAGCTTCCCTGCCCCCTGCCAAGTGGAATGAAGGTAAAATACTTTTCTGCTGATTTGGCAGGATTAAGAAATAAATTAAAGCACCCTGCCTGCCTAGAAGTCTTGTTTTACCAGCTGCTTGCAAAAATCTACTAATGATTACATTTTAAGCCCTTTTAGCACGCCAAGTTCAGCGGGTTAAGCCTACTGGACCTAATGGCCTGGGAGTCATGTGTCTCCTGTATCTAAGAGATCAATGTTTTATAGCAGGTTGGCTTAGCAATAAGCAGTGAAAAAAGAACCATCACTTTACACCTAGCCCTATTAAGCATGCGGTACTTATACCTTGCCGGGATGTATCTAATGGCTGAATACACTTCCTGGCAGGCCCTCCAACTCCTGCCTGTGCTGCAGCTTTCGTGCGAACGCGCATAAATCTGTTCCATTCGTGGAAAGTGAAATACTCAAGAACTCGAAAAGAACATAAAATGTAATTAGGAAGTTATTTCGCCATCCTTGAGGAATTGGTTCGTTACATTTAGGCAGCACATCTCTCTCTGCATATGTTTCATGTAAAAGTCTGTGATATGCTGACATAAAAGCATAAAAAAGTAAAATTGGGAATTAAAGGGATACTGCTGTTCTTTTGCAGCATGGTCCAGGGCCAGCAAGGAGATCTTTGGATTGATGTTGTGAGATACAAACATGACAAATATTTATATGCCACTTCTCAACAAAAGTTCCCAAAGTGGTATGTTCCCAAACTTTTACATAGGAATGAATGAACCAATGAATGAAAGAAGATGGTTCATTGTCTCCATAGGGCTCGCAATCAAAAGAGAAATATAAGATAAACACCAGCAACAGCCACTGGAGGGATGCTGTGCTGGGCATGGAGATGTAAATGTAATTGTTTCTTGATATACGGATTCAGTTTGAGTGGGCATGGGTAGATTCTGAATTTATATTTAGGGCTATGATAGAGAAGCATCTTTTAACCTGAATCACTTACTCCCAAAAGTCAAGGTTACAAGAATCGAGGATTGTGAATGCTACCCAATGAAGCAGTGTTTTTATTAAAGTATAAATCTGTTCATGAGGACTGTGTGACCCTCAGGAACATATTTATACTGGTGGAAAGGGCTTTTGGAGGGTGCGGAGAGACATGGAAATTGCTCCCTCCTCCTCCATGCTGGATCCATTGCTCAAGGATTTTTCAGTGTCCAGACACTGAGGGCTCCTTGTGGATTCACAGCCCTCCTTCCATTGCAGGAAGCCTGCAGCAAATGTCAGCCAGCCACTCTGATGAGTTCTATGCCACTATTCTAAAAAATGAAAAATAGCATTTTGTTTAACATTTCTTTTCGTTTCCTATCCTCTCCTTCCCCAAATTCGGAGAAGAATACAGAAACCATTTCAAGAACATAAACATAATAAAACCAGTTAATACAGAAATTACTAGGAGGAGAGCTGGTCTTGTGGTAGTAGCAAGCATAACTTGTCCCCTTAGCTAAGCAGGGTCTGCCCTGGTTGCATTTGAATGGGAGACTAGAAGTGTGAGCACTGTAAGATATTCCCCTCAGGGGATGGAGCCACTCTGCGAAGAGCATCTAGGTTCTAGGTTCACTCCCTGGCTTCTCCAAGATAGGGCTGAGAGAGACTCCTGCCTGCAACCTTGGAAAAGCAGCTTCCAGTCTGTGAAGGCAATACTGAGCTAGGTAGACCAATTGTCTGGCTCAGTATATGGCAGCTTCCTATATTCCTATATTAGAATCGTTCAGAACATGGTTTTCCCTGTGACACTCTATGGATGCGAAAGCTGGATTTTGATGAAGCAAGATAGAAAAAGCATTGACGCATTTGAACTTTGGTGCTGGAGAAGACTTTTGAGGATACCATGGACAGCCAGGAAAACAAACAAATGGATCATAGAACAGATCAACCCAGAATTTTCACTGGAGGCACAAATGACCAGGCTCAAACTATCATACTTCGGACACATTATGTGAAGACCAAGCTCCCTTGAGAAGTCCATAATGCTGGGGAAAGTTGAAGGACAGGGAAGAAGAGGACAACCAGCAGCAAGGTGGATGGACTTGATTGCAACAGCAATGAATACACCACTGAGAGACCTTAAAGTCCAAGTTGAAGACAGAGAGAATCTATAGTCTGGGAATAGACAGAATCTATTAGATTCTGGAGAGAATCTATCTATGTGGTCGCTCAGAGTCGACACTGACTTGACGGCACTTAATCAATCAATCATCAATCAATGTCCCTATATTTAAAAAATCTTAATTATATAAATTTTTAAATAATTTTTAATTATATAAAAATAAAAATAATGTGGCTTCTTAACCTTGGTTTCTGAATGCAATAATACTGATAGAGGGATGAAGGCTTGCTGGTTCTGCACACACTTCCTAGCCCATGAATGCTCCTGGCAATGGTGAGGAAGACTGCACATGAGCTACACTGTGCTGCCATGCCCGACTCCCCTTGGGAATGATGAGAGCCAGGCCCTGTAGTGATGACACATAGCATCTCTCACACAGAACCTTCCCCTCTGCCATTTGGAGGGGGCAGGCACTGGTAAGTAGCACAGAGCCAGGGAGCCCACATCTCTCTTGGCTGGCTGTGCTGAATACAGACCCCTGATTCATGTCCTTACCCACCTTAACCTTGTCTTTCTTTATTTGTAATATATTTATCATGATCATGATCCAGAAAAGAAACAAGTGTGTGAGGTCACAGAAATTACGCATTTGGGTTTTCTTCCACCAGGACAGCTCCTCCTCCTCCTCCTCCTCTCACTACTACTACAAATATTTATATTCTGCTTTTCAACAAAAGCCCCCAAAGTGGTTTACACAGAGAAAAAATAAAATAAAATAAAAGGTGGCTCCCTGTCCCCAAAGGGCTCAAAAAAAGAAACAGAAGATAGACACTGGCAACAGCCATTGGAGGGATGCTGTGCTGGGGATGGATAGGGCCAGTTACTCTCCCCCTGCTAAATAAAGGGCATCACCACGTTAAAATGTGCCCCTTCGCCAAGTTTGCAGCTCCCACACTCCTGTCAAAGCATCAACCCCATCTTAGATGTGGGGAAATGTGGCATTTTGGTAACTGGGCAGTTATGTATGTGCAAGCCTATACACATTGCTAAAATGCTGAGTGGAGAAAATTGCCTGGTGTTCCAGCTCATGCGATGTAAGCAGTCTTCAGGATTAAGGTCATAGGCCATGGTCCAATGAAGTCCTTTGGGAAACATGAGACTTTTATTGTTATAAAATAAACTAGATAAACTAGTGTTCATCTTTTCCTTCCCAGCAGGGTTCACAGGCTGCTTTTTAGAGCTGGGCTATACGTCTGTTTACCATAAGACAAGCAGATTGGATCTGCCTGTGCAGAACTCCTCTCCCTACTGGCAAAGCAACTTGGATGAGCCCAAAGTATTTTTTTAGAGGAGGAGCCATTAAGCAAGTTGTCCTTAAAAACAGATTACAAATGCAAATCACCAAATGCAAAGAAGCATTGATAAGTTTCCAGGCAAAATACAGGGTGCTGGCTATTACCTATAAAGCCCTAAACAGCTTAGGCCCTGGACATTTAAAGGAATGTCTTCTTCACCATTAGCCCCATCACTCTTTGAGATCATCTGGAGAAGTTCGTCTGCAGTTCCAACCAGCTCGTCTGGCAGCTACTCGGGGACGGGCCTTCTCCGTTGCAGCCCCTGGCCTTTGGAATGAGCTCCCTGTTGAATAAGAGCCTCCTCATCTCTGGCAACTTTTAAAAAGGCACTGAAGGCATATTTATTCACCCAGACATTTAATTAGATGTATGGTTTTAATACTTTTACTGTTGGATTTTAAATGGGTTTAATGTTAATGATTTTAATGTTATTTTAATTGTTTAACTGATTTTAATGTTTAAATTATTTTAATTGTAAACTGCCCAGAGATGCAAGTTTTGGGCAGTATAGAAATAAATTTATTTATTTAATTAAATTCAAATAATTAAATAATTATATATTTAAATAAAATTATATAAATGAATGAATGGATGGATGGATGAATGAATGAATAAAGGGAGATTTTTATGGTGGCATAACCTTTCATAGACTTGAGCCTAGTGAAATGGGTTCACAAAAGCATATGCCACAATAAAGCTGTTAGCTTCTACAAGACAGTTTCTTTCTTTCTTTTTTCTTTTTTAAGTCTTTGCTATAGCAGACAAATACTGCTACACCTCTGGAGTTTATCTCAAGTTTTCCCTCTCATCTCGCTTAATCTTCCCTGAGCCTCCCCTTCATAACTGCTAGGGGAAAGACATGAGAGATAACTAGAGATAAACAACAAAGGTAAGAAAGCAACTCATCCATGACTTCAAACCCTTTCAACTTTGCCTGCGCAGAAGGTATGTCATATTCATGAACTGAGAATTTTATAACAGCACTAATATAATAATAATAATAAATAGAATATTTGCTGTTTTTCAACAACAAAAAACAAAAGAGTATTGCAAAAGGTATGAGAAAATCATTTCCTTGCTCATATCCTGACTAAGTTACTCAATAGAACTACTCGGGAGTTACTCTGAAAGACTAGGTAATTTCAAAAGGACTTCCATCAAGTTATTGTATATTGTATTTTAGCCTTGTGTTGTGATTTCATATGTTATGTGTTTTTAATGCCATGTTGTGAGCCACCCAGAGAACAATTTGTTATGGGGTGGCTAACAAATAAAGTTTATTTAATTTATTATGCTATTTACACACAGGACCGGTTTCCTGTGACCCAGTTTCCTCGGGTGAGCGGGAAGAGCGGGCTAAGCCCGCTCTCCCCGCTCACGAGCAGGCAGGGAGCCCTGGGCGGCCAGATTGGCCACCCACACAATGGCCAGCTCTGTGATGGAGCCGGCGGGGGGTGGTGGGAGCGGGGGTCGCGTGGCCCCCGCAAGCCCCAGTATGCCCTGCATGACCGCGCAGGGCATACTGGGGAGACCCCCGGAGCTGGGAGGCAGCTTTTCGCCTCCTGACCGGGGGTCTACTCATGAATAGACGCGGACCGCGGCTACTCACGATCGTAAAAAGCAGGTTTGCTGGAGCGCTCGCTCCGCAAACCTGCTTTTTACCAGGGGTTCTCGAGCGGATTACCTGCTCAAGAACCACCAGGCTAGGCTGCGAGCCCAGTGGTTCTTACGGTCAACAAAAATTGGGCTAGCCTCTGCTAGCCCAATTTTTGTTGATTGTGAGAATCGCCCCACTGTCTACCAGATGTTATTGACTAGATTTGGTACTTTAATTGTCAGGCCCTTTCCAAGGGACTAGGATAAATAAAGAAAAATTGGAGATAGTGTTGTAGCATTCGAGTAGTGTGGCCTTCTGAAGTTGATGTGTTGTAATTTTATTGATGCCAAAGGTGTCGAGATGGTGTTCAAGTTCTTTTGGTACTGCACCAACGGCACCAACAACTATTGGCACCACTATTGTTTTCTTTTCCCAGAGCCACTCAATTTCAATCTGATAGTCCTTGTATTTAGTTATTTCCTCCAATAGTTTTTCATCGACTCGTCTATCCCCTGGGATTGCAATTATCAATGATCAGAACCCAATTCTTCTCGATGACTGTCAGATCAGGCGTATTGTGCACTAAATGCCTATCAGTTTGTATTGAAAAATCCCAAAGGATTTTTGCTTCTTCATTTTCTGTGACCTTATCATTGGATGATTCCACCAATTCTTGCTTGCTGGCAATTTGCTGGCATTGTTTTATGTTTTATAATTTTTGTTTTAATTATTAACTGTTTTTAATGGTGTTTTAAGGTAAACCGCCCTGAGCCTTTTGGAAGGGCGGTATAAAAGTTTTAATAATAAATAAAAATAAATAAATAATAATAAAATAAATAATAATAAATTTGTAATTCTTGCAAAAGTTTCAGTGGATCATTGCAGCAACTTTGTTGTGTCTTTCCTTATAATCAGTCTGCGTGATTTTCTTACAATATACAAGGTGCTCAACCATCTCATCCGCTTCCTTGCAAAATCGACACTTACTGTCTTTCTGGTTCTTATCAATTTTTGCTTTTATAACAGTTGTTTACAGTGATTGTTCTTGGGCTGCACAAATGAGACCTTCCATTTCTTTCTTCAATGTCCCTTTCTTTAACCACTGCCATGTTGTATTATTATTGACTTTTGATTGTATGTCATTAAAGAACTGACCATGCAATGGTTTGTTGTGCCATTTTTCTCGTTGATTCATCATCTGCTATTTTTTGTATTCATCCTTTGATTCCTTTATTTTCAACAGTCCTGTCTTACTCACTTCCTGTAACATTTCTTCTTGGCTTTTTTGAACACATGGAAGACTCATTTGCTAGTCAACAGAGAAGAAGTGGGAGAAGTTAACATCCAAAGAGGAATATTTCAAGGAGACTCGTTGTTGCCTTCACTTTTTGTAATCTCCCTTATTCCACTATTCATTATCTTGAACAAAACAAACCATAGATACCAAACTTCAAAAACATCAGTTAAGCTTTCCCACCTTCTTTAAATGGATGATCTAAAGCTTTATGGAAAGTCACTATCCAAAATTGAGTCATTACTCAAAACAGTTAGAATTTATAGCCATGACATTGTAATGGAGTTTGGACTGGACAAATGTGCTATATTGGCAATATTGAGGAAAAATGACAACTAGTGAAGGAATTGAGATGCCAAACGGAAACATAAAAAGTCTGTCACCTGAGGAAAGTTATAAGTATTTGTGCATTCTCCAAAGTAACAAGATCAAGCATGCTGAAGTGAAGACCAATGTTAGCATGGGATATATCAGGCAAGTAAGAAAGAAACTGAAATCCAAACTCAACGGTGGTAACACTATCAAAGCAATCAACACATGGGCAATTCCTGTAATCCGATATACAGCAGGTATTGTTGATTGGACACAAGCAGAATTGGATGTGCTGGATCGGAAAACCAGGAAAATAATGACTATCAATCATGCCCTGCACCCAAGAAGTGATGTTGATAGGCTGTACCTGCCAAGAAATGCAGGTGGGGTGGAATGTTGCAAGTCAGACAGTCTGTGGAAGAACTAAAACGAGCATTGGCAGAATACATTAATTTATTAGTATTAGTATTAGTATTAAAGATATCAGCTCCTTTCCTCAAAGGTGGTTTCAAATCACAATCTAAAAAAGAAGTACAAGGAAGACACTAGCAACAGCCATTGGACATACACTAGCCTTATTCAGACATTTTAAAAAGTACCGCTGTATACAGTTACAGTCTAGGTGCAAATGAGTTGCAAGTCCCTCCCCAATCCATCAGTCATCAGTGTTCTTCCCACCCCCGCTGCTGCTGCTCATGCTTAGAGCAGGGTTTGTCTGAAATAAGAGCCTCCCCATCTCTGCCAGCTTTTAAAAGTTTAGTCAAGACACATCTGTTTAAGTTACTTATCATTTGGTAAATATTATATGCAGCCTGGCTCTTACTCTTGGGATAGATCTAGATCTATATATCACATTTATATTCCGCTCTTCCTCCAAAGAGCCAAGAGCAGTGTACATAGTTAAGTTCCTTCTCACAACAACCCTGTGAAGTAGGTTTGGTGGAGAGAGAAGTGACTGGCCCAGAGTCACTCAGCAAGCATCATGGCTGAATGGGGATTTGAACTCAAGTGTCCCCAGTCCTAGTCCAGTATTCTAACCACTACAACACGCTGGCTCCCTTTTAAATGTGATGCAAGGCAAGAGGCCTGATGTTCTGAAAATACCAATGAAAGTCTTGCTGCATGTGTGGATGTAGCTTTCTCATCTTCCTGGATTGGAGTCAATATGGGCAGAATAACTTTTCTTAATTGTTTCCATACATTAAGAGTTCCTCAATGCAAACTGGAATCAAAGGTGATGTGTGTTCCTTGGTTTGCAGTGTTCTGTACTATAGCAATAAAATGATTTAGAAAGCAAAGTATCTAAAAATTCCTCACCTCTCCTTCTTTGGAAGTTTTACCACAATATTTTGCTGTATTACACAGACAGGCCATGAATTTACCAGGCACAGCATTCTTGAGGACATTTCTGAAACCAAGAGAGCTTGTGTTTCAAGGAACTGTATGCTCAGATTGACTTCATTACTTTGAAAATGTGTGTGCCGGAGCTTTTTGATCAGACACAATCTGGAATTTTTTGCATTGGAAAAAGTCCCTTTTTCAAAATATATCTATGTAAATTAACCAAGAACAGCAGGCTCTTTCTCTTCTGTGGCTAAAAAGAATCCGATTTTCAAACGAAAAGAAAATACTTTGTGAAGGCTCTTAGTATTCATTGATAATGTGAAACTTTTCAATGTATGCTGCAGATATATACAGCATCAAGTCTAATATATACAGCATCAAGTCTTGGCAAATGAATGAGTCCCCACTCTTGCTCCCTCCTTCATGCATCAGGTGAGCAGTCTGAATTATTTTAAAGGAGATTGATTGATTGATTGATTGAGTGCTGTCAAGTCAGTGTCAACTCTTAGCGACCACATAGATTCTCTCCATTATTATCTGTCCTCAACTAGGCCTTTAAGGTCTCTCAGAGGTATATTCATTGTTGTTGTAATCAAGTCCATCCACCTTGCTGCTGGTCGTCCTCTTCTCCTCTCTTCAACTTTTCCCAGCATTATGGACTTCTCAAGGGAGCTGGGTTTTCACATAATGTGTCCAAAGTATGATAGTTTGAACCTGGTCATTTGTGCCTTGAGTGAAAATCCTGTAGCCTTCCAACTTGGTAATGACCGGAGTGCTGATCTAACTTCATCTTCCCATACTAGAGGTTCTTGTAAGTAGGGAATATCTTCTAGAGCAGGGTTTCTCAACGTGTGGGTCCCCAGATGTTATTGGACTTCAACTCAAATCCCCAGCCCTAGTGGTCTTTGGTTGGGAATTATGGGAGTTGAAGTCCAATTACATCTGGGGACCCACACGTTGAGAAACCCTGTTCTAGAGTATGTTGGATGTTGACATCCCTGCTGTACAGATTTTCAGTATACTCCTTCCATCTCTGTTTGATCTTCTCTGTCAGTTACTATCTGTCCTTTGGCATCCCTTAACATACCAGTTTGAGGTTGGAACTTCCTTCTGAATTCAGAGAACTTTTGAGAAACTTTCCTTGTTTTTCTGTGTCTATTTCCATCTTCACGGTCTTTACAGATGTCATTGTAGTACTGCTCCTTGTCTCTTCTAACAGCTTTCTGAAATTCTCTACTAAGTTCCTTCCCGGGGTCTTTATCTTTCTTGACTTTGGCTTCTCTCCTCTTCTTGGCAATTTCCACTGTCTGTTCTGACATCCATTTTGCTTTATTTTGTTTCTTGTTCTTTGGCAGTCTCTTTTCATATTTGTCTTTAACAACTTCTTTGATTTCATTCCACAGTTCTTCTGGTTCCTTATCAATGAAGTTCAGAACTTCAAAGTGGTTTCTGTTGTTCTCCTTGAAAATGATGGGTATGTTCTCAAGATCATATTTTGGAGGCTGGATAGTTTTGTTTTTTCCGCTTTAGCTTGACTTGGAACTTGAACATGAGCAGTTCATGATCTGTCCCACAATCAGCCCCTGGCCACATCTTTGCTGTTATAACTGAGCTCTTCCACCTCCTTGAAGCAATAAGGTACATAAGAACATAAGAATAGCCCTGGTGGATCAAGCCCAAGGCCCATCTAGTCCAGCATCCCGTTTCGCACAGTGGCCCACCAGATGCCGCTGGAAGCCACAGGCAGGAGTTGATGGCATGCCCTCTCTCCTGCTGTTACTCCCCTGCAACTGGTACCCAGAGGCACCCCGCCCCTGAGGCTGGAGGTGGCCTACAGCCCTCCGACTAGTAGCCGTCAATAGACCTCTCCTCCATGAAGTTATCCAGACCCCTCTTAAAGCCATCCAGGTTGTTGGCTGTCACCAAATCACGTGGCAGAGAATTCCACAAGTTGATTATGCATTGTGTGAAAAACTACTTCCGTTTGCTGGTCCTAGATTTCCTGGCAATCAATTTCATGGGATGACCATGAAATTTCAAGGTACATACTTGTACCTTAAAGGTACATACATGTTTGCCAAAAATATAACTTTAAAAAACTGCTCTAGGGACTAGGACTCAGCGGTGTGTCTATGATGGCATGGTGCAAGCCAATAGGCCCTGCACCTGGACACTGGAACTCTATGAGGTCATTCACACAATCAAAAACTGTGTTCTACCCAAGTTTGGGAGCTGTGTGTTCAGTTGTCTGGAAGCAAGGTAGGAGGAAAACCTTGGTAGCCTTTTCTCCTACCTTCTTTCCACGCAGTCACTTCTACCCAGGTTTTCCTCTTACCTTGCTTCCACACAACCAAAATTTGGGAGCACACACAGTTCCCAAACTTGGGTAGAACACAGTTGTTGATTGTGTGCATGACCTCCTTGCCTAGTGAGGCTCACTTTCCCCCTCCTTAATGGTGTTTCACCATTTTGTAAAGAGCCTTCTTTTCCAACAGGTATTTAGTCTGTCATATCGCTGATTCATACTTTTGAAGTATGAATATTATACTTCATGTACTTGATTATTTGCTTCTTCTGATGTTTTGTATTAGCTCTTTTTGATGCTGTTGAGGCTTTCCACATGAGCAGTGTGGAGAGCTGGATGGGATTAGGCGGGGAGAGCAGGCCAAGCCGCTCTCCCTACACATGAGCACCCACAGAGCCCTGGGCAGCCGGATTGGCTGCCTACACAATTACGGGCTCCATCACGGAGCTGGTAGGGCCTGTGGGATCGTGGGCCAAATGGCCCCTGGAAGTCCCAGCATGCCCCACGTGAGTTCGCAGAGCATGCTGAGGATACCCCCAAGGCTGGGAGGCTGGTTGTAGCCTCCTGGTCAGAGGTCTACTCACGTGTCACCATGGCCTAGAGGCGCACTGCAACGGCACAAAACAAAACAAGGTAAATGAAGCACTCGCTCCATTAACCTTGTTGAAGGGGAGGGGTAGGTAGGCAGGCTTGCTGCCAGGGAACCACTGGGCATGCCCACAAGCCCCGTGGTTCTCACGGTAGCAGAAAACCAGGCTGCACTCCCTTAGGCCGGTTTCTCCCCATCATGAGAATAGTCTCATTGTTTTTTAGATGTTGCCAGCTACCATGGGCATTTTTTAAATAGAAAAGCAGGATAGGCGGGTTCTAATGAACATGGTCACAAACAGCATAGACTGAATGTGTGGAGGTTGGGAGAAGGGACAGTGAATATATTCCCCCTTCTGCTTTCACATTCAGTGTACACAGTTTGCAATAGTGAGAAAAGGGCTAAAATCATCATCACCATCATCATCATCATCATCATCAATTCATCCTTTATTACAGTCATAGACCAGCATAAAAATATATGTTAAAGAATATGAGTAAATAAAAGTGGAAATAGAAGGTGGTTACATATATATGATGATGCATATTAACATTAAAAGAACTAATAATACTAAGAATAAGAACATAAGAACATAAGATTAGCCCTGCTGGATCAGGCCCAAGGCCTATCTAGTCCAGCATCCTGTTTCGTGCAGTGGCCCACCAGATGCCGCTGGAAGCCACAGGCAGGAGTTGAGGGCATGTCCTCTCTCCTGCTGTTACTCCCCTGCAGCTAGGGAGTATGAGGGTGATTGATTACATGTTAAAAAATACGAGAAGCAAAAAAGCTAAAAGTTCTAAAATACTAAAAAATGAAAATGAATAAAATAATAATAATACTATTACTATTATGTTTAAAAGTCGTAAAATGCATAAAAGACATTAAAAGGGGGAATTAAAATAATAAAGTTTTAAAAACCCATAATATAATGGAGCTATAAAAACCAGAATAAAAATTATATTGCACGTTAAAACCAATTAAAAAGGGATAAAAAGGGAGGAGTGAGCAATTACAGGGTTAAATCAGGGCTAAAAAGGCTCACAGCCCGTGATCCACAGACGGATGGCTATCGCAGCTGCACAGTATCTGGCAACACTATAAGTTATAGTAGGCTTAAGGTCAGAGAGTAGCAGGGAGCTGTAGAACTGTCTCGGACATCCCAGGAACTTGCTTTACAGTGGAAAAATGAGAGAAGCACAAATGTCTCTATAGAACGAGCAGTATAGGAGGACATGCTCAGTAGTTTCAATCTCCCCTGAGCTACAGCAGAGGGCTAATAGCAATATAAAAAGAAGAATTGCCATTTCTCCTATTCAATGTCAAGTCATGTCTGCAACCTATAGAGCTATTTCCCTACAATGGGTTTTTTGGGTTTTTTGTTTTTTAAAAAAAAAAAATTACATGTATTTCAAGAGGAGTGATGATGCTACCAGAGTTCTTTTACCATTCCATGGCTTTAAAATCAGATACAATATAAGTGTCAACAAAACAGCACAACTCTGTTGGTTATACGCCAATCGTTTCAGATGGCTGAGGCTGTTGGAGTGATTTAACATCTGCCTGCACACAATGTCTTAGACCAGGCCTGCTTATCTTTGGCCCTCCAGCTGTTTTTGGACTAGAACTCCCATAATCCCCAGCCACAGTGGCCAATTGCCAGGGGTTATGGGAGTTGTAGGCCAACATGTGCAGGAGGGCCAAGGTTGAGCAGCCCTGTCTTAAACCATCACATGGTCTGGTGGCCTTTCTGTTGGCAGTTTCATTGGCTGGCGAAACCAAAAGCTATTCCAAAATCTATGCAATCTTCCATTAAGCTCATTCTCTGGGCTTTAGCTGTAGTGTCATCCATATTGTTCACCATGAGTAGAAACTGAAACATTGCACACCTCTATGCAACTTTGAAATACATGTTAGACAAAGGTGTTCAAAATGTACAATAGCAATAGCAATAGCAATAGCACTTACGTTTATACACCGCTTTATAGCCGGAGCTCTCTAAGTGGTTTACAATGATTTAGCATATTGCCTCCAACATTCTGGGTACTCATTTTACCGACCTCGGAAGGATGGAAGGCTGAGTCAACCTTGAGCCCCTGATCAGGATCGAACTTGTAACCTTCTGGTTACAGGGCGGCAGTTTTAGCACTGCGCCACCAGGGGCTCTTCGCAACCATTGACATGTCAGCCATTGGCAATCCCAGGATTGAACCTGGAACTTCCTGAGCTGTGGCCACTCCCCTGCTCTATGTCAAGAACTTGCAAACTTCCAGGTGTAAACAATGATAAGCTGGAGTGGAACAGAGCAAAAGTAGTGCCCTTGGGGTTTTCTGTTTTGGTTTAGATGGCTCAGAGGGGTGTTAGTTCTATCAATACACAGTGAATTCAGCTGAAGACCAGCTTGTGCTGTGTAAGGCAGAGGAAAGTGTACACTGCAGCCCTATGCTGAGATTGTGCAGTGAACTTGTTCTCCAGAGGTGAGCCTTTGGACCTGGCCTCTGGCCTGGTCTGTGCTTGTTCAGTCTGACATGTTGGCATCCAGTCGGCATTTCCCCCACAAGGTTTCACATCAGCAGAGTGTAACTGAGTTTAGCAGTATTATTTGGCCCAACGAAGGAGGTGGTGGCTCTTTGCCAGGGAAAATAACAACCTCTGAATATTCTAAACCACTCAGTCATGCTGCAATCAAGAGTGGACTGACAGTTTACTCCACTATAAATAAAAGCAATATCAGTTCTAACAGCCATGGAGCCCAATGTGGCCATTTGTGTGGACACAAAAACATTATTGCAAATGGTGATAACAAAGCACCAATATTGACTTTCTTCTTGTCCTGTTTGGTGGCGGTAGCAGCAGAGGCAAGGGCAGGAACAGGGGATCAGTTACCCGTTGATCTCAATAAGTCAATGATTTACTGGTATTTCCTCTTGCTTTGCAATTTGATTGGGAACACTTTCAGTCTCAGGTACTCCAGGTCTGGATAATTTCAGCAAGTGCACTGCCAGCTGTGGCACAAGCCATTTAACACTGTCATTTTCCCAGGCTACCTCAATTCAGTGTTTGTTGTTGCTTCTGTTTCTGAAGTAACAGGACTCTATTTTTCTAAGATATCAAGGAAATAGCATGCAGACACCAGAAGTTTCTGGCACAACCGCAATAATGTGCAGGAGACGTCTAATCGGAGAAAACCCAAATAAATCCACATTCTGGGGAGGCAGTTTTGTTTTTGCTTTTTCCTACAAGAAAAGTTATATGTCTGTTAAAGCAAATGTTCAAATGTGGGTGAACGTCAACATTCATGAGCGAGCTGTGAACACTGACAGCTACGGGTGAATTTTGTGAATGTCCCCCAAAAGATATGCAGTGCTCCACATATGAATATGCTCATGTGCATGCTGACATTCATATATAGGAACAAGTGCAGGGAGCTGTGCTGATCCATTAGAAAAAAAAATCCAAAATCATTATCAGTGTAATACCAGAGCCATAGCAAGTTTAGAGTGGGTCCTCCTGGGCCTCTGTTTCTCCCAACTCTCCACTTTCTTCTTTAGAGAGGCAAGAGGGGAAGAGTGAAGAGCAAGCTGGCAGACTCTTTCTCCCTTAGGGACATTTCTCCCTCCATGTTGTCCAATTATAGATATGCTCCTGTGTGATAGGGGTGTGCACGAATGGTTCGTGCCAAACCAGTTTGCCTAGAACCAGGGCTGGTTTGTGGGTTCGATTGTGGAGCAAATCAGAGGCAAACCATGCGTGATTGAACAGAACCAGCCGCACTTCTGGCGAACTGCTTCAGCATGATAAGGCGGTGGTCAGGGAAAAGAGGAGCATGCTTGGGGCCACAGGGAGGGTGAGTGGTGGCAAGCGGCGGTGCTGGTAAGGACCTTATTCCCTCTCTTGCCACCCTCACCTGTCCCCCCAGCTGCTGGGTAAAAACGTCATTCCCTCTCTTGCTGCCCCCTCCTGGTCACCCCCTTACCCCTGGAAGGGTCTCCCACCCCCGTACTTGTAAAGGGGAATCCTCACTGGATTCCCCTTTACAAGTATATCCCCCAAACCGGTTCAGCCTGGTTCGATGACCGAACCAGACCAGACCCGGTTCAGCCATACCTGGAATTGTGCCATGCTGGTTCAGATTCAAACCAAACTGATCAAATGGGTTCCTTGCACACCCCTACTGTGTATCTTGTATGAGGATCAACTAAAATGTCATGAAGCAGGCTCAAACTACATGTTATGTAAAGTACATCATTTGCTCTGACCTCTCTACATATTTCTCCTAAATAGTAGCTGTGGTTAGGGGGTCTTTGGATCAGGATTTTTTGCCCTTCCATTGTTCCAATCCCTATTGGGATCCCCCATAATTGCTATTTGCTGAGGGAGCGAAACTCTCTCAATGGCATTTGCCAGTGATGCAGAACAGGATCATTACAGGGATAAGTGGTACAATCCCCCCACTCCCCATGCCATGGTCCAGATTCAAGTCCCTCTCCCTGCAGCTGCAATTTAGGAAAAAGCAAAGCAAGATAGGGCCAATGAGCAAACAGCTGAGTTCCTCAGAATTCCATTTTAGACTAATTGGCTGACATGTTCCGCAGCCTAATGCAAGTGGGAAGACCCCACACACACTGTAGGACTCTAACACAGACAGACACATTGCTGTGCAAGAGGGCTGTTCCAGTACAGCTCACCCTTGCACAATCACAGGTCGTGTGCTACTTGCATGATTCCCAATGCAAGTGTTGCTCTACCTGTGATTGTGCAAGGGTGTAGCTTGTGCAGCAGTGTCACCATGTGTGTTAGAGCCTTGCAGAAGCATAGGCGGGTCTGTACCACCTGTGTTATGCTATAGAGCAGGGATCCTCAACGTTGGGCCCCCAGATGTTATTGGACTTCAACTCCCATAATCCCCAACCAAAGGCCACTGGGGCTTGGGATAATGGGAGTTGAAGTCCACTGACATCTGGGGGCCCAACGTTGAGGATCCCTGCTATAGAGCATGTCAGCCTATGTTTTCTGTCTTACTGGACATGTATCCTGCAGAAGTCTGGCAAACTCAAAAAGTGTGTTCGTTTATTTATTTTTATATTTATATCCCGCTCTTCCTCCAAGGAGCCCAGAGCATTATGTTGATCCTCGCAACAACGCTGTGAGGTAGGTTAGGCTAAGATATAAGTGACTGACCCAGAGTCACTCAGTGAGATTCATGGCTGAACAAGGATTTGAACTCGAGTCTCACCAGTCCTAGTCCCACATTCTAACCATGATGTTAAAAGGTATGACATTACAGTTGCTTTTGGATTCATATTTGGAGATCAAAATTCACCAGCAGATCTCTGAGTTTTCAGATATCCACAGATGTGGATTCAATTCACAGAAGTCCCCTTCACCAAATATGAGACACTCATTGCCACCCATAAATAACCTCTTTGAAAAATAAGATGAAGCTAAGCCATCCTTTGGATATTGCTCCCAATATCTTAATTCCTATTTGTTGGCTGAACTGAAATTAAAACAAGTGCCAGGAAAACACAAAAGAATAACGTGGGATGCACAAAGAAGCAGAATGTTGTTGTTTGACATTGAACTTGAGACTTCGCCAATTCTGCTATCTCAGACTAGTCTGGTTCCATCAACATGGCTCCACAGTAATGGGTGTTTAACCTTGTGAACCTATTAAGAAAGGGTGCAGGCCACTGTCCAAGAAAAAAAAAAGTGTGAGACTGCTATTCAGCACAGTTCATAAACACTACACAGAAACTCTGGGTTGTTAAGCCTCCAACATCAAAAGGAAACTTGCTGGATGTCTGAGTATGAGGCTTTTAGGCACCAGGAATCAAACAAATCACTTGCTATATCTGCACACCAGCCGCTTATCAGAAGTACTAGATTAAAACTAATCATTGATTCGCAAATCAACAACGGGGTCTGTGGTGTAGGGAAAGCAGTTGATGAAATTATTTTACTGCCTCCCTACTTACCCTGCTAATGTACCAGGCAAAATGAGTTGCTGATAATGGAAGGATTCTGGCAGTCCCTGTGTTTGCAAAGCAATTTGTCACTCAATTGTTTCTAGTTAGGAATTAAGCTGGGAACACATAACGACAGGTTTATGATCAGAAAGCAGCAGTTTATGATTTGCAAATATGGTGTGGTGGGCAACATACACACCTTGAACGGCTGTGTATGTTTAAAAGCTGAAAACACCTAATTAGGTTTTACAGTCTCCAGAAAGAATGAATTACAGAAAAATCAATAAGAAACAACCATTAAACCCAGCCATAAAGAGGGATCAAACTGAACCTTTTTGGTGGTAGTGATGGGTGAAGGAATAGACTACAAAACCCAGTGCTGATTTTAGCAGTAGCTGTACTGAGCCCAAACTAGTTTGCACCAGTAGAGTGTGTTTGCCTGATCCATTCAATGCTTTTCTCCACTATTAACACTATTTGCTCTCTCAGAATCCAGTGTGCAAATATACTGAGAATCCAGATGACATTCACTTGGAACGTAGCATTTCCATTGCATTCCTGTGTTTTCCCCATGGTATTCCCATATTTCTTCAAATGCTGATTTATTGCATTATTTTTAGCATCATTATACTTATTTCATTTTACATAAAAATTGCCTGATATACGAAGATCTTTAAAAAAAACAAAAAACACCCATAATCCATTGCTTTATGTATTAAGGACAGCTAGAATTGTGTTTGTGAGACAATGGGAATTGTCTACAGTTGCTACAAAATCCAAATGACTAAGAAAAAGCTAGGCTCAGTTGGTTATCAGTCTACTTAAAATCTTATGATGGGTTCCAGCAAATATGGACTGCCTGATAGTGGGGTTGACAGAGGCTCCTGGAAACCTGTGGCCTCTTTCTCTGACATCACTGAGCTGGCAGGGCCGAGCTGCAAGAACAGGTGACCCCTTTAAGGCAACCTGTTTTCATGGCACTGGGGCAGCCCTACACCACTGAGCAGGTGCTCTGCACCGGCTTGCTGATGTCATCAGGCCACGTGGGTTTGGCATGCTCTCTAGTTCAGGTGTGGAAGGCATTGTGTGACAAAGACAAGGGACTGTGAAGGCAGGTGGGGGGGAGCATCCTTCAAACTTGCCCCATGGCTGCTTCTCGCCTTGCTATATCCCTGAGTGGAGAGTGGCAATCAATTACATTACAAGGGGCCTTAACAACTTTATAATTGTTTGTTCATCTGAATGTTTTAATTGGTTACGAATCATTTGGTGTACTATCAATATTATTATGAATGTTGCATATGGAATTCCCACTGCCCAGTCACCACGGTGCTCCTGCTCTGTTACCTCTGATTGGTAAAGCACTATGTGGGTGGAGCTTGTCACACACCATTTGCCACAGATCACCTAAGCCTTTTATATAGAGAGATGCTTTATACATGTTCTGCGTCATGTCACGGACTGTCTAAGGCAAGGCACTGAGCAATGTGTGATTGGTCCAACCACTCAGGTAGGTCATTATGTTTTTATGGCACAGGAAGCAACACTGTTAACCAGTGTTGCTCTGTTGGATCAGACTAAAGGTCCATTTAGTTTAGCATTCTGCTTCCCATAGTGTGATTGATTGATTGATTAAGTGCCGTCAAGTCGATGTCGACTCTTAGCAACCACATAGATAGATTCTCTCCAGGATGGTCTGTCTGCAACTTGGCCTTGAAGGTCTCTCAGTGGTGCATTCATTGCTGTTGTAATCGAGTCCATCCACCTTGCTGCTGGTCGTCCTCTTCTTCTCTTTCCTTCACCTTTCCCCAGCATTATGGACTTCTCAAGGGAGCTGGGTCTTCACATAATGTGTCCGAAGTATGATAGTTTTTGCCTGCTAATTTGTGCCTTGAGTGAACATTCTGGATTGATTTGTTCTATGATCCATTTGTTTGTTTTCCTGGCTGTCCATGGTATCCTCAAAAGTCTTCTCCAGCACCAAAATTCAAAAGCATCAATACTTTTTCTATCTTGCTTCATCAAAATCCAGCTTTTGCATCCATAGAGTATCAAGGGAAAAACCATTGTCCGGATGATTCTAATCTTTATAGGTATAAATATGGCACAGCATCTAAATATCCTTTTTAAGGCCTTCATTGCAACCCTACTAAGTGCTAGTCTGCAGCATATTTCTTGACTGCTGGATCCTTTACTGGATCCTTTACTGGAGTTTGAGGACTCCCATAGAGTAGGGGTTCCAAAACTTGAGTCCCCAAAGGTCGTTGGACAGCAAATTCCAACATCCCTAGCTAGGCATAACCTAGCAATAGTCACCATGGCCTTCTGGAGCTGATGAGAGTTATTCAACGGCATCTGGGACCCCAACATCTTTGGATCCTGCTATAGGAAACAGGGAGATCATTCTAGGAAGCTCACAGACAGTGGGCTCATTCTCGGGCTCAGCAAGATCAAAGTAGGAGGCAGCTCATGAGAACTCACAGGGATCCCTCCAACTTAGCCCACTCACATGTGGGTAGCCTGATTTTTGTATCTATGTTTTTACTGTGGTTGGATGAAAATAGCACCTGTCCTACCTCAGTGTTGGATTATGTGCTGCAGTCACTGTATTAAACCTCTTAAATGATGGTTTCATTAATGGTCTGAACATCCCTACTCTATTTCAACTTTTGGGGTGATGGATATCGGCTTTTTTCACCATCTGGACCTGGCAACCCTAATAGAGGAGCAGGGGTTTGATGGCAAACCTGGTGATGGTGGGTAGGGTTCCCTGTAACAGGGATTCCCAGATGTTATGGACCACAACTCCTGTAATCCCCAGCCAAAGGGGATTGCAGCTGGGAATGCTGGGAGTTGTAGTCAGCAACATCTGGGAATCCCCATTACAGGGAACTATGGCAGTGGGTCAGGTCCTGGAAATGGCTTCTCAAGTGGGCAGGTGAGAAAACTGAAATTCCACTTATGGAAAATGGACAAATGGCCCCCATACTATTTTCTCTCCTGCCAAGTCCTGTTATTTGCTTCACAAGGCCAAATGCAATGAGGCCTTGAGATAAAGGCCAAGGATAAAAGCAAAGGTAGGTGCTGTGACAAATGCTAATATTGCTCTGGTTAGAAATGTAGGATGTTTTTCCTTCTTCTTCAAGTTGGGAACTCCCTGAAGGGTCTTTCACAGTGTCTCCCCATAAACATTAAAGAGTTCCACTTGTGAATTCCTTATCATCTCTTCATGAAGATAGGAAAGGAATTGCTTTTAAGATACAGAGAACTGTTTTTAAATAATTAACACAGACTGTCTGGCGAGGGTTAAGTGTAGCAATGAATATGTGTGAAGCCCTGTCTTCTGCTCAGAGATCAAAGCCGGAGCTCTAGAGCTAAAGACTTGAGATACTGTAGAGCCTGAACTTTGAAGATGACAAGGGTCCCATATGGGGGAAGTGGGGGGGATACTTAGATCTTACTTCACCTGGAAATTCTCCTTTCAGAAGAAAGAACACTGGAATGCTATTTTGTTACAGTAGATAAAGCTTGTCTCACCATAAGTGGCACAGCAGGGAAATGCTTGACGAACAAGCAGAAGGTTGCTGGTTCGAATCCCCACTGGTACTATATCAGGCAACAGCGATATAGGAAGATGCTGAAAGGCATCATCTCATACTGTGTAGGAGGAGGCAATAGTAAACCCCTCCTGTATTCTACCAAAAGAAAACCACAGGGCTCTGTGGGCACCAGGAGTCAAAATCGACTTGACAGCACACTTTACTTTTACCAAGATAAAGCTTTATCTGAAACCATGGGTCTTCATACCGAAGTATAGTTTTACAAGACCACATTATGTACTGCAAAGCACCCTGCCAGTTCAAGAGCATGGCATACACTGTTTCTGTGCCATTCTGAACCCTCTCCACACTGCTAGTGAACCTGAAGACTTCACTGCATGGCAGCTAAGAATTTGTGTTGGTGATGAAGCACTTATTCCCCTAGGAATGATCGGGAGAAAGTTGCTTCAGTGCTGATGCCAGTCTTGGTTACCATGGAGGCTCTGTGAACGTGCTAGCGGCATGGACTGCGTTTGGAATGGCACAGAACCAATGCATGCACCAGTGGCACCAATGGCACAGAACCAATGCATCCCTTGGATGGGCAAAGGGCTGAGCTGTGTGCAGTATGCAAGATTTTACCTAAGGCTGGACGTGTGGAAATTTACCTGGGAATAAGGTAAATTCATTCCATAACTACATAATTCATTGGGATTGTTCATAATTGTTCATAATTCATGCATTATTCTTACATCATTCATTGGGATTTACTTCATAACAAAATGCACAGCTTGTTACACCAGGGCAGCAGACATGGCAGCTCCTAAGTGTCCTCTCCAACCCACTTCATAATTGGCCCCATGGAATACTGACAGAATTATGGGAGCTGACACAGCAAGGTAGACAACAACAGCAAACAACTAGATAACTGGAGCACAAGTGGGAAAAGATGCGACTCGAACCCAACAATTTACAATATTTGATTGATTTGATTTGATTTATATATCGCCCCTCCAAAAATGGCTCAGGGCGATTTACAACAAATAAAAACAATTAAAATCAATTAACAGTTAACATCAATACTAAATCAATTAAACAATTAAAATCATTTAAACATTAAAAACACTAACATTAAAGTCATTTAAAACAAGCATTAAAAATTTAAACTATGTATCTAATTAAAAGCCTGGGTTAATAAATGCATCTTCAGTGCCTTTTAAAAAGTTGCCAGAGATGGGGAGACTCTTATTTCAACAAGGAGCGCATTCCCAAATCCAAGGGCAGCAACAGAGAAGGCCCGTTCCCGAGTAGCCGCCAAACAAGTTGGCGGCAACTGCAGGCGAAACTCTCTAGATGCTCTCAACAGGCGGTGGGGCTCATGGTGAAGAAGACGTTCTCTTAAATATAAAGCGCATCTATGCTCTGGCAATGAGTGCAGCATAGAAGCAGTTATTTTCTGCCTGCACTGCATCCACAAGCTCATGTCCAGCGGAGTTGTCTAGAATTGTGGGAGGGCTAGTACATGCTCCCTAATTCTGAATTTGGAACCATCATATCATCATCATCATCATCATCCAAACTCAATGGTCATACTATCAAAGGAATCAACATATGGGCAATTCCTGTAATCTGATATACAGCAGGTATTGTTGATTGGACACAAGCAGAATTGGATGCACTGGATTGTAAAACCAGGAAAATAATGACCATCAATCATGCCTTGCACCCAAGAAGTGATGTTGATGGCCTGTGGTTGTGATCGATCGATTGATCAATAAAATTACAACACATCAGCTACAGAAGGCCACACTACTCAGGACAGCATGAATACTACGACAATATCTTTAATTTTTCTTTAGTTATCCTAACCTAAACCCTTAGAAAGGGCCCAACAATTAAAGTACCAAATCCAGTCAATAACATCTGGTAGACTGTGTGCAAATAGCATAATGATAATTAAACAAACAAACAAACTTTATTTGTTAGCCTCCCCATAACAAATTGTTCTTTGGGCGGCTCACAACAGTTACTTCTTGTGACATTCTTAATGAGTTTTTTGTGGATGAAATCTCCCATATTACATACTGCAGAGTCCCTTGCCAATCCGGGGTGTGTGTGTGCATGCATTGGTTTCATGCCATTCCAAACTCTGTCCATACTTCTAGCAAGTTCACAGAGGCTCTGTGGCAACCAAGATTGGCAGCACAGGCTTTTAATGTAAACGACTCCCCGATAACTCACAGGGATTTACCCCGAAAACCCTGTGAGTTGGATTTTTCACTGCTCGTTTAGTCTAGGAAGCAAGTAAAATCTTGGCTTTTTCTCCAGGCTATTAAATGAGAGTGTTTGCTGCTGCTTTGTATCTTATGGTTATATTGTACATGAGTTTTTGTTTGTTTTTTAAATTTTAATTAGATTTGCATTTTTTATTCCATTTTAATTCATATTGTGTCGTTTTTATGGTTTTATATTGTTAAATATTTTGTAAACTCCCTTGAGATTATTTTAATGAAAGGCGGTATAAAAATTTAACAATAAATTACATTAAATTAAATTAACAATAAAATATAGTGATACCATTAGGATTAAAAATTCTTCTTTTTGAAAAAAGTAGTATTCATTTTATTGGGGTGACAAAAACTGTACCAAATGACATCTCTCCCATGATAAGTAAGACAATAATGAAAAGATTTCCTTTTCTGTTAAAGTTGTTGACCTAAAAGGAAAAATTAAGGGTAAGGTTGCAATATTTTCCCAGCACACAGCACCTCATTATACTTACTGTCTTCTTGGCCAATGGATTCAATTCAGTGAAGACATTTTACAAGATGGAGAATGACATTATCATTTTTGCCCATAAAACCCGCTTTCACATGGGAATTTTTATTTCTGCAGCTGTTGGGTTGGTGAGAAGATATTTTGAGAAACATGCACAGAAGAACTATATCAGCATAGTCCAATGGACAGAGTAATGGATCTGATTCTTGGGAAACCAGATCTAAACAGCCTAAATTGCTTTCGCAAAGTCTGAAAATGACTTTGTATGGCACACCTAAGCTTTGCCACTTTGTGGAAAGTGCCATTCAGAGCTGGACCTAGGTTTTTTGGCAGCCTGGTCAAAGTTTGACTGTGATGGCTTCCCAGCTGAGAAGTGTGGAGCCCTAGTTTTTGCTTGAGCCACACAGGCTGCTCACTCATTCACTGGGAATGGGAGATGGAAGAGAGCTCAGGATGGCAGAGAGAGCAAAGCAAAGCAAGGCAAGATTAGAGATGCAAAAGCCTGGTAAAACCTGGGAAAATGGGGGGGGCAATTTTTCTAGAAAAAAGGGGGGGCTGCTTTTTTCCAGGCCTTTTTGGTTTGCTTGCTTTCTCTACTTTTTTCCAGGCCTTCACATCTCTAGGCAGGATTGGCTTTGTTGCTCACTCCTTCTCCCCCTCCTCTGTCCCCCCCAACTTTCCCTCCAGGAAGGAGAGTAAACGGGCACTTCCAGCAAGTAGGGGTCTGCAAACTTGCTGGGTTTGCAAGGGGCAAACAGGCAGAGGCAGAAGTAGAATAGCAAAGTCTTATAGGAAGAAATTCTCCAAGCCAGGTTCAGTCTGAGTCAAATTCAATCAGTCCAACAGAGTCCAAATTGCAGTCCATGGGCAAGGTCAACACAGTGCAGGGTCCAAACATGGTCAAGGCAATACACAAACACAGCTGATTAGCTCACAGGAAATTGATGTTGCTATCAGAAGGGTAGCTGTGGTGCAGTCGTCGTAAATAGGCTGACTCTCGGTGCTGTTAATCAAGAGATCCTGAGTCAGCAGCTTTGCCTGTTCTACACATGTGGTTCCTTAACTCTTGCTATCGTTTGGACTGACGCCTCTCCACAGCTGAGACCAGTCGCGCCTCCACCACGAGAGCTGCCTCACCCGGCTCTAACTAATTTTCAACTCCCTGTGCGTTGGACCCACTCTCCTTTGCAACTTCTGGGCCTTGCCTTCCCTCCTCTGCTGTAACCTCCATCCCCTCCTCCAACTCCTCCTCGGAGTCTTCTATCATGCCCATGACAGGAACCCTCACTGGATTCCCCTTTACCAGTAGAGCATCAAACTGGTTTGAACCAGTCCTGCGATCAAACAAGACCAGGTCCAGTTTGACTGGAACCGAACTGGCAAAACCAGTTTTGTGCACATTCCTACCAAGAGGTCAGACATGTCATTGGCTTCTTGGAAAGGGAAAGAGAGGCATATAGCAACCTCCAGGAATTGGTGCCCTAGGTCAGGGTTCCCCAATCCCCACCTGTAGTACTCCAGAAGTTGTTGAACTACAACTCCCATCACCCTCAACCAGTGTTCCCTCTAACAGGGATTCCCAGATGTTGTTGATGACAACTCCCAGAATCCTCAGTTGTATTAAGTTTGGCTTGGAAATTATGGGAGATGTAGCCACCTAATGGCACAGCAGGGAAATAACTTGACTAGCAAGCCAGAGGTTGCCGGTTTGACTCCCCGCTGGTATGTTTCCCAGACTATGGGAGATGGCAATGGTAAACCCTTCCTGTATTCTACTAAAGAAAACCACAGGGCTCTGTGGTCTCAAGGAGTCATCACCAACTCGACGGCACACTTTACTTTACCTGATCAACAAAATCTGGGAATCCTCGTTAGAGGGAACACTGACCCCAACCACAATTTATTTTGGCTGGGATCTGGAATACCAATTTATAATGGCTGAGGATTATGAGAATTGTAGTTCAGTAACATCTGGGGTGCCACAGGTTGGGAACCTCTGCCCTAGGTGATTGCCTTGGACTGCCTATTGGATGAGCTGACCTTGCTCTCATTTCAGCCTCCCCCTCTTTGCTTCATTCAGAACAGTTTCTCTAAACTCACATTTCTCATCCATATGATGTTCCTCCTACTTTTGTGCAAGTCCAAAAGAGCTCTAATTACAAGGGTATAACTAGGTGATTCAGAGTTTCTGGTCCCTGCAATCCTGCCATGGCCCTTCAGCCTGCATTAGTCACACACCTGGAAGTTTTTCACATGGGACTTTTAAAGCCCTTTAACTTGCATCTCCTCCAGAATGGAGGGAGTGCATTCACATATTAGCCAGATTTACTCCGAAGTCCCTACAAGTTATCGAGGTGCAGTTAACAGACAATTTGTGTTTTTCACTGTGCGTTAGGATGTAGCCTAATTTATATCTGGTGTAAAAAAAAATCCACTATTTGTGTCAGTTTTTTAGGACAACTTCGAGTTCACAGTAAAGCCTCCCAGTAAACTTGCGGTAAAGCCTGCTGTGTGTAAAAGTCCCTAGTATGGCCACCATCAATTGGCTGTGCAGTCTTTGCAGCTGCCTGCCTCTAGGGGGTGCCAGAGCCCACACAGGGGGAAACTTACATTTCCTCAGTACCTTTCCCAAGTTCAGGAGTACCCTAAATGTGTCCACTTGGAAGCCTGCCATCAGGGGGAAGGTACTACCTACCTACTCAATTCAAACATAAAAAATAACCCAGTTATAATCCAACTGAAGTGGAGAACCATGTCTTACAAAAGCTTGTTAAAATTACCAGTTAATAAGAGTTCTCAACAGCTACCCAATACAAACTCAAACTCCCCTTAAAACAGTATTAAAATAAGAATAAGCACTTAACTTTGTAGTCATCTGACCAGGAAATTTCTCCTGCAATTAGTTTCCCACCTTATTGGATAAGGATTCTTCTCCTTTAAGCCCCTTTACCAGGTACAAGAGACAGGCCTGTTGCCAACCTAAGGTTTTGCTGGTTGTGCCAAAAAAAGGCCAGCTTATCCGACCCCCATCAGTCCTAAGTGCAAACAACATTAAATTAAGTTATTTTAAAAATATTTGTTTGTAAAAATGTAGCGGGGTGGGCAGGCCTGCCCTAGTCCCCACCCCCAGCTACAGGTCTGATAAGAAAGAAATATCAGCAGCAGCTTCTGGACATTTGTCTCCTCACCACAGAAGATCTGGGGTGAACTTCTTGAATAGCCTGAGCACATGCAATACTTCTTTGATAAATAGACTGGGCATAAAACCATCTGTTGAAAAAGCAGACCACCAGCTTCATCCCATGCCTTAAGACAGAGCCTTGCCTAAAATAGTACCTGGCAGGGGGAGGAGCCAATCACAAACAGCTGCTGTAGGAACAGGGGTGGAGCTATAATTGGGCAGAAGGGTTCAAAGAAGATGAGCCACTCAACTTTTGGGAGCCACCTGGTTGCCTCCCACCCCAAGCTCCGGTTGGCCTTCCCAGTTGGCATCCTTTGAGCATGGGAGAGAATTAAGAAAACACCCAGCCGACAACAAAGTTGGCTATGAAACAAGCTCCAGAGGGCCATGGGGCCCCTTCCAGATGCTGGCCATGCCCCCTGCATGTGATGTCACACACAAGGGGCATGGCTGGTGCATGCTAGGGGCTGCCAGGGATAGGGGTGAATGGTAGTCTCTTCTCCCCCTGCTGTGTATCTGTGTAGGAAACCCTGCATTTCCCTTATGGTCGCAACCAATAATGTGTAAACTGGTTCTCAGTGGTTTCCTGAGCCAGGTTTTGCAGAAGATGAGGTCGGTTTCAGAGCAGCTTGTATGTGGGGATGAGTAAGGCTGCACAGTCCTAAGTACTGTTACCTGGGAGAAGCAAACTTGGATTGGCTGAGGTTGCACAAGTTCTGAAGGTCATCACTAAACATAGTGTTCTATTGGAATTTTTCACAATATGTTCCATGAACTCCATCATTTTTAATAATGCTGCCAGAAATAAAATAACAAACTGTATCCCTGCCAACATGCAGCTGTATAAGCCATTTTCTTGAGATTACCTCCCGTGCTGTTTTACAGCGAGAGCTTCTGTTTATAGAGAACGACAGACATCTGCATTGGGAAGGAGGATGCTATTTTTCATGAATAAATAATATGAGTTGATTCCTGCAGCATCCGTTTGTTTTCTCAGAGGCATTCGTACAATTCTTTGCAAAAACAAACCCTTCTCCAACACAAGGGGTGGTTCCTCCCAAAGAGACAAATCCATTCTTAAAGTGAACATTTTTTAAAAGTGCAACAGGCAGCAAGGGAGAGCTTGAATGCAGCTGCACTAAAAAGAGTCTAGCCCATTTCCAATGACAATCACGCATGCACTGAATGCATGGGCGGAGCAGGATGACACCACTGTCCCTGCCCCCAACTTACACACATTCAGCTGAAAGTCGGAACAGAGGCCACATGCATGCAAATGAACATGCAGTCTGGGACTTGGCCTTTGGAAGGGTCTCAGTCTCATGGAAAGAGTCTATACATACACAACTTTTATGCATACAGCCTCTGTTCACACCTGCAGCTGACCATTAGGGGTGTGCATGAACCAAAAATCATGGTTTGGCTCGAATTTGAATTGAATTAGAGCCGAACCGTGTGCTGCTGAACCAGTTTGGTCAAAGGCCTGGTTCAAAGCGAACTGCTTCAGCACCGAACTGTTTGTGCACACCCCTACTGAACATGTGGAAGTCAGGAGTAAGAACAGCAGGCACAATTCTGAGTCTCCCTCCCTCCATAAAATAGGAACATAGGAATCTGCCTTATACCGAGTCAGATCATTGGTCCATGTAGCTCAGTATTGCCTACACAGACTGGCAGCAGCTTCTCCAAGAATGCAGACAGGTGTCTCTCTCAGTCCTTTCTTGGAGATTCCAAGGAGGAAACTTGGAAGGTGGAACCTTCTGCATGCAAGCATGCAGATGCTCTTCCCAGAGCAGCCCCAGCCCCTAAGGGGAATATCTTACAGTGCTCATACATGTAGTTTCCCATTAAAATGTAAGCCAGGGTGGATCCTGCTTAGCAAAGGGAATAATTCATGCTTTCTACCAGAAGACCAGCTCTCATCCTCATTGGGGGATACTTGGCTGAATTCCAGAATAATCTTCCATGGACATGCCAGGTTTTTCCATTGCGTGAGTGGCAATTTTTAGGAATCCCACTGGAGCTGTATGTACCTCCCAAAAGTATCTCTCTGAGCATTGCCAAGGGAGTGTCATACCTTCAGGAGGCACAAGTGTCTGCAGGGGGGAGATTGTCAAAAATCACCTCTCCCTCCTCACACAACAGAAAAACCTCTGGTGTGCCTGTGGAACATTAGTCTGTATGGCGACTGCTTGGTGTGTGGCTCCTATGAACCTTGTGTGCTTGTTCATTACATTTTTATACCACCCTGTCTAAACTAATTGCCCTCAGTGATTTACAGCTAATAAGGAGTGAGAATCGACCTCAGTTTGGTTACCTTGGTTACCTGCGTGTAACAGTTCATTCAGTTTGGCTATAGAAACCCAGGTTCAAATCTCTGCTCACTCACAAAGCCTGTGTGTGTAGCTTTTGAAAATTAAGTACACCCTTCCTAATTTACTTCAGAGAGATGCTGTGAGGGTAAATTGAAATAAAATATATGGCAACCTGTCCTGAGACTACAGGGAGGGCAGGGAAGCTATCAAGGAAGGAAGGAAGGAAGGAAGGCAGGACGGTTCGCTAACCTAAAACACTTTAGTTGTTATCTATCTCTGCTGGTCGATTAACTGTCTTTAAAAGTGCATAATATATGGAATACTTGCCATTTGAACTTTGAGGGACCATACTGAGGCAAGCAAAGTGGAGAAAAGTCCTTGGTCACTCCGGGTCTCAGTGAACAAATGAGAAACAGGTTGCTCCTTTGCTTGTTATGCAGCTAGCAAGGATAACGGGAAAGCTTGCTAGACCACTTTCGGGAGCTCTTTGCACTCCCCGTTTTCAGTTGTGTGTCAGTTAAAAGCTAGGTTGGAGCATGGAGAAAATAGGATAGATAGATAGATAGATAGATAGATAGATAGATAGATAGATAGATTTAGCTCTGCTAAATTGGCAAGGAGGCACCTTTTAACATGGTGATTCTCTTTATTTAGCAGGGGGAGAGTAACTGGCCCTATCCAACCCCAGCACAGCATCCCTCCAGTGGCTGTTGCCGGTGTCTTTCTTATGTTTCTTTTTAGATTGTGAGCCCTTTGGGGACAGGGAGCCATCTTATTTATTTGTTATTTCTCTGTGTAAACTGCCCTGAGCCATTTTTGGAAGGGCGGTATAGAAATAGAATGAATGAATGAATGAATGAATGAAGGATTGTGTGGGAGGCGGGCACAGGCTTCGCTGGCATCACCTTACCGAGCACATTTACCCAGCATTTTAGGAGGCAATGCCATCGGAGCCTGCATTTCCCTCATGATCACTTTCCCCTCCTCTGACTTAGCTTTGAACTTACATATGACTGAGAACTGGAAGTGCCCCTGCTAACTGAGCAAAAGGGCATCTTTTTAAAGAGGTGATTCTCTTTATTGAGCCGGGGGAGAGCAACTGGCCCTGTCCATCCCCAGCACAGCATCCCTCCAGTGGCTGTTGCCGATGTCTATCTTATGTTTCTTTTTAGATTGTGAGCCCTTTGGGGACAGGGAGCCATCTTTATTTATTTGTTCTTATTTCTCTATGTTAACTGCTTTGGGAACTTTTGTTGAAAAGCAGTATATAAATATTCGTAGTAGTAGTAGTAGTAGTAGTAGTGAGGACAGCTTCAAAGCTGGATAGGACACTTGTCCTACCCAGTTAATGGTCATGAGAACATCCCTACTGTCTGAGGGCCAAACAACATATTGCTTTAATGACATGATGCCCCCTGATGTGTTTGGCTTTTATTCGGTGAATCGCAGCTGCCAAGGGAAGGGGAGAGACGGTGATCAGGATCAGAACTGTGGGATGCCGAAGGGGCTGTGACTTTTTTGCCTTGCCATGTTCCAGTCTGGATTGATCCCCTCCATTTGCTATTTGCAAAATAATGTGATTCTTTAATGGAATCATTTGCCATGCATTAATTGCATTTGCATGCATTCATTTGCCATGATGTGTTTGTTCTTTGTGTGATAATAGCAGCCTTTGGTGGCGGGGGGTGTGCGGTGTGGGATGAAGTTACTTTTTAATCATCTGCCTTGCCATGGATCCAAGCTGGATTGCCCCTCCTCCGGTTGCTATTTGCCCCAGGTAGCTCCCACCCAGCGCAAATAGTCATGAGGGAGGCAATTCATAGAACCATGGCAGAAACAATGGCTTATATCCCTCTCCACCCATGCTGTGCCCCTGATACTGATTTTAAAAAATCAAACACGTCACAGCCAATGACAAAATTAATGTAATGTGTAGTTTGATGCTGAGAAAGACAATCTAAAAGTTAACATCCATGGTAGTAAAAATATACTAAACTCTTGATCATTTGCTGCCTTTTAATGGTATCTTGAGGTCGCCTAGTGCCTCACTCTGCTTTGTGGTTGGGTCAGTCTTATATGGGGCTGTGGTGGTGCTGTAGCAATGCAGCTGACAAGAGTCTGAAGGAGAGGGATAAAACATTTCTGACCACTCCTGTTTGTGTGAGAAATGTTTCTTTTATTTTGTAATGTGATGGGGGGAAAGAGCCATCCTGGCACATTAGAATATATTTCACCTATCCATGGTCTTTCATGATGACATATAATAAATCCACAGATCCATGCAGTCCAGAATCTTCAAAGTACACAGTGGAGTAATGGCCAAGTTAATCCACCAAAGAATAACAGTGAAATGCTGTAAAACTATTGGACCCACACAGATAACCAAAACATGGTTGAAAGCTGACTTTTAATAGGCCAAAATGTTTTAACGGAGAAAGTAATATACCAGGCACCTACTAACAACTGTTTATTCTGAAGCACGTTTAACAGAAAGGAAACATCCTGTACATTTTCTGCAGAAAATCTGAGATAAATGGCTCAGTCACACTGTATTGTCTGTTGAACTTTGTCTATTGGGTTGCAGCTCCACAGAGGTGTTGATAATGCAACTGGTTTATTAAATAAGGTTATATACAGCTCCTTGGCAGGGCTCTTAATGCAGGCCTGCAGCAGGATTTCTCCTTGTCTAAGACAAAAGGGAGAGCAGTCTGGAAGTTGGGTTGCACTTAAGGGACCAGACAACAATGAATTCACTGAATCTTAGCATGACACCCTCAGCCAATGTTTACCCCACCTGAGTTCCAGACAGATGATGATACTAAAAAGGATGATATTGAAAAAGGAAATGGAAAAGTAAAAATACAATGAGGTAATTCACACAATCAAAAACTATGTTCAATCCAGGTCTGGGATCTGTGTGTGATCCAAATTTTTCGTTGTGTGGAAGTAAGGCAAGAAGAAACCCTGAGTAGAAGTGATTGTGTGGAAGCAAGGTAGGAGGAAAACCTGGGTAGCTTAGTGGAAGAACATCCTCTCTGTATGCAGAAAGTCCTCGGTTCAATCCCTGACATCTCCAGGTAGGGCTGGTAAATATCTGTCTGCAACCCTGATGGTCAGAAGACAATTCTGAGTTAGATGGACCAATGATGGACCATCAGATGGACCACAGAGGTTTTCAGACTTGGATCCCCAGTTGTTGTTGGGCTACAGCTTCTATCATCCCCAGCCACAATGGCCTTGGGGCTAGGCAGTTGTAGTCCAACAACGTCTGGAAGTCCAAGTTTGAAATCCCCTGGTCTAACTGGTATAAGGCAAAGGCAGCTTTCTGTGTGACCTATGGAATAGTAGAGGCAGCATTTTCTGAATTCAGGAACCATCTTAGCCCTAGTTTTCTTGCACAACTATGGAGTTCTGTACTTTACCATAGTACCAAGTGTCTGCTACCCCTGTACATTACCACACAGAGTGATCTCACTGCATTTAATGGGCCATGCAGCCCCATGCACTCATGGGGCATGCTGGAAACTAATTTTTAACAAACCAAAATGTTTTAGAGGAGAACGGCTGCAATCCTATACAAACTAACGTGGGAGCAAGTCCCACTGAATCCAGTGAGACTTACTTCTGAGTAAATATGCTTAGAACTGAGCTGCATGTTATGACTTACATAATGTGCTAAGTATGACTTAGCCTATGATCTTGTGCTATTGGATTTTTTGTTCCTATCTAAACTGCCAACCCATGTATGTTGAAATCAGCAGAACTAACTCCCTCTGGATTTGGGTAATATTAGAAACTCACACACACAGACAAATAGTAAGCCTGTCCACCATTCATACAAATATACAGTTTGCTTAACATTTTTAAAAATAAGCCTTCTTACATCTCGCATGCAAAGTCTGCTAAAAGATTTAAATTTGAACCTCCAAGCCCTGAAAAATCATAACCATTTTCATCTGATCCTTGAAACATTAATTGGGAGGTACTCTGTAAAGCCTAAACCTGCTTAAATCCCTCTTTTACAGCAACAGAGTTCTCTTGCAATTAACACTTGTGCAAAAGGAATTGTTCTTTGTTCACTGAGGAATGAAAGCAGAGTGCAAAAGGCCTCTCTTCCAAATGTGCTTAAGCTTTACAATGCTTTACAATTTAGTATGTGGCCTCTCAAAAGTAGCTGTTAGAAATCATTTTGGTCCCCTTAATGGGTGATTTAAAGTGACTCAATATTTTGATATTTTCTCTCTTTCAAGAAATGTAAAGCTAGACTCGGACTGCTGATGAAAAGCTAGACTCTTGGATTGCTGATCTTATGTGCATTGAAGAGAAGAAAATAAGTTTTGTCCTGCTGGATCAAACCAAAGATCCACCTCGTCCATTTCACATTCTTCTTGAACAAACATTGTCATGCTAGAACCATGATCTGAATAGGATTTATCCCAATGCTTGGTCCTGCTAGAGGGCTGTCATCAATTTCAGTGGTGATGTGCATTTCAATAAGCTTTAAAAGAATATTAGGTGATCCAGTACAGAGCATCTAGTCCTCCCACTCCTGCCACTTTTTTGTTTGCCACCCCCACTGCATTCTTCCCAGCTGCCCCTCTTCTTCTCCCCCTGCCTGCAGCCACTCTGGCTGCCTGCCGGGCCTGCCAGCCGCAGCCGCTACATCTGGCCACCTGCCGGTTGGGCCCACCTGCCAATCGCAGCCGCCATTTGCTGCTGCCCATCAGCCGTCTTCTCCCTGTCCCCCTGGCAGCTGGCCATTTACTGGGCCATCGCTTCCCCCCACCCCCGCAGCCGGCCATTCACCGGGCCACCGCTTCTCCCCACTGCGGTCTCCCACTGATAACCGGCAGCTCTCTTGCGAGAGCTGCCATGCATGGGATTAGTTATGGGTGTGCCTAAGAGAATTAAATATATAGATTATTGCTATGAATATTCTCAGTTCAGCACATAGGCAGTAGAGCATAGTATAAGCTCAGTTCAGAAATTACAAGGAGCCACAGTTTAATCACAGAGCAGGTTCATCCGACTTGCTGAAAGTTGGTAATAAGTTCAGGAGAGACAACCAGAGGTTCCCACACAGTGCACGTCGTGCTCCCATGCGGGACGTCACCTGAACCTTCCCAAGTCCGGTTGACAACTGGCCATCCCGACTTGTTACTGACCTTGTCAAACCAACTTTGGTACTTGATTACAAACTGTGGATTGGCTAGTTGCCAACCAGACTTGCGCAGGTTCAGATGACATGTCTCAAGGGAGCATGCACACTGTAGGAACCTCCGGTTCCCTCTTCCAGACATCTTACACATAACCCTCTTTGGTGGGTCATGTGAACCCACCCATAGTTTCAAGTGAAGTTCATGGGGCCCCTTTGAACTCAATGGGAGGAAGTTTTAAACTTCCATTCCTGGTTTAGAACAAACTGGGATTTTTCATGATATCCAAAACCCAGAAAATCACGACTTGTTCTAATTAGAGTTTATGAATAAGCTAGGATATGAAACTGGGATTACCTTTAAAAACTTCAGATTCTAAAAAGAGGGGGAGAGACCAAGATAAAATACTCTATATATCATGTTTTAGACGTCATTTCTGGAGGCATACAGGTCATAATACAAATGCTGATGCTATTAAAGAGAAAGTTTAAAAGGGGGAAAAAGGTTTCCCCCTAAAGAGAAACAAATAAGGACACATGCTTCTCCTTAGTCAAAATTGCACCCTTCCCAAATTGCTTTTTCATTTCAAAAATAAGCAGCTATGAGAGCTTCCCTATTTGCATTTACTTGTAATACGTAGCTTGCCCCTGACTACAGCCAACGTTTGAGACCCAAGCAGTTGGGTCTACGGAGAGGAGAGCTGGTCTTGTGGTAGCAAGCATGACTTTTCCCCATAGCTAAGCAGGGTCTGCCCTGCTTAGGGACTTGATGTGTGAGCACTGCAAGATATTCCCCTCAGGGGATGAAGCCTCTCTGGGAAGAGCAGAAGGTTCCAAGTTCCCTCTCTGGCTTCTCCAAGATAGGGCTGAGAGAGATTCCTGCCTGCAACCTTGGAGAAGCTGCTGCCAGTCTGTGAAGACAATACTGAACTAGATAGACCAATGGTCTGACTCAGTATATGGCAGTTTCCTATGTTCCTATGTTCCTAAGCAGTTGAATACATAGTGGAGGATGTGCATTTTGTCTTGAATTTGACATTTCACTTATAATACATTCCTTTTTCTTTTTCTTCCTCTTCTGGTCCTTTAGCAAGCAATTAGAGACATTGCCAAGGATCCAAGTATAATTATTATGCCTCTGTATAAATATATAACTGGATCCTGGATCCTGGAAGCAAGCTCTGAACTGTTCTGATCTTGGCCATTCAAGTGCTTGATCCAATTGTGAAAATTAAATTTGGCCTGCAAGTAAGTGGCAAAAACATCTGCTGAAAATATGAGCAAATGTATTATCCAAACCCAACCCCAGGGAGATATACACTTATTCAGCTCTTCCTCGCTCTTCTAAGGTACAATGGACACTGACAGGAACTGTTATTGTAGGC
Organism: Hemicordylus capensis; assembly: GCF_027244095.1. Lineage (NCBI taxonomy): Eukaryota > Metazoa > Chordata > Lepidosauria > Squamata > Cordylidae > Hemicordylus > Hemicordylus capensis. The sequence continues at coordinate 423,219,680 of NC_069657.1, read as the reverse complement.
TTTAAGGAATGTTGATGAAAATGTCTGCACCACTCAAAAAGACATGTGAAAAGGGCCACCACAGTGAATTGGCAAACAGTATGAGCTATAGTACTACATGAAGGACTCGTGAAGGCAAATGGTACCCTTGCTTCAGAGACCAGCAAAATGGTAGGACCACCAGAGGATGGAAGAACTTTCTTTTTCTGGGAAGCTTGTGGTATCTGGCTGTTGTGGAGGTTATTTTCTGTGAGGTAAGTGAGCTAAGTGGGTGGTTTGAAAATAAAAATAATGAACTAGCTAGAAACGTGGTTTTAAACACATCCCATAAGCTCAATTGGCTAGACTTGGTAACTTGAACATTGGCCTAAGGGACAGGAAGCATTCCTTTGGCTACCTCCCCTTATAAGGGTTAGCTGGTTAAATGCCCAGATAACTGAGGACCAATTAAAAAAAAAAATCAGTAATGAAAGAAGCTTTTAAAAGGAAAATAGTGTTGACTTCTAAAAATGTCCCTGTTATTCACAAAAGACTACCTGTTTCTAACTTTTGTAAGTCTAAAGAGAAGAAAAATGACTGGACATTATAGTGGGCATGATCCATCTTCTCATATGTGCAGACATGAGGCTCAATGGAGCCTCTGTCCCTTCCTTCCGCTTCCCAACTAGCACGCAGCTGTACATGCCTCCTGCATGTAGATCCAGCTACCGTATTTACCCAAATACAAGATGACTCTGAATTTAAGATGAGCCCCTTTAAAAATAGAGGTTTGATGCAGGTTATACCTATACTTATCCAAAAGGAAGAGTCTTAAAATCTTAAGTCTTTTATCTTAAAAGGAATTTTATCTTAAGTCTTTTATCTTAAAAGGAATTTAAGACAACCCCCTGATTGCTAGCATCAAAGAAAAATCTAGTCTTGGATTCAGGTAAATACAATATTCTACAAGATACAGAGGTCATTCACACAATCGAAAACTGTGTTCTACCCAGGTTTGGGAGCTGTGTGCAGGGGTGTATCTAGGGGTAGGGCAGGCAGGGCATGTGCCCTGGGCGCCACTTGAAGGGGGCGCCATTTTGTAAAATTATTTTTTTTAAAAAAATGGCTGCCAAAAACAAAATGGCCACCGTGCATGCTCAAATGGCCTCTATGAGGCCCTAGGTCATGCCAGGCCTTGCAGAGGCCATTTGAGCATGCACGGTGCCCATTTTGTTTTCAGTGGCCATTTTTCAAAAAAGATTTTTAAAAATGGCCACTGCACATGCTCAAATGGTTCCTGCGAGGCCCTAGAGGCCAGTGGGGGGGGAGGAACCTTTGCAAACCCCCTGGCCTTTAGGAAGCCCCCCAAAGGGGCTACAGGTAAAAAATAATAATAATATATAATATAAGTCACTGTTCACATATTCAGATTGGCACTATGTACAGAGAATCAGGGCTTGTGAATACTGAGCTGATGCTTATGAGCTAGGATTGTATTCATTTGCTCTTACTTTGCTTCTTGTGATAAGTGAGTTAACTGTGATGTCTTGCTAATATGGCTATTAATGGTGAATTTGTCTTTGAATCAGTGTGAAATCCTTAATATTAAGGCCCACTGGGAGTTTCTTGCTCTCTTTCTCTCATTTTAACTGTCTTTCTGAAAGACTAGAATATATTCCAAGCAGTGACACAGTTTACTCTGCATATCCTTTAATTATTTACAGAGTATCTGGGAAAAGTCAAATTCTCCATTTATTTTTAAAACTTATGTAATGGTGATGCTACAATGCATAGTAGAGAATTAGACAGGCACTTCTGTTTAGTACACCTCCACATAGTATTTGGGTATTTCATCAGCCCCAGCATACTGAAATGTGTAGTTTTCCAGCATTTTTTGGTCTGGCTAAGTCCACTGCTAAAATAGTTTTTGAAATATTAAAAGATTAACGAGCCTGACTTGTATTTTTCAGCTGATATTATGGTAAAGTTATCTCAAAGATGGGTGTCAGATGCTTCGACAGGGGGCGTAATTTCAGTGTTTGCCCTAGGCGCTATTTTCCCTAGATACGCCTCTGGCTGTGTGTACTCCCAATTTTTGATTGTGTGGAAGCAAGGTAGGAGAAAAAGATACCCAGGTTTTCCTCTAACCTTGCTTCCACACAATCAAAAATTGGGAGTACATACTTTTCCCTAACCTGGGTAGAACACAGTTTTCGATTGTGTGAATTACCTCACAATATTCTCATCAGTGTCGTGCAGTGGGGTGGAAACTGCTTTTTCAGCGTGGTTGTTGTTTTTTAATAACTGTTCAGAGCTTATTTACATAACATGTAGATTGCTACCACACACAATAGTTTTTATGAGAAGTGAAAATTGTTTGATGGAGGCATTGCTTCTTGTGGTGTGCAAACACATTTCTTTTGTCCTGTTTTGTCGTGGAGAATAGCAGGTGAGGAGGTAGTGTGTGAGGGGATGTACAATTCAGCAGCCATGATGTGGTCCATATACAGAGCATAGGTGTATTCACATAGATGTGTGAATCTGGACTCCGAAATACCTGGGAAATGTAGCTTTCCCATTGGCTAGTGGATGCCAGTAGCTCTTGGGAACCCTCTTTTCCTCCCTTCCTCCTATTTGCCACCATCAGATCACCAGCCAGGTAAGTGAGTGGGCGGGACAGGGGAGAGGGTTTGGAAGCTTTTAGGTAAGGTTTAGAAGCAGGGTGGGTGAGTGGGGATTGAAGGGATAACTGAGTAGAAGGGGGTACACTTTAGACCAGGCCTGTACAACATAAGGCCTGGGGGCCAGATCTGGCCTGCAAGGACTTTTTTGTTGGCCTGCAAAAAGGAAGCCATGTTGGCCCTGCAGCAGGAGCCACGGAGAACTCTTGGCCTGTCCTGCTGATGATCACCAGTGGCTCAATGCAGTTGGCTGCTTGAGACCAGATACCCCCCTCTCCACCTTGCTGGTCCTGCCCCGGGCGAGAGCCCACTGACACCATCCCTCATCCTATTTCCCCCCTCACCTTTCCCACCAACCCTCATTTTCCTTAATATTCTTTATCATTCATTTTAATGTAATAATTAATGTGCTGAAAAATGACCTCGGCCCCCACATACCAAGTCATGGTTGGTTCTGGCCCACCAGGCATTTGAGTTGTGCACCCCTGCTTTAGGCTATGTGACATCCCCAACCTGTGATGGTTTTTAAAAGGCTACAAGAGTTGTTTTGTCTTCTATGCTTTTCCTTCCTTGGATCAAATCACCTATTTATAAAAGAAGCCGTTCAGGGGTGTCGCTATAATTGAGCAGATGAGTTGAGCAGATGGGCACCCCAATTCCTGAGCCCCAGCTCTGCCCCTCCCTATTTTCTTCATTATCTTCCTCACTCCGAGGGGCTGCCGGGGAGAGGGGCAAACACAGGCCCCCACTCTTCTAGCTATGCCCTTGAAGCAGTCAGCAAGAATTATATTCAAATGCACTCTTGTCCTGGTCTTTTCTCTCCTCTCTTTCTCAAATTGTATAGATTTTTGTTTGCCTCTCCTATTTCTTGTTGCATTTATGATTTATAAAATCCAACAAGATAGGGGAAAGACTTTGAAATGATTCAAGGGCTTTCTTAGTGCAAAGCTGGACTTCTGCTTCTGTTCAAAGAGGGAAAACATAAGACTTTGATGTTTTTCATATGCCTATTTAAAAAGAGAGAGAGAGAGAGACCCTCCATAGAATAAAGCTACTTGACTCCCTCGTGGATGCAGAAATTTTCAGGATTAAAGGTCTAATCTAGAAGATATATTGCATGCCAAACAGGAGAACCATTTAGGAAAACATTAAATGGCACTTAAACTAAACAATTGTCCTTGGGAACTGTAGTTTATATGGGACAGCTCTAATATCCATTTTAAGCATGCAGAGCTTTGAAAACAAGATGTCATTGTTTTAAGGAAACACACACATTTAATCTTCCCCTTGTGAGACTACTTTTGAGACTTCTGGCTGCTGTCCTGGCAAACCCCATGAAGGAAACAAATAGGGATGGTGACAAAATGACTACTGTTATATAGACGGTTATATTTGATTTCCAAGATCATTTGCATGTGCTCTGCAGAACAGTTCCTGCTAAAAATAAACAAACCACATTTTTCCCCCATGGATAAATGTCCCATTTGAGATTGCAAGGAACAATGTTCCCACTCTTTTATAAATGAATAATATGAAGACAATTTTAGGCAATGTGAAAACGTCAGGGAAATGGTCAATTCTGCATGCATTTGGGTTCAATAATTTATCTACATTAACATTATGGGGACCATTAAGATTCAGCAGCCAAAAATAAAGACCACCCAGATGAAGGTTGCAGTTTTAATAGTATAGGTAGGTACATAATAAAGAGAGCAGCAGAAAAAGAAAAAGAAAACCCTCTTACTTTCCAAATCAAACATATGGCTGTTCTTGCAGTTACTACATAATTATGAAGGCCTAAAATGGTGAAGTACGTATTTAAATTGCTTTCTCTCCCCCCCCCCGCTTTCTTAATAATTTTCTTAATAATAAAGACAGGGGTACTTATTGTGCAGGGTCGGAACTCGGGAGATGATTTTGATCTGCCAGTTCTGGATGAGGTCACACTTCCCCAGAAGGAACAGGTATGCAGTCTGGGGGTGCTTCTGGACACAAACCTCTCCCTGGTGTCCCAGGTTGAGGCAGTGGCCAGAGGTGCCTTTTATCAGCTTTGGCTGATATGCTAGCTGCGCCCGTTTCTAGAGATAAATGACCTCAGAACAGTAGTACATCTGCTGGTCACCTCCAGACTTGACTACTGCAACGTGCTCTATGTGGGGCTGCCTTTGTACATAGTCTGGAAACTGCAGTTGGTCCAGAATGCGGCAGCATTCTGCGTTGTCTCGGAGAGACAATATCACTCCTATCTTAAAAGATCTACACTGGTTGCTGATAAGTTTCCGGGCAAAATACAAGGTTTTGGTTATAACCTATAAAGCCCTAAACAGCTTGGGCCCTGGGTATTTAAGAGAACATCTTCTTCGCTATGAACCACACCGCCCATTGAGATCATCTGGTGAGGTGCGTCTGCAGTTGCCACTGGCTCGTCTGGTGATTAGTCAGAAACAGGCCTTCTCTGTTGCTGCCCCAAGGCTTTGGAACACGCTTTGGAACATGCTTCCTGCTGAAATAAGAGCCTCCTCATCTCTTACAACTTTTTAAAAGGCAGTCAAGATGCATTTGGTCACCCAGGCTTTTAATTAGATACTGTTTTAATTGTGTTTTTAAGAATTTTAACATTTCAAAATTTTAAATTTTTTCTTATGTGTTAACCTTTTTATTTGTTGTTTTTATTGTTTTGTTGTAAAGTGCCCAGAAACTTGTGGTTTGGGCGGTATACAAATGTGTTAAATGAGTGAATGAATGAATGAATGAATATATTGCCTCAAACATCCCCCCGCCGCCCGGTGTTTGGGGCCATAGTTCAGTAGTAAGAGCATCTGCTTTGCATGTAGAGGTCTCAGGTTCAATCCCTGGTATCTCTGGGTAGGGCTGGAAAAGATGCCAGTCTGAGAGTCCATGCCAGGCTATGCAGACAGTATTGAACTGGATGTACCAAGGGTCTGGCTGAGTGAAAGGCAGCTTCCCAAGTTCTCCTATGTTCTATCATCTTATAGGGATGTGTGAACAAGTTTGATGTCGAACAGGTTTGACATCGAACCGGTTTGTTTCAATGGCTTGATATCAAACCGAACCCCCCACCCCGTTCAGTTCACTATCAGACTGAAACATGCACACCTGCCCATTTGGGGGTGGGGTTCATGATTTATTTATTTTTTAAGTTAAACTTTTAAAAATTACATTTTACTAGTCCAGCGCTGCAACCACTACACCACGCTGGCTCTCAAGCACAAAAATATTCTGGTCAAGCTCTTTAGGTCTCTGAGAGGAGTGAATTCCACACTCAAATTCCTTCAGCTACCAGGCATCGTCCCTTGGTGAGAGGCAGATCCCCACCTATTACATTGCAATCATCGAAGAATTGACTAACAGAACTGCAAATGGAGCCTGAAGTTCTAAAAAACGTCTAATAATGGCTGACATCCGCACCAAGTTACTTGATAGTACTATTCAGGAGTTACTCTAAAGCAGTGTTCCTTCTAATTTTTTTCATCTGTGCGCAGAATGAGTTTTGTTCTGGGCGGCAGTATCAAGGCAGTGTGTGCGCATGCGCATTAAGAATGGGGCCTTCCTAATTCAACCTGAGCCGGATCTAAAATTAACTGAGCGGACATCAGAAAACGTGTGCACACACACATGTGCACACCTTAGAGGAACACTGCTCTAAAAGCCTACTTTTCAATAGGACTTCCATCGAGTAAAAAAATTTCAGGATATCAGCTGTTGCATGTAACTGGAAGTAATCATCTGGAGGCTCTCTAGTTGCTCATCTGAAATGAGTTAGCTGCGTTAGCCCTGGGTCCCGGTAGGCAGGAAAGCCTCCATGTGGTTGACACCAATTAGTTACCTTCTTGGCTGCCTCAGCAAATAAGACAAAGATTAAGTCACAGGGGCAACAAGCGACTCTGTGAACCTTGGCTGTAGTTCCAGCTGCTCAGCAGGTCAGGACTGAGAGACAAGCTCTCGGCTCTCTGGGGATGTCAGCCAAGCAGTGAACGGAAGGCTTCTATCTTCACAGAACAATGCCGAGCAGAACTTGCTTGAAAAATGTTCACACTGAGTTTTAAAGTTCACCATCAGGCTCTAGACTCATCAAACCATTTGTGCTTATCATCATTGTTATCATGTGATTAACCACTGGGGTGTCTGAAATGCTGTTTTTCTGGAGTGCTGGCTGGCTGGGAAAGGATTTTCTTTTAATTAAAAGCAGCAGCTGATCCATTATGAGGTTCCTTGTGAAACGTGCTGCTGCAAGAGAATTTGGACTCACTCCTCCACTATGTTTGCATGTTTTTTCTGGTCCTTTATTTTTCCTCATTGATCTGCATGGCTGCTAACTATATTTCTCTCGGCATGGCTGCTTCTGGTTATTATTGTCATGCAGGCAAGCAGTAATCAGTGACATGTGAAGTGTTTTAGCTGCTATTAGGCAATCTACTTCCATATTGGAATGCAGAAGATGGGCCATACCATCTTCGCTACCTAATAACCATTCCTCAGTACTTTATAGTGCAGCACTGGGATTTGTTGGCTGCACCTCCCAGCAGAAGCCACTATGGGATCTTTCTGCTGTGGGGTGAGTTCTAATTCCCCCACCTTTGATCACCCACTGACATGCATCATTGGCTCTGCATCCAGCATGGATGTTTGTCCTTCCCTCAGGCTTCAGGCAGGTTTCTGACTTACACACACACACACACACACACACACACACACACACACACACACTGTTTAGTTCAGTGTTTATTCTGTGCCTTTTTTTAAAAATGCCAATGATGTGGCCTGACGGAACTCCCTGGGGGAGCATTCCACTTTTGCAGCACTGTCACAAAGAAGTCCCTGATGCTCTTCTCACATGCAGCCAAGACTGGGCTAAAGCAGTCAAGCCTGGTCTTGGCTGAGCGTGAGAACCGCCAGGATCATACCCAATCCTGGTGGCACTTCAGCGGCAAACCCACCTGCGGAGCCAGCCCTTTAAACGAGGTCAAGGGAGAATTAAAATGAAATCTAAATATACAAATCATTAGCTTTAAAAACATGTACAATATAGCCATAAGATACAAAGTAGCAGGAAGCAAAGCATTCATTTAAAAGCCTGGGTAAAAAGACAAGATTTTACTTGCTTTCTAAAAACTGTGAAGGAGACTGGGGTGTGGAGGCCCACTGGGAGAGTATTCCAAAGTCTGGGAGTAATGACTGAGAAGGTCTCACGTACATGGCAGGCAGGCCTCTCTCATTGTCGGCTCATGGAGCAGGACCCCCTCTGATGACCACGTCAAGTGGGCAGAAACCCATGGGAGCAGGCAGTCACTCAGGTATTCAGAGCCCAAACCATTGAGGGCTTTAAAGGTCAAAACCAGCACCTTGAATTGGACTCGGGTGACGGCTGGAATGACACTGGAGAAAGAGTTGTAACGAATCCGACTGAACACAGGCTAGAGCCCATTTTAGGGACTACTAATAATAAAAGCTTTCAGGGAGGGTACAGGTAGATGGTTGGAGCTGATTGGCAAAGAGGCACCTTTTAACGTGGTGATTCTCTTTATTTAGCAGGGGGAGAGTAACTGGCCCTATCCACCCCCAGCACAGTACCTCCAGTGACGGTTGTTGGTGTCTATCTTATGTTTCTTTTAGATCGTGAGCCCTTTGGGGACAGGGATCCATCTTATTTATTTATTATTCCTCTGTGTAATCCTCCCTGAGCCATTTTTGGAAGGGCGGTATAGAAATTGAATGAATGAATGAATGAATGAATGAATGATTATTAATGCTTCATTAAGGGAGGACAGGACGCCATCGTACCTTAAAGAGGCGGTGGTAAGACCATTATTTAAAAAGCCCTCCCTTGATCCCTCCAACCTGGACAATTATAGACCTGTATCTAACCTTTCCTTTTTGGGCAAGGTGATAGAGCGTGTGGTGGTGTCCCAGCTGCAGAGGGTCTTGGATGATATGGATTATCTGGACCCTTTTCAATCTGACTTCCACTCCGGATATGAGACTGAAACTGCCTTGGTCGCTCTAGTGGATGACCTTCACCATGAACTAGACAGGGGGAGTGCGTCCCTGTTGGTTCTGCTGGACCTCTCAGCAGTGTTTGATACCATCGACCATGGTATCCTTCTGGACAGCCTCTTGAATATGGGTATTGGAGCTACTGTGTGGCTCTGATCATTTCTTGGGGGAGGGTCCAGAAGGTGGTGCTGGGGGACTATTGCTCGGCCCCGTGGCCATTGGCCTGTGGCGTCCCGCAGGGTTCAGTTTTGTACCCCATGCTGTTTAACATCTACATGAAGCTGCTGGGAGAGGTCATTCGGAGACTTGGATTGAGTTGTCAGCAATATGCAGATGACACTCAGCTCTATCTCTCCTTTTCACCTGATCCTAGGGAGGTAGTGGAAGTCCTGAATCAGGGGCTGAATGCCATTATGGGTTGGTTTGGGCTAATAAACTGAGACTGAATCAAGTCAAGATGGAGGTAATTTTGGTCAGTAGGAGAGCCAATCGGGATGAGGAGATTTTTTACCGGTTCTGGTTGGAGTTGCGCTCCCCTTGAAGGAGCAAATACGCAGCTTAGGGGTATTACTGGACCTGGCTCTGCTTTTGGAAGCTCAGGGGGAGGCGGTGGCGAGGAGTGCCTTTGCACAGCTTCAGCTAGTGCGCCAGCTGCGTCCCTTTCTCAAGAAGGCAGATCTGGCCACAGTTACCCATTATTTTACTTTTCTTTTTTACATTTCATATCCCGCTCTTCCTCCAAGGAGCCCAGAGTGGTGTACTATATACTTAAGTTTCTCCTCACAACAATCCCTCAGTTTCTCCTCAGGTTAGGCTGAGGGAGAAGTGACTGGCCCAGTCACCCAGCAAGTATCATGGCTGAATGGGGATTTGAACTCGGGTCTCCCTGGTCCTAGTCCAGCACTCTAACCACAACACTACCATTCCTTAGTCATATCATGGCTGGATTACTGTAATGCGCTCTACATGGGGCTGCCCTTGAAGAATATCTGGAAACTGCAGCTAGTGCAAATGCAGCAGCTAGAGTGCTATCTGGAGCTGCCTGGTGTGATCATATCGCACCTTTTTTGAAAGAGCTGCACTGGTTACCGGTGTGTTTCTGGGTCCAATTCAAACCCTTTAAAACCCTTAACGGTTTGGGCCTGAGGGACCGCCTGCTCCCAAGGGTTGCTGCATGCTTGACGAGATCATCTGAGGAGGCTCTGCTCCGGGTGCTGACAATGAGGAAGGCTCAGTTGTCATGCACTCGGGACAGGGCCTTCTCTGTTGCTGCCCCCAGACTTTGGAATGATCTCCCGGTGGCCATTCATTCCTCAAACTCCATCACCGTTTTTAGAAAGCGTGTTAAATCTTGGCTTTTTATCCAGGCCTTGACTTGATTGTTTCTGTTGCTGCTTCTGTGTGTTTTACCTGTGTATAGTTTTTATCTTTGTATTTTATATATTTTAAATTAGATTTGTTTCATATTTTTAGCTTAATACTCTTAATTGTTATTTTTATTGTATGTTTGTTAACTTTTATAAACCGCCTTGGGATTGTTTTTAATGCAAGGCGGTATATAAATTTAACAATAAATAAATAAATAAGATCCCGATTGGCTCTCTTACCAGCTAACAGTATCTCTGTCTTGCCTGAATTGAATCTCAGTTTGTTAGCTCACATCCAACCAATCACTGACTCCAGCCCCTGATTAAGGACATCCACTGCCTCCCTAGAATCAGGTGACAAGGAGAGATAGAACTGAGTACCATCTGCATATTGCTGACAACGCACTCCATATTCCTGGATGACTTCTCCCAACTGTTTCATATAGATGTTAAAAAGCATGGGGGATAAAATCAAAACCTGCAGGACCCCACAGACAAATGGCCATGGAGCTGAGCAGTAATCTCCCAGCATCACCTCCTGGACCCTTCCCCCAAGAAAGGGCTGAAGCCCCTCCAAAGCAGTGCCTCCAATCCCTATACTGAAGAGGCAGTCTAGGAGGATACCATGGTTGATGGTATCGAACACCGCTGAGAGGTCCAGCAGAACCAACAGGGATGCATTCCCCCTGTCAAGCTCCTGGAGTAGGTCATCCACTACAGCGACCAAGGCAGTTTCAGTCCCATATCCAGGAAGGAAGTCAGATTGAAAAGGGTCTTTCCTTCTCCATCTGTACTGGAACAGAAGTGGAACTGTAGGAAATGAGAGTGGTGGAGATACGCCTCTGTCTGCCTCATTATGAGACTGGTCTTGATGTATACTGCCACAAATCTCATACTTCCTATGAATTATGCTCTGTTATTTTTTTTTCCAAAGGAGAGCCTGACATTTGGTAACTTACGATCCCAACAGACCTTAATTGGTGCTATCCTAAGGTTGTGTGTGTGTGTGTTTAAACTGTCTTGGTTGTATTTCATTATATTTTTAGCTTTCCACAAGACACTCCCAAGTTAGAAGCATCTCCTTTCTGTGTCTCTTCATGGAAATCCCTCTTGCTCTGTTATTAGTCATTGACTTGACAATAGTTACTTGTCTCCCAATACTTTGATGTTACACATAAGAGCTGTGGATCAATTGCATCCATTTTCCTCATTACCAGCCAAATATTTGGACACTTTCTGTTGAGTTGATTCAAGACAGAACTACACACTGGGCAGACATATTTAACCTTCAGGAGCTGAAGATTCTGTGATCTGGGATAATTAATAGATGTTTATTCTAGCAGCATAAATGGAGGCAGGGGGAAGTCCATCTTGACTTCAGTGGGAGAAATGAAGAGGGGCTTAGATGGGGAATGTTTTGACAAAAAAAATGGTTCAGAAGTGGAGTGTCCAAGTGAGAGAAAGCAGTTCTGTTTGTATATTGCAGTCGGACTGGCGTGTTTGTTGAGAGATCTTCAAGTGGCGAAATGCATTAGTACTTGTTGTGTGTTCTCAGTTTTAACAAAGCAACTGCTTCTTGGCTGCTGTGTTTGAATAATTCAGGAAGGCCCAGAATATACCACAACATGTGTCCTTTGGAAAGATGAATTCGGAACTTTAAAAGTCAAATATTTATTTTAGAACCACTGTTAACGGGAGGGGCTTTCCCCTTCCTTATTTGTTTGAATAAACATGCGCTATTGTGCAAGAATTCCACAGAGGGGTCCACTTTACTTGCCAGCATTCTCCCGAGGATAGTTGCCAGATGTCCTGTTTAAGACAATGCAGCCTCTTAGGGGCCATTTCAGACATTACTCAGCAGCAAACCTGAGCTTGCTGTACGGTGTGCCCTTGCTGCCAGGGAGCCTCGGCCAATCCAGATTCCCCAGTGACTGTAGCTGTATCAGCCACAGCAGCCAGTGCAGCCAAACTGAACGGAAGCACCTAGTGGCTTCTGAAATCCTCCTCGGCTGAATGGCTCCCTGGATTTTGGAGTTCCAGATTATCTGATCTTGTTTCTGGTGTGGAATTGATACATTGGGAATTCTCCCTTGTTCTGTTTTTCTTAATGTTTCCAAATGTGTGTGTGCACATATTAAAGCGGTTTCCCATCTGTTCAAGACCCCCCTCAACATTACCAATGTGCAAAAGCAGATACTGCCAAAAAAAAAGAAGAAGAAGGGCAAGATTTATGTGTCTGGGTTCATGCTACACCTAGAGGCTGTTCGCATGAACATTCTAGCCCAGGCTAGGGCAGCCTAGCCTGGGCTAGGCTACTTGTGTGGAGCACTGGGATCTATGCAGATCCCAGTGCTGCTGTCCAGTCTAACCCCACTTTTAAGCTCACTTCTTAGCAAAGCTTAAGGGAGCAAGTGCTCCCTGTACCTGGATGCCAGGTGTGTCTGTCTCCTCAGAATCCACAGGGCTCAAGGAGACACAGAGACGGGCACCTAGAGCACCCGTCCGATGGGGGAATCTCTCAAGGCATTGTGTTTTCATTGTACAGTGCCTTGTGAGCAGGGGCAGAGCCACCATTGGGCAAACAGGTTCAAAAAACCTCGGCCGCGCCCAATTGGGGGCCACGCCTCGCAGCCCCGACACACACCCCGCATCTGATGTCAGACACGAGGGTGCTGGTTTAGCTCCCGAGCCATTCGGGAGTTAAATGGCCACTGTGTTCGTGGCGCAGCTAGGAACAGCTCTTCCCTGCCTTTAAGGCAGGGAAGAGCTGCTCCTGGCTGTGCTGCGGATGCAGTCCCAGCCTAGCTCCCGAAGGGGCAGCCCACACTGCATTCAATGCAGCGCTGGCCGGACTCCCAACTCCCAAACAGAGCCGCGCAGCTCCGTTCGGGAGCCAGACCACCCCCCGCTCCGCATTTGACGTCAGATGGGGGGATGGGGTGAGTGGGGCCGCCGCCATGGCCAGATATGGGCCGCTGGCAGTCAGGCTCCATGCCTGCTTGTGGGATATGTGGAAGGTGGGAAAATTAGTCCCAGCCTCTGTTGATCCGGGCTGCTCATTTTGCTCCAGGCTCCTGTTGCTCTAGCCCGGCACTTTGTTCTCCAACTCCACACTTCATCCCCTCTAGCTTTTGAAAATGCAAGAGGCAGAAGAAGAGGGCAGAGGGGGAGGGAAGTGGCGGCAGCAAGTAAGATAAGGGGGAGAAATGGGGGCTTGAGCGGAGGGGGGGGCGGTGCACTTCGTACGCTGCTAAGGGAAAGAAGAGCTGGAGTGAGGATGAGTGAGGAAGCCCCACCAGCATTTGGGTGGGGGAGTGAATGGGAGACCAAAGTAGTTCACCAGTGTGTGGGGTGGGGAGAAAGAACAATGTCTTTTGTGCACTGGGGAGAATGAGCTGAACTGGGGTGGGGAGGGGAGATGAGAACTCACAGAGGAGTGAAGGCAATACATTGCAGGACAGGTTTGGGGAGGGTTTCAGCCAGCCCTGGTTCATACAGCCACTTTCCCCATGAGGCTTGTCAGACAGCAGGCTTTACCACGGATTTGCCACAAGGCTTCACTGCGAGTTCAGGGCATAATGGATTCTCCATCACAAAAAGAGGATTTTTTTTTTTTTACCTGGACGTAAATCGGGCTAGGTTCCAATGCAGAGGGGGAAACCCGAATCGTGTGTGAAGTGCTCTCTGAAATATGGCACCGACTTCTGGATATATCTGACTGATATGTGAACACACACCTACCCTCCCAAAGTAAAGTCGTGGTGAAGTTGCTGTCTGAAAAAGCTCCATCAGGTGCTTGCCTGGCGATTAGACAAGGAGGTGCTCCAAAATCCTGCAGCTCAGCACATTAATGGTTGGCCTTCTCTGTCTCTTAGGAGGGGCTGGACACATGCTACAATAATTGATTATCCACTATTCTCTTAAAAGTGAAATAAATAAATGGAGCTTCTCCACTATCAAGACTGGATTCCAGAATTATGAAACCACCCTAGCCGTTATCATTTCCCCTTGATTTGCCTGGAACCTTATAAATGCATCCCAAAGTAAGTACAGATGTAGGAGCAGAACGCAAAACGCGAACACACCCTGGGCAATGCGTTCAGTGTTTCCCTTTGCAATCCTATTTTTTCTGACAAACAGTTGTAAACATTGGTATAAAACAGAACACATTTCTCTTTCAGAAAAAAAAAAGCTATAAGCCACAAGAGTATGTGCAGTAAGAAAGCTGAGTTCCCTAAAGGATCTAAATCTGATTGAATTAGTTATGTTCAAAATCGGCAGCTTTGACAATAGAGTACAGCAGTTAAAAAAGAAATTCAAGGTTTGATATGAAAAGTGTTACATTGGATTGGATGTAGTGCCTTTGGCCATGTTACACATTGCAATATTTAGTTTATCCCCTGAAGTTTAGCAGAAGACTCTGTATACATAGTTTTTTTTAAAAAAAAAGTAAAGGAAACCTGTTAATTCACATATTGGTGTGATTGATTATGATTACAGATATTTACCGCTTTTCAACAAAAAAATGTTCACAAACTGGTTTACGTAGAAAAAGAAATGAGATGGCTTCCTGTCCCCAAAGGGCTTAAAATCTAAAAAGACACATAATAGACACCAGCTACAACAATGACTGGAAAAATGCTGTGCTGGGGTTGGATAGGGACAGTTGCTCTCCCCTGCTATATATGAGCCAGAAGGTCTGTGCACAATGAAAAATATTGGATAAAATCCAATCTGATCTGGTAAAGGTAAAGTGTGCCGTAAAGTCAATTTCAACTCCTCGCACCCACAGAGCCCCATGGTTGCCTTTGGTAGAATACAGGAGGGGTTTACCATTACCTCCTCCCACACAGTATCAGTATGAGATGATGCCTTTCAGCATCTTTCTATACCACTGCTGCCTGATATAGTACCAGCGTGGATTCGAACCAGCAACCTTCTGCTTGTTAGTCAAGCATTTCCCCGCTGCACCGCTTAAGGTGGCTTTTGATCTGATTAAGAAAACCCCAAGTTGTTCTGGTTAGAACTAATCTGCCTACTTTCCATGCAAATGGTTGCCGTGTGTGTGTAGAGGCCAGAAGAGCACTGTAGGTGGGGCAGCTGCAGCACGAGATGCCAGGCGGGGCGCCCCTGCTCGTAGAGGATGAGCACTAACCAGGCAATGATTGTGTCGGTTAATAATTAAAACAAAAATTATAAAGCATAAAACAATGATTAAACCATTAAAAACATCATAAAACAACAATTAAATAATCAGAACAATTTAAAAACAAGTTTTTAAAAGCTGAGAAAGCCTGGTTGAAGATTATGGGTGGAGAACACAGCTGCAGGTCAGAATGTAGCTGATCTTGACGCAAGTACTGGCTCGCTGCTACCAGAGGTGATGCAAAACCCGCATTAGCATCCCACACAATACATACCACCCAGATTGGAGGGGATCCACTGGAGATCAGCTTGCCAAGGGCACCCTGGAAGTAGCCCAGGGCTCCCAGATAGACAAGACATTTCAAATTGTCCACAAATTTTCAAGGATTTTGCCTTATTTGACACACATTAAATAATGTCCCTGCTTGTGTACAGATGTGTTGTTAGGACACCATGCTTGCAATCCTATGCACTGTGACCTTGGGAGAAAGCCCAACACCATGGAACATGTGCATCTGATCATGCTGCTACCAAGCCTGCACAAAATTGTATCTGAGACACATCTGGCTTCCAAACTTCAAGAAAACAATGCCCGGAGCTAATTGTGTGAGTGAAGATAACCAGAGGTCAAATGAACAGCATGTTATATCTCTGGCTTTTACAACCAGTTGCTTAAATTTTGGATTCTAAAAACCTTGGCACTAAGGAGGTGATCACCAGAATTCACCACATACCATTAAATAAGCAAAACCCACAGTTCAGTAGTGACTCCGGATTTCTTTGTGCAGATTCGGTCACATAAAAACAAGCACAAAGCCTAGAAAAAGCTCAGAAAGAACAAGTTGAGAGGAGAATTTGGGATTATAGTCCAAATTACTGCACTCTAGTAAACAGATTTTGGAAGCTTTTGTCGTGCTCTAAAAACCTATAAAACCTGTTTGGTCAGAACTGACAGTAGGGCAAAAGAAATTGGTGTGCAAACCACGTATGATGCCAACAGTCCTATTCAGACATTATGTGGCCATAGCTCTATGGTAGGGCATTTGCTTTGCATGCAAAAGATGCCAGGTTCGATCCCTGGCATCTCCAGGTAAGGCTGGGAAATATTCCTGCCTGAAACCTTGGAGAGATTCTGCCAGTCAGTGTGGACAATACTGAGCTAGAGGGACCAATGGTCTGACTCAATATAAGGTAACTTCCTAAGTTCATATTGTGTTGTATCTGCATTCAGATGTCTGTACACATGGACAAGTTTAGTGTGAATGATTGTACATGCATTCATTTTGAAAGTGAACCTGGGTACAGGTCCCCTGACATGCAAGATACAGACAGGAATTGGACTGTTGTACCTGTGTTCAACATAACATGTGGATAACTTTTTTATATTGTCCAAACTGCAGCGCCTTAACTGGCTTTTGGGGGCTGAATGAGTCAAAGACAATCATGTACTTTAAAGAATCTTAGGCATGCGTAGTCATAAGCCCAGCCGTGCTTTGTTAGCTTGCCATACAGTTGGAGTCAGCTGCAGCAGCATGAATAACTCCAGTTTTCTTTCCAACAGTATCATTCTGTCCATTGATGCCCAGAGAAACAGACCTAGACTATTCAGCCAGCCAGCCTAATGATCTGAAATTCTGGTGCGCTTTTTTTTTTTTTTTTAAAGAAAGTAGTTCATCAGACTTTAGCTTGTCAGGTCCAATGATTCAGAGACACTGATTCACTTGGGATTTGATGGTTGCCCTCCCACTGGGCTGTCTATGAATCACAATAGGAAACTGCTAGAAGCCGGGAAGAAAATGATGGATGCCCCTTGGGGTCTTTATGAGCTGCAGGTCTTTGTCATGCCTTGGCTAAACCCTAATTACTCTGATTAACAATGCAAGCCTGTTGGTGCCCAAGCAGAAGGGTCTGCGGTAATTACAAGACTTGGCCATTTGTGTGCTGGTCTTCTACTCTTGCATTCCCCAGACAATACTGCTGATGTTTCTCCGCCCCCTTTTTCTCTCCCCTACACCCCACAGTGGTTTTGTGAGGACCGTCCCCCTCCCTGAAGATCTTGTTACCTCAGGGGTTGAAGGGTGGGAGAAGATAGCAGGCGGCATGCAGACCAAGGTGGCGAGCACCTCTTGCATCCTAGAGGTGGCAGCCTGCAAATCAAGTGAATCCATGGAAGGGAACTGAAAACCCCGCAAAGCAGATTACTTGAAAAAAATAAGCCATCGGAGCTACAGACTGCACAGTATGTACATAAGAACAGCCCTGATGCATCAGGCCCAAAGCCTGGCTAGTCCAGCATCCTGTTTCACACAGTAGCCCACCAGATGTCTCTGGGAAGCCCACAGGCAAGAGAGGAAGGTGTGCCCTCTTTCCTGCTGTTGCTCCCTTGCAATAAGTATCCACAGGCCTTCTGCCTCTGAGCCTGGCGGTATCTTATCGCCATCAAGACTAGTAGCCATTGATAGACCTGTCCTCCATGAATTTGTCTAAGCCCTGCTTAAAGTCATCCAAGCTGGTGGCCATGAGCACATCCTGTGGCAGGGAATTCCATAGATTAATTATGTGCTGTGTGAAAAGATGTATTATATGGCCAATCAGACATTTGTGAAACATTGGCCCATTGTGCACACCATCACCCTTCATAACCCCCACAGGGGTTTAGGACTGAGTTTGCCACTGGGCTTTTTGCCCCTCCTAGAGGAAACAAAGCTCCTAATATAACAAAGGCACACCCTTGAGTTTGCAAGAAATTATAACTGAGGATTTCTGTGGTGTGTCCAACTCTGGTTCCTAGCCTTGTGCGGGATCCTCTTAAAGATATCTTGATGTAAGCCTCTAACATGTGCTGCAGAGGACAGATCTGGGCAGAAAGGAAATATTTAAAAGACATGCTTTCCTGCTTATTCACTGATGTGTGAGCACACAGATATTGGCCAGATTGGCTCAGCTAATTCTGCCTACCTAAGATACCTAAGATACCGAAGGTACTGCCTGCCCCCCAGGGTTGTTGCCCGCTTGACGGGGTCATCTGAGGGGTCTCCACTCCGGGTGCTGACAATGAAGGAGGATTGGCTATTGTGCACTCGGGACAGGGCTTTCTCTGTTGCTGCCCCCAAACTCTGGAATGCTCTCCCGGTGGCTATTGGAGACTGAGGAGCTAACAGAAACCATGTTAAAGCTTGGCTTTTTACCCAGGCTTTTATATGATTGTCTCTATTGCTGCTTCTTTGCATATTGTATTTTGTATGGTTATTTTATGCTTATATTAAATCTTTTTAGTCAGATTCATGTTTTTATATTTTAGCTTAATATTTTAATTGTAGATTTTTATAGTCTTGTTTTATTTTTTCTGTGTGAACTGCCTTGGGATTGTTTTAATGGAAGGCAGTCTATAAATTTAACAATAAATAAAATAAATAAATATAAAAATAAGGTTGCTTAGGATCAGGACATGCATATTGAACAACAGATCCCCTCACCACTACCACCACCACCATAATCAGGCGGTGAACACCAGCCTTTGGAACCAGGGGATGAACATCAGCCTTTGGGTTCACATAAAGTAGGCATTTGAATCCCCGCCATGAAGATTGTATCAAAATCAAACACATGATAACTCTTTTGTGACTTGGCAGCAGTGTTTCCTCTAACAGGGATTCCCAGATGTTGTTGACTACAACTCTCATAATCCCCAAGCAAAAGCCATTGCAGCTGGGGATTCTGGGAGTTGTAGTCAACAACATCTATGAATCTCTCTTAGAGGGAACAACACTGCTTGGCAGAGTTCCTATCTGTTGAATGAGCACAACCTGATGCCCCAAAGAAGCCCTTGTTGGGCATACCCAAGAAGAAGAGAGACTGCTGAGCAAGCAGAGCTGCTGAGAACAGGACTTCTGCTTCTAGCTATTTACAAAGCCAACTGAAATATAGCCCAAGAGCTGAGCTGCACTTTAAATTCTAGTTATTGGTCATCAGTCATACAGCACAGCATATAGAAAGGAACAAACCATTACAGAACTTAGCACAGCTGCCTTCACCTTCACCTGCCATCCCATAATTCAGCACTGCAGGAAATAACTAAATACAATTTATGGTGTGAGTTCTTGTTGAGGGTATTATTTAGCTCACATTCCTCATCTTTTCCCCCTCTCTCTTCTGAATGATCCATCTCAAAAATAGCCATTTGCCAACTCCTTGAAGGGGCTATCAATTAAACTTGTGTCAGCAATTTATTGGTATCCCAAATAAGCACTCCCCCCACCCCCTGCAACTCAGGACTTCTTTAAAAATGGCATTCCATAAATGTACTAATTTGAAAGCTTTTTGGTGGGACTTTGTATGGGAAGATCACTACAAAACCTGGGTTTTTTGCAATGTTTGGTGTGAACGTTTGAAAGAGCTTCACCCCAGACAAGAGGGCTTATGTAGTATATTATGTAGTATACTACATGACTGCCTTTTCAGTACAATAAAATATGAATTTCCTCTTTTTCCCTTTTAAAAACATGTAAATTCAGAAAGCTTGGAAATACCTGTTTTGACATATATGGATTACTGCAATACGCTCTATGTGGGGCTGCCCTTGTGTGTAGTCCGGAAACTGCAGCTGGTTCAGAATGCGGCAGCCAGGTTGGTCGCTGGGTCATCTCAGAGAGACCATACTACTCCTGTATTGAAAGATCTACAAGGTGCTGGTTATAACCTATAAAGCCCTAAACGGCTTGGGCCCTGAGTATTTAAGAGAACATCTTCATTATGAACCCCACCGCCCATTGAGATAATCAGGAGAGGTCCATCTGCAGTTGCCACCAGCTTGTCTGGTGGCTACTCAGGGACGGGCCTTCTCCACTGCAGCCCCAGAGCTTTGGAACACACTCCCTGCTGAAATAAGAGCCTCCCCATCTCTGACAACTTTCCAAAAGTCTTTAAAGACTTACCTATTCACCCAGGCTTTTAATTAAGTATTGTTTTAACAGTTTTAACATAGTTTTAAATTTTTGTTTTAAAATTTAAATTGTTGTAATGTTTTAACTTTTACTGTGTCATTTATTTTGTTTTAACTACTGTTTTAAGTTTTTTGTTGATGTTAATTTTAACTAATGTTTTAACTTTTTGTTTGTTTGCTTGTTGTAAACCTCCCAGAGACGTGAGTGTTAATAATAATAGTAATAATAATAATAGTAGTAATAATAATAATTAAAATGTAAGTTTAATGCCAAGCTAATAATAAGGTGAGGTAACATCCCTATAGAACTGAAGAAATTTATTTAGCCACACACACCGCTCTACTTCTGATCTAATCATCCCTAAGTTTGTTAATGCCCAATTTATGAAAAAACCTCTTCAGACCTAGTCAAGGTAAGTGGCCAAAGAAAATAGTGACTGCAACAGGAATATGCAGCACACTCATTGATACAATTGAAGGTAACAATACATGAAAAGCCAGTCACTTGATTTACACTACTACTTCAAGATAATTACCTTTAATATTATTATATGAAATAATGATTTCCATTATGCAAAGAACAGACTTCCCGTTACTGTGCAAACATTGCCAAATCCATAGATTCCATGGAATTTTGCATGCTTCACAAAGAGAAGCATAGTGTGTGGGCCCAAGTTTAATGTCAAGGCGGTTGTATTAGAACGGAATGAAGTCCATTAGCCCTGTGCAATGGTTAGCTTTTTAAAATTAAGAACAAGTGTGATGCAGTAGCTACATTCATCACCATCCACCCACCTACAGAAGAAAGGCTAAAGTTTACACTGTACAGATGAAAGGTTGAAGTGCAAAGTTAATGGAGCCATTGGCAACAACCCAATACATTTTCAGATGAGTGCATACATTCGCAGGGGACTGTGCAACATTATGGGTAACATTATGGGAAACATAACATAGAGTGAATCTGCATTTTAGAGGGATCACAACTGCACATCCGCTGATCTTGCCCCCCCGCTTTAGGTGCATTCAGCAAAACCTCTACCCAGAACTGAACTGCTTAGCTTACTTTGTACCAGAGGTGCAGATCTCCCTGCTAACCAGGCAAAGAGGCACCTTTCTGATGTAGTGATTCTCTTTATTGAGCAGGGGGAGAGCAACTGGCCCTATCCATCCCCAGCACAGCATCCCTGCAGTGACTGTTGCTGGTGTCTACCTTATGTTTCTTTTCAGATTGTGAGCCTTTTGGGGACAGGGACCATCTTATTCCTTCCTTCCTTCCTTCTCTATGTAAACTGCTCTGGAAATTTTTGTTGAAAAGTGGTAGATAAATATTTGTAGTAGTGGTAGTTGTTTCTAAGCATTTGAGGAGTTTCACCCTTCATTTTACTGAAGACCCCCCACCAATATCCTATATTTTCAGTCTTCAAAACGTATGTTCCTTCCCACTCCCCAAAAGTGTATTTCCTCCCCACTTAATGGTGTCAACTCCTGGTGACCGCAGAGCCCTGTGGTTTTCTTTGGTAGAGTACAGGAGGGGTTTACCATTGCCATCTCTGGTGCAATATGAGATGATGCCTTTCAGCATTTTCCTATATCGCTGCTGCCAAATATAGGTGTTTCCTAGAGTCTGGGAACCATACCAGCGGCGATTCAAACCAGCAACCTCTTGCTCCCTAGGCAAGTTACTTTCCTGCTGTGCCATTAGGTGGCCACACTACTACTACTACTACTACTACTGATATTTATATACCGCTCTTCAACCAGAGTCCTCAAAGCGGTTTACATAGAAAATAAACGAAACATTACAGCGAGTGAACATAGGAAGGTTATAAAGGAAGCTGCCTCATACCAAGCCAGACCATTGGTCCATCTAGCTCAGTACTGTCTAGACTAACTGGCAGTGGCTCTCCGAGGTTTCAGGCAGGAGTCTTTCCCAGTCCTACCTGGAGATGCCAGGAGTTGAACCTGGGACCTTCTGCATGCAAAGCAGATGCCCTTCCGCTAAGAGGCTTTCCTTCTCCAAATATATTTATGTCCCTCAAACCATGTTTGAATCTCTCTTATGCTGAGTTAAGCCAATTGTTTGCCTATGTCAGTATGGTCAACATTGACTGGCATAATCCCTTCAGAGTTTCAGACAGGAATCTTTTCCAGTCCTAAATGGAGATGGTTGAACCCGGGACCAAAGCATGAGTTCTACCCCTGTGCTACCTTTTTCAGCATTGGGGAGAGACAGTGGGTATATTCCAACTACCACCCACCCCACCCCACTCTATGTACTTTACTACACTTGATATTAGCCAAAAGGCTGAGAAGTGATACACATTAACTTTATAAGGCCATAACATTGGCACTGGGGCTTGTTAGCAGTGTTTTCTATTTTTACATTTGATTGCTCTCTGGGTGGCAACCTATGGTAGATCTAGGGTTTTTCCTTTTTTGATTGGTGCTCTAGTCCTCTCTAATAAAACGCTTGGTGTCCGTCCGTGGACGGGCACCAAGCGTGTGTTCGTGCCTCCCTGCCCTGTTCTGCGCCTGCGCGAAGCGGAGCGCATGCGCAGGACCGCCGAGGCAGAACGGAGACAGACAAAAGCCAGCCATGTTTTTGACTCTGTCCGGCGGCGGCGGGACCAGATCACCCGCAGGCAGCGAGGACAGATGCGGCTTTGGCAGCCACTTCAAGACAAAGGCGGCGGCGGGACCCAAACACCCGTTGGCGGCATTCCCAAAATGAACAGCGGAGCAGCCAAGCAGCCGCCACAAAGCCAGAGAAGAGACGGCAGGGGGAAATGGCCGAGGCGGCGGCAGAGCCACCGCCTCAGCAAGAGGAGCCGCAGACCGGCCGGGGAGACGGAGGCCGGGACTGGGGGCCGAGCGGAGACCGTAAAAAGCACTTTTAAAAAAACAACAACCGCTGCCGCCATTGCCGCCGAACTCCCACCCTCCCTCCCAACTTCCAAACCCACCTTACCCCAGCCCGTGACAGTTGGGCGAGAAAACTCCATAACTAAAGAGGAAGAGAGGAGCTCGCAAACAGAGCTCCTCTCTGAGCAAAGGCTCTGCCCGAACTGACACTATGGACGCGAAGGACCCAATAGGCGTCCTTCGCGCCCAAAGCACCAGTTCAGGAAGAGGCTTTGCAGAGACAGGAGCTCTGCTTGCGAGCTCCTCTCTCCCTCTTCAATTAAGGACTTTTCTTCGCCCAACTGACACGGGCCGGGGTAAGGTGATCTCGGAAGTTGGGAAGGAGGGTGGGAGTTCGGCAACAACGGCGGCGGAAGCTTTTTCATTTTAAGATTCCTATGGCCTCCACTCAGCTCCCGGTCAGCCGCAGGAAAGCAGAAGCAGCGGGGCCACCAAAGCGCATAGAGACACAGGGACAAGGGAGAGGGGAGAGGGGGGGAAAAACCTCGGAGGACAACAAAGACAAAGAGCAAGTGAGAAACAAACAGAGAGAGAGAGACACAGACAGAGAGATTAAAAAAAAAAAACCACACACACACACACACACAAAGGGGTGGGGGGAAGGCTAGCACCCGTTATTATAACGGGCTTAAAAATACTAGTACAATATAATGTCAATACTGTGTTACTTACCCACCTTAAGTGGCGCAGCAGGGAAATGTTTGACGAACAAGCAGAAGGTTGCCAGTTTGAACATAGGCGTAACTGGCGGGGGCAGGGGGGCACGTGCCCCGGGCGCCATTGAGGTGGGGGTGCCATACCAGTCCCTGCCACCCCCACCCCATTGCCCACCTGCCCAGCCCCAGGGCCCCTCAGCCACTTGCCTCCAGCTCCGGCTGATCTGCAAAGAGGCCTAGAATCGGCAAGGCCTGCAAACTGCAGAGCTCTTCTCTCCCCGCCTCTCAGCTGATCGGTGGGTGGGCAGAGCTTCCAGAGAGGCCTCCGAGTAGGCCTCCCTGAAGCCTGAACTCGAGTAGGCCCCAAGCAAGGAAGGAGGAAGCAGGCAGCAGACCCTCTGCCCAGACCAGACCATCCAGAACAGCTATTGCTAAGTAGGCTGTGAATTCCTTTTTGTGGTTGCCCCCATATATAGGGATCTGCTTGCCATAGGGCTTTGATATGGGGGGTGGGGGGTGGGGCGAGACTGAGAAGTCTCTGAATATTTAATTTAAAACAGACTGGAAAATGTGCTGGCTTTAAAAACAAAAACTATCTAAGAAGGCCTATAGGTGGCTTGTTTCATGTCAGAAAATTACAAACACTTCTGGAACAAGTATATTTTATTTATTTTCATTCATTCATTCATAAATGCACTTGTGTTCAAGTTGTTTTGCAATCCAGAAGGTCTGAGTGAGAACTGTGAAGCATGTGTTGTGATTTTATTTTATTTTATTTTATTTTATTTTTCTTGTGTGTGAACTGCTCCCCAATAACTTGCAGGGACTTCAGGGTAAATCTGGCCAACATGTGAATGCAGCACCTCCATTCCAGAGGAGATGTGTCTTAAAGGGCTTTAAAAGCCTCCTGTGAAAAACCTCCTGCAATCAAACTTGACTGAATTTGTTCAGAATTCTGAGAAAACAAACATAGGCTCACCCTGCATGGCTGAAAGTATCATTTGCTAATCTGCAGCAAGGGGTCTATTTTAATAATTAGCATTGCTAGTGTGTTCTAGGCATTAAAAGTAGCACAAATATATAGTACTCAATGTATATCACTATATACTGTGAAGTGTGCATGCGTGTATTCAGTGAAATGTATTTCCAGGTAGCATACTTATTTTGAAATATCAGACTTAAATCCTTGGGGGCCTGGGGTGTGTGGAGGCCCTGGACTTTGAGGGTCTGGGGGCCCATTTTGAAATCCTGTCTCTGGACCCATTCCAACCTTGCTATGCCCCTGGCGGAATAGTTACATATGTATTGATCACTACACATGGGTTTCGGCACAACACCTGCACAGAAGAAACTCCCATGTAGAAAATGTGTCTCTTGTAAATTGACCCTGAATTCTCCATCCATGACTGGGATATCTGAGAGTTACAGTCTATAATAAAAGAACAGCACGCTGCTTGTGACAGGAAGGGGCAAATTACAATGATTTCTTAGTCTGGCAGGGGCTGGTTTTGGCCCTGGCAGAACTTGGCTGTCTGCTCCTGTTGCAAATGCCTCTGTCTAGTGTGGCAAACTAATGTATCCTCCTCCCTCTTGGTGTCAAAGTAAGCACTAGTGTGGTGAATGCACATATACCCCATCATGAGCCAACAGTCATCATAAGACAAAGGCTGGCAGGAATCATTCACTGGTTTATAGACACACACACACACACCTTCTTCTTCCCCTACTTTGCTAGTGGCTATTTGGGCAGGTGATCCTCTAGGACAAAGTCATGTTTTTTAAAGAATGAGAGGAGACAGAGAAAATGACACTTGGAATCCTCGCATAACTCCTGACTGTTGTTCTAAGTCTTTTATAGAGATGGCTCATGTTTTCAGGTTTTGATCAACAACCATGTCTAGTTGGTACAGTGTTCCTTTTAACAGGGATTTCCAGATATTGCTGACTACAAGTCCCATCATTCCTGCTTGGACAGGGGCGCAATTTCAGTGCTTGCCCTAGGCGCCATTTTCCCTAGTTACGCCTCTGAATACCTGTCTTGTCTTTTCCATTTTGGGACACAAAACCTATTACTATGTTTAAAAGCATTTGTTTTCTGGCCATGAGGACTGCAAACTTAGGCTGTTGGTGTGCAAGACATTTCTTTAAAATATATATTTCTAAAGAGCCTTGTAGCCTCATGTTTCCTTTTTCCTGTCCCGTACTTGCACGGATGCAGCCCACAACCCACATTTGACTATGGCTGTGACACATTTCCATATTTCCGGGGGGGCGGGGGGGCGCAATTTCAGTGCTTGCCCCGGGCACCGTTTTCCCTAGTTACGCCTCTGATTTGAATCCCTGCTGGTACTATATCGGGCAGCAGCGATATAGGAAGATGCTGAAAGGCATCATCTCACACTGTGCGGGAGGAGGCAATGGTCAACCCCTCCTGTATTCTACCAAAGAAAACCACAAGGCTCTGTGGGAGCCAGGAGTCAACATGGATGGCACACTTTACCTTTGCTGTCTCACTTGGTGATTCTGTAGTGCTAATCTTCTATTATATTAATTCTCCTGGGTGTGCCTTGGAATGTGTGTCCCAGAGCCCAGCTGATTGGCTAGGTGGTGGACGTGCCTGATTGGCTGAGGCGCACCCAGGAGGATTGGTTGACACGGTGGCGGCCCAGCTGTGGAGTTCAGAGGTGGCGGGCCAAGCCCAGCTGTGGAGGCAAGGCCCAGGAGGAGGGAAAGAAAGTGGGCGGGGGGCAGAAGTGGCAGTGGGGAGGTGAGGTGTCTGGGCCCGGAAGCAGAGTCTGGGACAGAACGGGGTGGGGGGGGAGAGGTAACCGCCGGCCCCAAAGAGTGCACAGATGCTCTGTGCGGGGTCGGCTAGTTATGAACTAATTATGAACTTTGGTGGCATTACTAAATATAAGGTGTATTTCAGATTATCTTAGCAGGCATTTCCTCATTGAAACCATCAAGGATCTGTATGAAATAGAAAGAGTAAGGGTAAATCCACATGGATGCTTTGACTGGATGAATTAATCCCTTCTCCATCAGTGGATCACATGGAGGTTCCTTGCCCACATTTGGCGCCAGGGCCACCAGTGATGGGCAGAACCGAACTTCTCATACCAATCCTGGAGGCAGCAATGAGCTTGTCAAGGGAGGCACCACCTCACCTGCATAACCGTATCTGTCCCCCATTGGCCTTCCCCTTCACTGTTGCTGTTGCCATGAAATCAGTAGAGAGTCTCCACAGAGATGCTCTAGGCCAGAACTCTACTGGCCTCAATACATTTCCACTACAGTATTCCTTTCAAAGGAAAAGCAGCAGGAAGCAGAGGAAGAGGATACTGCCAGAGAAGGAAGGAAGGAAGCAAGGAAGGAAGGAAGGAACAAACAAACAGGGGTGTAGCCACCACTAGGTGACCGGGTTCAAAGAACCCAGGCTGCCGCCCCGCAGGGGCTGCACCACATGGCCCCGACATGGCCCCCGTGGCTGACATTAGATGCGGTGGGGGCTGGTTTAGCTCCCGAGCGGGGCCACGCAGCCCCGTTCGGGAGTTAAATGGCTGGTGCTGCATTCACAGCACGGCCAAGAGCAGCTCTTCCCTACCTTAAAGGCAGGGAGAGCTGCTTCTTGCCACGCTGCGAACTTCGCGCTGGGCCCGATCTAGCTCAGAGTTGGATGGCCAGCGCTGCGTTCGCAGCGCAGCCAGAAGCGGCTCTCCCTGTCTCTTTAAGGCAGGGAAGAGCCTCTCCTGGCCACACTGCAATGGGCCTGGATCTAACTCCCAAACAGGGCTGTGCGGCCCCGTTCGGGAGGCAGACCATGCCCCCCACGTCTGACATCAGGCATGGGGGTGTGGCTAGACCCTGCATCTGACGTCAGACATAGGGGGTGGGGTGAGTGGGGCCGCGGTGGCCAGACATGGGCTACCTGTGGTCTGGCTCCGCTAGTGGGAAGAAGGAAGGAAGGAAGGAAGGAAGGAAGGAAGGAAGGAAGGAGATAGAGTGACAGAGAGGTGATCTGGGCTGTGGGAGTAGAAATAGCTACTCTGCATGCTTCACATTCCTCACAGATTGTGAAAGAGGTGTGACGCCCTAGGATGGGAAGGTGGCAGACAAGGCTGTTCAGACAAGGCTGTTTGAGCAATGGTGGGGGGGGGCAGCAGCCCACCACACAGTTGCCAATAAATAGTAGGGAAGGGGAACAATCTATCTACAGCGGACTGCACCCCCCAAAACCCTGTTAGCATCCCTACTTGGCACTGCCATCGACAAACAAGCCCCAGCATTGAGAATGTGGCTAAAGAGCCAGCATACTGTAGTGTTTAGAGCAGGCATCACCAAACTGCGGCCCTCCAGATGTTGCTGAACTACAACTTCCAGCATACCCAGCCACAAAAAATTGTGTCTAGGCATGCTGGGAGTTGTAGTTCAGCAACATCTGGAGGGCCGCAGTTTGGGGATGCCTGGTTTAGAGTGTTGGACTAGGATCTGGAAGACCCGGGTTCGAATCCCTATTCAACCATGAAACTCACTGGGTGACTCTGGGCCAATCATGTATCTCTCAGCCTAACCTCCCTCACAGGGTTGTTGTGAGTATAAAAATAAGCATGTACCCTGAGCTCCTCGGAGGAAGAGCGGGATATAAATGTAATATAAAAATAATAATAAAGAAAGAGCATGCGAGTATGTAGGGCATGCATGCTTCCATTTGCCCCTTCACACATTCAGTCATAGTGTCTGAACATGGCTATAGGTTAGTACAGAAAAGCACTTGTATGTGTGTGTACTTATTATGTAGTATATTTGAAGCTAGTTTCGCTCCAAGGCAAATGACGTACATGAAGCTATAAGCACACATGCGGGGTGGGGTGGGGTGGAAGCACCAGGCCAACAGCTAGGAAGGAAGGTAACAGGGATGGTGCAATAATACAGTTTATTAAAGAGTAGATCCTGACGTGCTTTGAGTAAAACTTTTTTTTCATGTAAAATATAACAATGACAAAATACTTATTTTAAAAAATGATTAAAAGGTAGATTTTAAAAAACTATAATTATGAGCTTATGTTTAAAAAGGAATACGATCAACTTCAAACGGAAACAAACAAACAAACAAGTTAAAACAGTATAGCAACTATATTTAAACTAAATGAAGAGATTTAACCTTGGTTTCAGTTAGTTTAAATATCTTTGCTATGCTGATCTTATAGTGATCTTATAGCAAAGATATTGTTTGCTATTTTATGGCTTGTTTTAATCTACCTTTTAATCGTTTTTTAAAATAAGTATTCATTGTTATTTTGTACATGTTGAAGTCCGCTGAAGAAGAGCTTTACTCAAAATGCGTCAGGATCTACTATTTCATAAACTGTATTGCCCCATTTCTGTTTCCTTCCTTCATACATGAAGCTATCCCATTTCCCCGCACCCTTAATATTAGTCCCTTGAGATAGATTAAACTGAGAGAGAGCAACTAGCCCAAGGTCACATAGGAAGTTTAATCAAAGCACAGTATTTGAATCTAAATCTTCCAGCTCGCAAGTCCCGCATCCTATCCACTCCTGCACACTGGTCCTCAAATGTTAGCTCTGCATTGGCTTTTTCATAGATTTCATTTCAGTGCCAGGCAAAAGACCTGCTGTACATCTTTCGTGTCGCCTCATCCATCCACCAGCAGGGCAAGCACAATGAATACATCCATTCACCCTCTTGCAAAGTGAACAGTCAGTGGTGCATGGAGTCCGAAATTACATGGAGGAAGGAATTGTAACAAATGGCAGCTTTATTTAGATAGGATTTGGAAGGCTTTTAAAAGCTCAAAATGGGCGGCTTGAGCAATGCTTGGTCAGGAAAAGGCAAGCAGCAGAGTCCTTCATAATCACTAGTTCGTACTGGAATGGAGAATGGGTGGGAAAGGACAGCATTGGGAAGCAATGCCAAAGGGGGGAAAAATACATTTTCTGGTGAAAATGGTGAAACACCAAACCTTTGCCTAATTGCATGTGCTTTTTAAAAAAAATGAGGCAATTTGAGGGGACTTACAAAGTTTCCCAGAAGTTTTGATATGATTGCGGGGGGTCAATTATCTTTCTTGCAGATGTTGGAGAGCAGTGGCATCCTCTTGATTAGACTGAAGATGGTGTGCCTTTGTGGGCAGAAATGGCAACAGCACTGTACTTGCTACTGTGGAATGATATCAGACATCTCACTGACTGGAATAGAATCTGAGCACTCCAATGAAGGAATGGAGGTCAATCCCCCCCCACCCCGCTCTTTACAGGATCCAGGGGACCCCATATCTCCCAGCATGCACACACACCCCCCACACCATGAGCATGCTCCCTTGCCCTCTTCATCCAGTTCAGAGAACAAGGCTGCAGCCACACTGACTCACTTACCAATAGCCCAGCTATGCCACAGCCAGTATCTATATAATAAGGTATGAGGTCTTTAAATTCTCCAGCACACCAGGGTAGGGGGTGTCTCCAGGCTCCACTTCCCCTTCAAAAGGATTCAGTCTGCTACTGACCAGCACTGGAACAACATTGTTGTATAAGCTCCTAGCCTGATTCCCTTGATTTGTGTGTTGTTCCCACATAGACCTGACTCTCTGGCTGCATTCACATGTAACACAGAACCATGGGTCCATTAGACCCACAGTTTTCCCCTCGCCTGCTCCCTTGTCCAAAATCAAACTATCAGGAGAGCAGTCTCTCTGCTGTCTGTGAGACTTTGGAGAGGTGGTGGAGCTGGTTGTGCAGGCTTCCTTCTTTACTGAAGGACAGTCCACACAGCCAATCATGCCAGAGTTGAGGGAGGAGCTTCCTCCCTCAACTCTGGTTCCAGGGCCTGCAGCCTACGGTTCCAAATTCGGACATACCTCAGGCTTCCTGGAACCTCGGGTTGCAGCAACAAAACTCATTACAACCTGAAAGTTCATATTGGAGTTCCAGTTCTGAACCACTGGTTTTGTCGCCGCGCCCGGCTCCTTTTCCCTGCGTTCAGATGCAACGTCCATGTTATTCGTGAATGTGGCCTCTGACTCTTGACCTCTGCTGGAAGATTTTGACTTGTACTCACTCCCTCGGAGATCAGTGCTCTGCTTTCTGTCCTCGGCTCCAGCTGACCTTGGCCTAGCCTGGCTTCCTCAGTGGAGTCTTCACCATGTAACGGGCACTCAGCCTCAGGAGATACAATAAACTACTTTCCCCATGGCTTTCCCCACGGCCAGCTGTTGCTGGCTGCAATTTATTTCCCCCTGGACTGTGCCAGGGAATGACATGTCATTCTGTCATCATGCCATTCCCCCAGCACAGTCCAGGGCGGGGGATGACGGCTGGTAGAACCTGTCTGCCAGAGGCAGGTGCATAGTGACCTTACCGGTGACCAGGGGACAAAATGCAGTTAGGGAGCTTCCATCTTTTCCCTTCATGTGTGCAAAGTGTGTGCGTGCCCCAAGCCCTGCCTCCTGGCCATGCACCCCAAGCCACGCCCCCAGGCCATGCCCAGAGGCCCGAGATGAGGCAGGGTGCAGCGCTCCAGCGGTGCTTGCAGCAGTGAGGGGGAGGAGGCAGCTGTGGCGAGAGCTCCTTCCATGGGCCTGCTTGCCTTCCAAATGACAGGATGGGCCATTTTTGGCCTATTTTGAGGCTCTCTGCTCATGTGCATAGAGGCCCGAATTGGGCCAAAAGCAGTCCGACTTGCCATTTGGGCAGCAGGCGGGCCCACAGAAGGAGCTCTCACCGCTGCCTCTGCCTCCCCTCCACTGCCGCGAGAGCCATTGGAGCGGTGCACTCCACGACCCCGTCTCTGCTACCACCACGCAGTGGCGGTTTAAAAAATATTTTTTAAAAGCAGAAGAAGATGGTGACTAGGGGGACTGACCCTGTGGGCCAGGGGACATATGCCCCCCCCTTTGTCCAATAGACCCTACGCCTATGAGCAGAAGCACTCTGTGAAATCAAGAAGACACCACTTCCATCCCTACCTGCAGTAAAAGTGATCTTGCAATATGTGCCAAAACTTGAAGAGAAAATCCCTCCCTCCCCTCAGTAAACTTCACTAAATACCTCCAAATTTCACCACCTGTGAAATAGGTGTCAAACAATGGGAGGGAGTATTTGGGTCAGCATTTATGTTTTGAACTGAAAGCTTTATTGATTAGCTGTTAATATTGGGGACATGAATTTCCCCTAAAGTGTTGGTGTGTTGGAAGTGGGTGGGGGCTATCTGTTGGAGATGAACTTCCAGTGCATCGACCTTTTGCACCAACTGTCCTAATGACCACTAGGGGCGTTGGGAGTAGAGCTAGTGAGTCAGGGTCTCCCTATCTGTCCCTACTCTATGGCCCCTGAACTGACTCTGCATGCAGCACTTCCTGTGCTGAGTCACAATCCTTCCTTTCCTCCTAGAGAGCAGATGGGAACATCTCTCTCTCTCTCCTTACCTATCCATTATGTAGTCCTTTAGATTAGATATAGGTCTTTCCTATTTAAGTGTATTTAACCAATAAATATTTAGTGTTAAGTCATACAAGGATCTCCATGTGTTTTCTCTAAACAGCTGCAATATCCCAACCATCCTCTGCTACCTACACTGTAACTGGAGTGTGTGCTCATTCCTTAGTGCTCTGCTGTTTCTACCTATTGTGGGTAAAAATCAACAACCTCTCACACTATCTTTATTGCAACTGGGGATGGTGGTAGTATCCTCGTGGTTTTACTGCTTCTATGGGTAGTGGTAGTGGAAGCAGCAAATGTCTAAAAGTCTATTTCTGGATTAGAAGTCGAAAGGCAGGAAGTGGAAAGCTTCTCTTTAAAACTAAAATAGATTAAAATAAAATAACTTGTGAAATCCTATCAGTGCAAATTTATTTGTTTATTTATATTTATTTCTACGTTTATATCCTGCTTTTTCCTCCAAGGAGCTCAGAGCAGTGTACATGGTTATGTTTATTCTCACAACAAACCTGTGAGGTAGGTTAGGCTGAGAGATACATGACTGGCCCAGAGTCATATTTTAAATTTTAAATGTCCTAAATTGTATTCATGGATAGCATTTGCACCATTTAGGATTATACATTTGCTTGGAAAGGCACAGATCACACTGTTTAGGGAGAGCAGAAATATTATAGCATCATTCAAACTTTTTAAAATAAAAATAAATTATTTTTAGATGAAGAACTTGTCTTATCATGCACACATTCCTCAAGTATCTATAAAACAATCCTATGCATGTTTACTCAGCATTAAGATCCAGTTTATTCAATGGAATTTACTTCCAAGTAACTGTGCATAGGACTGCAGCTTTAATATTATATTTCCTATATTTGATCTCACACCAAATATATAACTGATCCTGCATTTCCACTCTTTAAAATATGCAGGTCTTTTCAGGCGAGGATTTATTTCAGGTTATTTAGTAACAAAGAGCTGCTAAAGTCTGCCAATTTTATAATACAGAATTTATGGTCAGGGGGTCAAGGGGGACTCCCTCAAGGAATTTAGCAGGCCTGGGTAGTAAATCAGCAGTCATGTCTTTGATAAATACCTCCTGAGCCCACCAGTAACTTCTCACTAGTGCTGAAAGTTAATTCAAGGGACTCTATATGGAGCTATGCACTGAAGTGTAATGAAAGACACATCCATGAGTAGGAAATAGTAAACTACTGTCAACACCCCCTACTCTGGACACTATTTGTAAGCTGTCCTTTCCCAATGATTGGTGGCAGGCAATGATACAATTAAAAACATATACTGTATACAAAATGAATTGGTTAAAATATAACAAACATTGGGGCTATTTCCACGATCAGGCAAAATCGGGCTAGGGGAGCCTAGTCCGATTTCGCCTGATCGTGGGAGCCACCAGGCTTGCAGGCGCGCCCTGTGGCTTCCCGGTGGTTAACCCGCCAAACTATCCCTCCCCTTAAACCGGGTTTGCAGAGCGACCGCTCCGCAAACCCGGTTTTTCTAATCGTGAGTTGCCATGGCACGGCTCTGCGCTGCAGCAACTCATGAGTAGACCCCCAACCAGGAGGCTTAAAAGCAGCCTCCCGGCTTGGGGGTCTCTCCAGTATGCCCTACACGCCTGCGCAGGGCATACTGGAGCTTCCAGGGGCCACATGGCCCCCGATCCTCCCAGCCCTGCCTGCTCCATAACAGAGCCGGCAGTCGTGTGGGCAGCCGATCCGGCCACCCAGGGCTGCCACCCTACTCGTCTGTGGGGAGAGCGGGCTTAGCCCCGCAAGCTCCCTAGAGGCTCTTCTCACGGATTATGAGAAGAGCCTCATTAAATTATTCAACCTGTAGGTTTTTTAGTGCCAATTTATATAACCCTGTTAGGGGCTTATGGGGTTGATGCTCAGTGGTGGAACATCTCTGCAAGCAGAAGGTCCCAGGTTCAATCCTTGGAAGCATCTCCAGGTAGTGCTGGGAAAGACTCTTATCTGAAACCTGAAAGCTGATGCCAGTCAGTGTAGACCATACTAATCTAGATGGGCCAATGGTCTGATTCAGAAAAAGAGCTCCCTGTGTTCCTTATATTCACTTATTTCTCAGTCTTTCAAAACTGGATTCCAGCAAGTGTCTGCACATATTATTGGACTGGTATGTGATGAATAAAAATGAACACAGTTTGAAATATTCCCCAGTATATGGCCTGAAGGTCAATGATGTAGCAATCTTGCCAAAGCTTGGATGTCTGGGTCTCATCAGTACCTGGATAGGAGACACCTGTGGACTCTGTCCATGATGCTTTGGCTTTGATGGTAGAAGACAGGTGGGATAGAAATCCAGTAAATACACATGGGAGAAGCAAGGAAGAGAGTGAACAGGAGCAGAGGACAGAACGAACAGGATGACCGATTCTCAGAAAAAGAAGCAAGGATGGAAAAGGCAGCACTAGAGAAAACAGCTCTGTAACTCTGACAAAGGGAGTAAGGGTGACCCTGAACTTGGTATAACGGGGGTTAGCAACATTTTTAACCCCTTCTGTTGCAAACCTTCAGCTCAAGCACCCCAGTGTGTGTGCATGCATGCACGTATGTGTACATGCACACATCCAGACTAAGTTAAATTAATTTCAGTGGAAGTAGTCCCATTATATTTATGGATTAAGGCTATTAAGTATGGATTAAGCCCATGACTGGAATAGCCCAGCTCATAACTCTAAAATTTAAATGTATGTGTGTATGCATGCACACATATACATAAAAACATAAATCTAAGTGTTGCAGCTAGAGAGACAGGCAACTACAGTCACTGGCTCACATGCACACCAAGTTAATCATAAGCATTAAAAGTAAGTACTCAATGGGAGTACTCAGTAGCAAATTAAATTAAATTATTTTGTTACAGTCATAGACCAGTAAAGTGAAAAAGGGAGTGCTCATTTACTGATGCCTGTCTGTCAGGTTGAGGGGAGGGGTACACTGTGCTTCAGCATGTAGTCAATCAGGAGCAAAGGATAGGGATGTGCAAACCGGTTCAATGTCGAACAGGTTCGACATCGAACTGATTCGGTTCGACATCGAACTGATTCGGTTCGATGGCTCAGTGTCGCGCCGAAGCCACCCCACCCCCCCCGATTCAGCTCGACATTGGACTGAACCCCCACTGCATGTTCGGTGGGGTAGCGAGATTTTTCATTTTTAACCCCTCAGCCATTCAGGGGGCTTCTCCAAGGCTGTGTGGGGGGGTCTCCAGAGGTTCCCCCTCCCCCTGCAGGCCTCGATTATGGCTCAAATTGCCCTGTTCAGGTGGTCTTTGGCCTGTTCTGGACCTCACCCCTGTTGTGGCAGCCATTTTGGAAGCTGCTGCAGATGCCCAATAGGCCTCTCCATGGCCGGGTCATAACGCAGTGTGCATGCATGGTGGCCTTCAAAATGGCCACCATGAGCAGGCAGAGGGCCAAAAAGGCCCGTAAACAGTCTGAAATGGCCCAAAAAAGACTGGATGGAGGCCGATGGGGGTAGCAGGGACCATTGCAGACCCCCTCCCATGGCTGTGGCAGCACCCCCCACAGGCTGGCTGATCGATTGGTAAGTTTTTTTGTTTTTGTTTTTGTTTTAATCAAAATCCCTGAGCTGGCCTGGGTGTGTTCAACTCGAGGTTGAGCCAAACCAAACTGAACGAGGCCTGGTTTGGCTTGAGGACGAGCCACTGAACAGGCCCAGTTTGATGGCAAACTGGCTCAACCTCGAGCCAGTTCGCACATCCTTAGTAGGTTGGAAATTGACAATGGAAACCATTTTGAACTCAGACATCCTGAACTCAAACACATTCTAGTCAAAGTGCCCAAGAGTCTGATAGGGCTTCTTGACAAATAGAAACCTCTAATCATTTCTAATAAGGAGAGAGATGTGTAGGACTTAAGACTCACAGATGCCACATAGACACTCCATTGCTTCTTCAGGAGGAGACAGAAAGGTTGCAGATAAAAAATATTAATTTCAGTACTGCTTAAGACTTTAATTGCAGCACTGATTTTCTCTGATATTTTGGAGGATCAACCTGTTGCTAGAACATTTCATTTTAATTCCATTTTAATTACTGATCTGACTTCACCCTTGTAATATTCTAAGTTTGGGAGATTGTATTTTAACAGGAGGTTACTTGACTTTAGGAGGACTTGGGGGCTTGGACTTAGGCAGGTTTTCTTTGGCTGTAGCTGGAGCAGCTCATTTGAAATCCAGTTCCCAAATAACTGAACCATCCCATCACCTCAAATTATTTCTTGTTCTCCTGTGCTAGCCTTGACCTTATCTGGAGCAGCTTAGTTCAAACCAGTTTCCAAACAACTGATCCAACAATTATTCCAATCCTTGTTCAATCTGCATTTTGTTTCTCGTTATTCAGAGCCTGCTTGTGAAAGTGCATCATTTGGGTAGGTTCCCTACCCTAAATAACAATTAAGGCAGTTAGTTCATTTGAAATCCAACTTCTAAACAACTGATCCCATACATCCCAGTTATTCCTTGCTCCCTCTCTCATGACAGTATCCAGAGTCTGCCTGTGAGATTGTTTCCAAGTAACTGTTTCCTCCCCACCATTCTACTTACATTTTTCAACATCATATGCATGCACACAAACTTTAAGCCAAGTGTTGGTCTGCCTGTGAATCTTTCCAGATCTGCCATTCTGGCTCCCTCCCTTCTGCCATTAATTTAGTTTTTATTTCTATTTACCATTTGTTTAGATTACAGTTCAGCTTTGTCTCTATAGCCTTTTTTCAGTGGCCTCTAAAATGGGACCCTTTTGTCCGATCTATCTGAAATTTAGCCAGTCACATCTTCTGGAGGCATCCTAGAATGCCTGCAAATTTCATGCTGGCTGGCAGGCAACAGATGGTTAGACGCAGGAGAAATGTAGCTGCTTCTTGCATTGAAATCTATAGGAAAGTAATAAAGAATGAATGGCTAGAAACAATCAAGAAAAAGCAGCAGGACAACTTCAAAGCAATGCTAAAAAATTTCCTTTTAAATTGAGAATATATTAAGCATAAACAATCTATTAAAATAGGGGAAACCTCTCTTTGTGTTAATACTGATTTAATTGTAATTTGGCATGTCTCTAAACAGCATACATCGTTCTAGTCTGATGATGATGATGTCATTTCCCTTGTACAGTTTCTTAATCTGAGAGCAAGCATAGTATGCCACTTCCAATTACTGTACAATTAATTTGTGTTCTCACTTTCCTACTGCATTTTCTTTTTCTTGCATTGTTTTTATCCATTCCTGTTATGGTGTAAAGGTACATAAAAGCGGTATTTCTTTTAGGGGGGGAACCCTATTGAAATATGAATGTCTTCAATAGGTGTTTAAAAAAGAGAGAGATAAAATCTGGAATGGCATCAGTGTCACCACTTAGTGCCACCACGAAGAAGGCCCTTCCTCTGGTACATGCCTATCTGATCTCATGTGGGACAGAGTGCAGGGCCTAGTAGGGGTGTGCATGGAACCGCAGCACTGCAGTCCGGCACTTTGTCGGGGGTTCCTTTAAGGGCGGGGGAGGGTTTACTTACCCCTCCCGCCACTTTCCCCCCTCCAGCGCACATATTGTATGTAGTAATTGTTGCGGCAGGATACCTCCCTACCGCCCCTTCTCCCTCTTTAGTGAAAAAGGCTTCACGGAGCCTTTTGCGCATGCGCACGTCGCGCGTGAGCTTCACGTCTCCCTGACGTGTGTGCGTGTGCGCAAAAGGCTCCGTGAAGCCTTTTGCACTGAAGAGGGAGAAGGGGCGGCAGGGAGGTATCCTGCCGCCCCAATTACTACATACAATACGCGCGCTGGAGGGGGGAAAGCGGCGGGAGGGGTAAGTAAACCCTCCCCCGCCCTTAAAGGACCCCCCCATCCGAACCGAACTGGCCAGGTCTGGACAGTCTGGAGGCCTTTAGAATGGCCTCCGGACCGGTCCGGACCCATCCCTAGGGCCTAGGACACTGATCTTGCAAACTGAGTGCTTTTGTATAGTGGAGATAACATGGTTCTAGACTACTTAGGGATTTAAAGGCTAATACCGGTATTTTATGTTGAGCCCAGAAACAAGTAAGTAGCCAATGTAAGTGATATAACATTGCAGTGATATGTCCCAACTGTCAGATCCAAGATAAAACTCCGGCTGCCATGTTTTGAATCAAATTGAAACAATTTTTAATGGTATCCCCAAGTAGAGAAGATGGTGTAGTCCAGCCTGGAACTTTATCCTCTCAGTGGTTTGCATACAGTGCCATGCCCCACTGATCCAAAAGCAGGGCACACACACACTCGTCCTGTGCCTCTCCAAACTGCATCGAGAGCCAGCGTGGTGTAGTGGTTAGAGTGCTGAATTAGGACCGGAGAGACCCGAGTTCAAATCCCCATTCAGCCATGAAACTAGCTGGGTGACTCTGGGCCAGTCACTTCTCTCTCAGCCTAACCTACTTCACAGGGTTGTTGTGAAAGAGAAACTCAAGTATGTAGGACACCGCTCTGGGCTCCTTGGAGGAAGAGCGGGATATAAATGTAAAAATAATAATAATAATCCATTCTGCTAAGGAGCTCAGAGAGTTGCCTTGGCAACTAAGAATTGTATCATCACTGCAGCAACACTTCTATTACTCCCAATGGGAGGCTCGACGCTACAGCAATGACACAATGGGGCTATTCTCATGACCTACTGGGCGGGCGGGTGGGAGGAAGGCTCCCCAAACATTGCTTTTCCACCAGATGAGTGTTTGTTGCTTGGCGGGAGTGCACTCCATGCTACCACATGACACGATCAGCCCTGCTCCGGGCAGCACGGGGTAAGGCAGGTCGCTCTGAGGCTCATTGACCTGGCCTCCGAGCATCCCACCATGCACCAAGCACAGTGCACTGGGGGATTCCCCCAAAGGATGGGCACTCAAGCAGATCACGCTGACACATGATCCCAGGAGCTGGGTTAAAGGCACATTTGAGCCCTTAACCTTGGCTAACAGCTGGGCTTCGGTGCTGGATTTCGCTCAGCACCACCACCAGAAGCCGCACAGATCCCAACAGTTCTCACGGGCAGTTGGACCCAGGCTTCACTGCTTCGCGGGCTACTCATGAGAACAACCTCAATGGTTAATAGTGATATCGCATCTGTGAGCCCATTACAAGCATGGATGCAGTTGGGAGGAATAAGTGTGCTGGCCTCACTCTTGAATCGGGAAGCACTGCATTGTTTGTAAGCCTCTATTTTTAGTTTCTGGTTATGGAAAATGGGGGGAAAGTGGGAAATGTTTGTACTAACAAAACATGCTGGATCCATTAGCACATAAAATGATGGCAACATGCTTCACAGGAAAGGGAAGATTAAAGTAGATCAAACAACAACAACAAAAAATAGTAGTGCATTCAGTGGCATGTCAGGAACTAATTCATGGACAAAAACTGGGCTAAATTAATCAGATATATTGTCTGCTGAAAATAATTTGCTGAAATCTGGAGCTTAGCTCATTTCCCAGTACAGCGTTTGCATAATACTTGAAAACACTGTGAATTAGGCTCTACATTCCACGGAGCTCTTTTTGAAGATTTTATATGCAGTATATTCGCTATTCATACTTACAGCAGCTGGTTAACATATGAGGATTTACTACATATTTTAAATCTGCCATTCTTCCATTAATAAATGAATTGTGTATAAAGGTTTGAGGATGCCAGTTAGAAGATATTTAAATCACTCCAAATGTTCTAAATTGATACTGAGTTGGTTAATAAAGAATAATGAAGAGTAGTGGGAAATATTGTGTCTTTGGGTATTAGAACTGCTATGTAAAGCATTGCAAAACAGTGGAAGGGGCTTGGATAATATTTAACAACCGGGAATTGAAAAATCTGTAGACCACTCTGACTGATAAGCACATTTTTAGAACATGCAAGCCAGGGAAATATTTCAAGTAAATATTTCCCCGCTTCTAGTTCTGACTTTTTCCAAGACTTTTTTCACTCTGTTTTCACATATATGTAAATAAATAAATAAATAAAGCAGCATCCAGATTTCCACAAGCAGAACACTTCCACTTGAGCAACGGTGAAGGGCTGATTTTCACCAAGTCACCCTCCCCCCCAGCAACCCCTGTGTACCCCCTCTCCAAAAATACGTCCCTAAGGGCTGCAGGGCCCTTCAGGGCAGATTTTCAAGGGCACATAGAGGTGCAGAAGAAACAGGGGACTGGCAAAAATTGACCCTCTCCCCTTGCACAAGTGGAAATGTTCCACTCATTCATCTGGATGCTATGCAACATGGGCCTGATGCATTTGGACCCTTGTATGTGCCATTCCAGGCCAACTTCAGGTTTGAAGGTGCAACCTCTGATAGGAGGCAGCACACCCAGGCAGGAGCATGTAGGAAGATCCATGAATGCACTCAGGGCATGGTCCTCCCTTTATAGTGGTAGCAGAAGCATATTTCTCCACTCCAGAGACCAAGACTGAGCTTCTCTGCAGTTCTAAGGCTCCAGTCTCCCCACCCCACCCCGGCTCCTGGTGCTGATTATGTGGCTGAGTGAATGATGCTGGAGAGCAGAAAGCTGCTGTTCTCGACTCTTCTCCTTTTCAACAGTTCAGTCTCTGCCCAAACTCAAACTCTCCTTCTTCTTAATCTCACTCTTTCTCAAGATCTCCTTCTTTTTCCTCACAAAGGCCCCATTCATATGTAATACGGACCCATGCTTCCATGCCCCCCTTCCCCCACTCTCCTGTATGCATTCAAATGTTGGGAGGCGGGGCCTCTCTGCAGTCAGCGAGACTGCAGAGAGGCGGGGGAGCTGGCTGTGTGGGCTTCCTTCTTTCCTGAAAGACAACCCACACAGCCAATAGGAGTTGGAGCAAGAGAGGAGCTTCCTCCCTTAACTCTGGGTTTAAAATGATGAAACTGAATTCTAGCAATTGTATGTAATACTGGCACAGGCAAACTGGAGCCCCAGCTGAAATCTAGAGCTAACTGAAGGTGAAAAAGCATGGTTTGGGGAGGGAAACCATGGGTCTATATACAGGGGGCGTGGGGAGAGAGAGAGAGATTTGGTAACTCCAATTCCCGGTTCGGATGGTCAGGTTTGGGAACCAGAGGTGAAGGGAACTCTGGTTTCCTGTTACGTGTGAATAGGTCCAACATCTCTCCCTCATAGACACTTCCCTGCAACCCACCAGGGCCAAAAGTAATTCAATGCACTCCCCATCCAACAGAGGGCAGCACACACCCAGGGTTACAATTGCACTAATGCAACATTTGTCTGGATGTCAGCCACTATTTTTATGGAGCTTTACTTCTTGTGGGTTACCATGAATAGCTGCTACCTCACAAATTGCTTAGGCCTACACCTGAAGTTACTGAAAGCCTAAAAACCAGAGGTCGGTTAAAATGAGTAGCCACTGATGAAATAATAAGGATAGGCTTTCAAACCCACTTTTCATCCTTGAATGAAGAGGGAAAGTGTTCATTGCTGAGGCTTCACCATCAGCATCCATATCAAAGTCAGCTAGCAATGCTTTGTTGTAACCATTTAGAAATTCTCACTCTGGAGCTTTCTGAGAAGGCAAACAAATGAGTTCCCACACTTTATTCACTTGGGTACCTTTTGGCAATTTTAGATGAAATCAGAGGTCACTCCAAAGTTGACCTTGGTGGAGTGGAATGCTTAAATGACAAGGAAAAAAGCAAACAAACTTGAGCTCTACTCTTTGCTATCAGACTGTCCACAATATGATTTAAAACACAAACAAAAAACAGAAGTCATGCAGGAGGAAAGACTTTGGTGATTTACAAGTACATATTCTATGGAACTAATGAAGCTGGGCCATTCACATCAATACTGTATGATCCAGCCTTAGAATTGCACATGAATGTGGAGTGCTCAGATATATAATATTAGCATATAATCGTCACTTTTTGCTTCCTAAAATGCCGGCTGTATCTTGCAGTGAGGATTTGTTCCCTTGCTATTGACTGGCAGAGTAGTTGGTTTTGGTATGAATTAGAGAAATGACCTTTGGCATGACCTGCCAGTTCTCTGAGGTCATTTTCCTCTCGCTTGTACAAAAAAGATAAAGAGACAGAGAGACTGACTGCTAACAAAGTGCTCTGGCACAAAGACAAATTAGGGCGGCTGAGGCGGCAGCTCAGACTTTGCAAGGTATCAGAAATGAAGATAAGCAAGAGGTTGAGGGCTGGGTTTTTTTGTTTTGTTTTAAGAAGGCTAGATATAGGTTCCTCTTTACTCTCAAAATAACTAGCGAGTCCATGATAGAACTCTGCAGATGTGCCTTTATGTATGCAATCATCATTGCTTTGCTACTATATGGCAGGGAGGAGTTGTATCTCAGTAGCAGAGCACCTGCTTTGCATGCAGAAGGTCCTAGCTTCCATCTCTGACATCTCCAGGTGTGGCTGGGAAAGACCCCTGTCTGGAACCTCAGAAAGCCCCTGACAATCAAAATAGACAATGCTGAGCTAGATGGACTAAAGGTCTGACTTGTTCTAAGGCGGCTTCCTATGCATTTCAACCTCTGCAAGAACTTGAGGGACATTTAAATGTCTGCTGGTTGGAATTGAAGCTGGGACGTGTTGCAGAGAAATTACTTATCCTTTATAAATAATTGAACAGCAAGCCAAGAGTTTGATAGTTATTACTTACTAAATAAAGGCTAAGAAAACAATAAGTAGACTAACAGTCTCTTATGCAGAGAAAGGGGGAACTTCTCCGCTTGAATTCAAGGCAACAAGTAAGGAGCAGACAAACAAACCGCTACTGCACCTACAAGCCAGTACATAGAGACATTCACATAGAGAAGCATGCCCCATACAAAGAACTGAGACAATGACTATGGCAAAATACTAGCAGTCCCCTTCTCATGGTCTCATTCTTGAATTCTGAGTCCTGCATTTTATTTTATGGTGTGATGCAATCTTTTCTTTTCCTGATTACAGCAATTTATCTCTCTCTAAATCTGGCATGCCTTCAATGTAGTGCCAATATATAGACTCTGGCTCCTCCTCCCTTCTCTGGCAGCCAGTGACAATCTTTTAGGTGGTACCAGGCCAAATCCAGGTCACAGTCAGACATCTCATTGGCATTTGACTTTTGCCTTTTATCAAAGTATGCCACACTGAGTTTAACAGACTCTATGATAAGACCAAGTATTCTTTAGCTTTTGCTATTCAATGCATAGCCTATGAATATTCCTTCTTCACTTCTGCAATCTAATTTTCCTCTTAGTTCTTCAGGAATATATGATTATGCTTTGCATCCAAATACCATAATATGCTATAAGTTAGGTTTTGTCCCATTCCACAGTTCAAACGGTGTTACTCCTTTAGTTTTAGTTGGAAGTCTATTCTGCAAATAAGTTGCAGTCATTACAGCTTCTCCCCAGTATTTGTTTTCCAGACCTGAGTTAAGAACCATACTTACAGACATTTCAATCAAAGTTCTGTTCTTTCTCTCTGCCACTTCATTTTTCTCTGGAGTATAAGGTATTGTTCTCTCATGTTTAATTCCTTGTTCTTTTAAGTATTGCTCAGTATCCTTCCCAGTACATTCCCCAACATTATCAGTGCACAAAGTCTTAGGTTTTCCTCCAAATTTGTTACTTACTCCAGCCACATATTTTTTAAGTTTTAGCAACAC
This sequence comes from Hemicordylus capensis, assembly GCF_027244095.1. Taxonomy (NCBI): domain Eukaryota; kingdom Metazoa; phylum Chordata; class Lepidosauria; order Squamata; family Cordylidae; genus Hemicordylus; species Hemicordylus capensis. The sequence goes on along the minus strand of NC_069657.1, from coordinate 423,175,863 downwards.
TTCATTTTTCTCTTTGAGTAGATAAGTGTAAATATAGCAAGAAAAATCATCTATGAAAGTCAGGAAATAGATATTCTTTCCTAGTGTCTTTACTGCGAAGGGCCCACAAATATCACTGTGAATCAAATATAAAACCTCACTGGATTGCCTTTCTGTGGTGGATAAATATGTGCCCCTTCTTGCTTTTGTTTAACACAGTCAATGCATTTGACTTCAGATTTGCATGGTTTAACTTATAGGTTTCTTGCCAATAGTTCTTTTACTTATTTTGAAATGCATTCCTTGCTTGGATGCCTGAATCTATGATGCCAAAAACTCATGCAATCTTTGTGTGTACGCTCACTTGCAACATTCAGATGAAGTGTCTTTTTTCCTTCTGCAAAAAATTGCTACCCATTGGCAAGGTATATAGGACTTTTAATGATCCATGCTTATTAAGGATGTGCCTGAAATGTTTCAGAGGCCATTTTGGAAGCCTCCAAAACATTTCAGCCACTGGGGCCGTTTCAGCTTTCAGAAGCAGTGGGGCTGCTCCCTTAAGGGTGGAGGAGGGTGCACTTACCCCTCCCGCCACATTTTCCCTGCTGGCACTCCATTGTAGCAAAGCCCCTCGGGGAGGCAGCATACCTCCCTGCCGCCATCTTCAGCTGGAAGTGGCCGGAAGTACTGGGCATGCATGTGCTCATCACGTGTGCATGCGTGCATGACAGACAGGTGCAGGCGCACACACAATGGGCACACGCACACCCAGTATTTCCAGCCACTTCTGGCTGAAGATGGCAATGGGGTGGCAGGGAGGTACGCTGCCACCCCGAGGGACTTTGCTACAAATAACCCCTTGGTGGGGGAAATGTAGCGGGAGGGGTAAGTGCACCCTCCCCCACCCTTAAGGGAGCAGCCCCGCGGCCTCCAAAATGCGGAGGAGCGGGTCCAGGCTCATCCCTAATGCTTATCTCAAAGAAATCTTGCAAACTATTGAAGAAATGTGAAGTAGCCCCACTATCTAAATAAATTTTGTTTCTATTTTGACTTGCATCATCCCTGCAGATGAATTCTTTTGCAGCGCATAATTTTTCATCTTCCTCAGCATTATTTTCATTGCTTTCACTTTGGCATAGGCAGGTTTGTTTGATAGAAAGTCCATTTTTGTGGAATTTAGTCTTATTCCCTTTTTTTTCCTGTTGAGAATAATTCCCTTGCTCTTTACTAGGACAAGCATTCCTCAAATAGCATACCTCACATGCAAGGTGCTTCCACATATAAAACTTTGCCTATCATCAGCAACTTTGTAGGCTTGATTTTTAACTGATTCCTCCCTTTCCGTTTGCTTTTCCAAATTAAACTCTTGCAAATGTTCATGCACAAAACTCAAAGTCACATTTTCTTTAATTTACAGGAAATTGACAATATTCTCATATTCTTTAAGCAAGGTATTAAGCAAAAGTCCAATCTTTGCTGGTTCAGGCATATTTATTTCCTGCAGTTCCAACTCTTTCAGTATTCCCATAAATGAGCAGATGTGCTCCTGCAAACTCTCTCCCTCTCTCACTCTTTTATTACACAATTACAGTATAAGAGAAATTTGACTGTTTACAGTTCTTTGTGGAAAGACCTTCTTCAATCTTGCCCACATCTCTCTCGCTATATTTTTGTCTCCTATATGATAGAATAACTTATCAGTCAGAGATACTGTCTCATGGCTTGCTGGTTTGCAGAATCCCATTCTCATTGTTCTTCTTCATTCTCTGTTGGTCTTTGTTCCTCCAGAACATAAGATAGTCCATGAGTATTCAGCAACTTCTTCACTCTGAAGGACCATTTTCTGTCGTTTGTTTCATTGAGCAGTACAACAGTGGGATGCCTCCCCAAAATGCAAAAGTAATCATGTTGTCCAGCTTTCTTGCCAACAAACTCTTTGTTATCTCATAACTTATTGCTTCACAACTGGGCTCATAACCCAATGTTCCAAAGAAATTACTTATCCTTTATAAGTAATTGAACAGGAAGTCAACTTTAACTGAGAAACAAGAGTTTGATATTTATTACGTACTAAACATAGGCTAAAAAACAATAAACAGGCTATTAGTTTATTATGCAGAGAGGGAGAACCTCTCAGTTTGAATTAAGTCAGAAAGTGAGAAGACAAATAAACTGTGACTCCACCACCCAAGCCAGTACATAGACACTTGCAAGCATAGAAAAGCATTCCCCACACAAAGCACTGAGATGATGTCTATGGCAAAATCCCAACAGAATATTCTTCAGCCAGTTGTAGGGTTGCCAACTAGGGCCTTTTTATAGAGGACATGCAACTATTTGGGGGATGAAACAACTTTTCTTTTCCTTTTTGCATTAGGAGGAGTAGAGACTATTTTGGGGACCAAACAACTTTTTTGCATGAGTTGTGGTATCCAAAGTTCTAGGGGAGTAACTGGAACGTTTTGTTCACTCAGAACACTTTGCTCTCATGAGCAGCTTCTCTTCCTCTGTCTCATTCCCCTTCCTACTGAACATCTATCCAATGGGTAAGCCAGAGTGGAAGTTCTGCTTTAGTGGCAGGTTGCAGAATCATGTGATGCAAAAGCATGGATAGGTGTGCCCTGCAGGGGCTGCTTGCTTGCTTGCCTCATCTCGTGGCAGTGTGTAGTTTGCTGTTAGCTAGCTAACGTTAACTTAGTTAGAAGTTAGCTAATTAACTTTACTCAGTTAGCAGCCAGTTACCCCAGCTGAGTAAAAAGGCACCTTTGAAAGTGGTGAATCTCTTCGCTTATCATGGGGAGAGCAAATGGCCCTATCCAACCCCAGCACAGCATTTCTCTAATGGCTGATGCTGGTGTTACCTTGTGTTACTTTTTAGACTGTGAGCCCTTTGGGGACAGGGGAGCATCTTATTATTTATTTTTCTTTGAAAACCACTTGGAAACCTTCTGTTGAAAAGTGGTCTATAAATATATGTAGTCATAGAGAACAACAAGCGAGTGGGAGACAGTGCATGCACCACTGTGCCAGCATGCAAAGAGGCTGGCTTGGTAACTAGCTGGCTGCCCTGCCTTGAGTCAAGAGGTGAAGTTTATCACCCGGCCAGGGAGAGCAGGCTGGATGACTTTTGAAGAAGAAAATCTTCTTTAAATATATCAGAAGCAGGAAAACTGCCAGGGAGGCAGTTGGACCCTTAGATTATGAGGACATGAAAGGGATTATTAAGGAGGATGAGGAGATGAGAGAGCCAGCGTGGTGTAGTGGTTAGAGTGCTGGACTAGGACCGGGGAGACCCGAGTTCAAATCCCCATTCAGCCATGAAACTAGCTGGGTGACTCTGGGCCAGTCACTTCTCTCTCAGCCTAACCTACTTCACAGGGTTGTTGTGAAAGAGAAACTCAAGTATTTAGTACACCGCTCTGGGCTCCTTGGAGGAAGAGCGGGATATAAATATTATTATTATTATTATTATTATTATTATGAAGCTGAATGGATTTGTCTTCATGGTAGAGTATACTGATTATATACCTGCTTCAGAAAGGAGCTTTCAGACTTGGAGGCTGAAGAACTGGGTCAATCTGAGGTGACAAGAGAGGATGTTCTAAACTGGCTTGAAAAACTAAAAAATAACAAATCACCAGGGCAAGATGGCATCCACCCAAGAGTTCTGAAGGGACTTGAATGTGAAATTGCTGAGTTCCTAGCAAAAATACGTAACTTGTCCCTACAATCAGGCTCTGTACCAGAGGACTTGAAAGTAGCTAATGTAACTCCAATTTTCAAAAGGGGATCCAGGGGGATCCGGGAAACTACAGGCCAGTTAGGTTAAATTCTGTATCAGGTAAATTGATGGAAAGCATACTTAAAGATAAAATTGTTAAATATATAGAAGAACAGGCCTTGCTGAAGGAGAAGCACCAATCAAAAAAGCATAAAGGACCTGAATAAGAGAATCCAAGAAGCAAACTAACACATACAATAATGTAACAGAAAACAATAGCCCCAATTTATATATATAATTATCTAAGGCATACCTGTGGCTAATCCCATGTGTGGCAGCACTTGCGAGAGTTCGCGAGTAGAAGCACCTGCTTGGGCAGTGGGGATTCCATATGCAGATGGGGGGAGGAGCCTCTGATGGTTAATATCAGTTGGAATGCAACTGCTGCTGGTCAGAAGATGTTCTTGATTGTAGAGGAGAGGAATCTATCTGTCTATCTGTCTATCTATCTATGGATAGTGAGCAGGGGTCTGCAAAGAGAGCGGTCATGAGAGGAAAGAGCCCCTTCAGGAGAAGGAGGCTGCCGTTGTGTGAATTAGATGAGGAAACAAGATGAACAAGGTCTATTAATTCAGGAAGGGAAGGAGGGAGGGAGAGGGGGAAGGGAGAGAGGGAGAGGGGGAGAGAAAGAGACTGAGAAAGAAGGGAGAGGAAGAGAGAAAGAAGGAAGGGTGAGGGACAGGCCCGAGCCTGTCAGCAGCCTAAGGGGAACGAGTGGTCACAGTGGTGGCAGCAGCAAGGAAGGGCCCAGTCAACCATAGCTGCTGTTTGTGGCTACCGAGGCCATTGGCGGATGGAATCAGGCAGGCAAGGGACAGGCCCGAGCCTCTCAGCAGCCTGAGGGGAACAAGCGGCCGTGGCAGTGGCGGCAGTGAGGAAGGGTTGCTGCTTAACCACTGCTGCTGCTGCTCCTGTGGGGAGGAGCAGGAGCATGGTTCAGGTGAGGGTAGGGAGGTCTCTGGGGATAGGGGTCTGCAGCTTAGCCAATAGGCGCTAGCAAAGCTGTAGCCATGACCAAGAGGGGTGAGGGGGATGGGGTAAAGGGATGGAGGAGTGACCAAGAGGGGTGGGGGGATGGAAGTAACAGAATGGAGGAGGAGAAGGGGCAGGGGTGCGGCTCAGGTGAGGGTGGGGAGATCTCTGAGGTGAGGGGGCCGTGGCAGGGGGTTAGGGGAGCAATCAAGTACTAGCATGTATATGTTCTGCGCACATTAAGTTATTAAATATATAAATGTAAATTATGGTGGAAACAGAATAATCATCTATACAAGGTGATATGAGTAAATCATATAAGGCAAATTGAGAAATAAGATATAAAGTTTTGGATATCTTTGTATCCAAAAACAACGATATAAACATACGAACTTAAATCAAATGTTCTTTCATTACATCCAGTAAAAGAACTAAATATATAAACAATCGCACTCTGTTTATCATGCTGTTTCGAGCGTCTTTTTCAAGTATCAATGAAAGTTCATATATTCTTCCAAGGATATCTCTAAAATCTTCTTCAAAATTTCAGTGCTGCAGAATGAATCTTTTTCATGGGAGACTGCAGGTCTTATCCTGTGATGGGACAATTCTATAAAATGTGCCCACATTCACCAATATATAAATTAATACTATTATGATGATCTACTCATTATATAATAAATAAATAGCCTCATAGTAGCCCTTTATACAAAAATATTTATAACACTCTTCAAACCAATTGAATATCCCTGAGGTTAATAAGGTTCATATATCTAAAAATGATATTAACAAGACATCTTAAGAGTAAAACCAACATTGATCACTGTTCCATCAGATAAAAATTTTGTTTGTTTGTTTGACCTACTTTTATACTGCCCAAAATTTATTTCTCTGGGCGGTTTACAACAAAAAATAACAGAACAGTTAAAACATTACTTAAAACAAATAAATGACAACAAAAATTAAAACATAAATAAATGACAGAAAGAAGTAAAACATTACAACAATTTAAATTTTTAAAACAATATTTTAAAACAATGTTAAAACTATTAAAATCGTATTTAATTAAAAGCCTAGGTGAACAGATGTGTCTTTAAAGATTTTTTAAAGAATTGTCAGAGATGGGGAGGTTCTTATTTTGGCAGGGAGCATGTTCCAAAGCTTTGGGGCAGCAGCAGAGAAGGCCTGTTTGTAAAATACTGTTACAAAAATGATTGAAGCTGCGAAAAGGATACTTACCCCTATAGATAACTATTAATATTCTCATGCTGTTGAGGGGTCTCAGCTACTGTTAACAATTTCATTTTCTTGTATTTAGGATTGATTTTTCCAATAGACTATCTTTTTTTGGTGGCATTTTTAAAAAATCTAAAAGTCAAAACAAAGAAATGTAAAATTACCTTTATATATTTTAAATTATTCTCATATATTTTATGCTTTGATGTTCTTTACTTGGTCATAAAATACGTTCATTTTCAGGCTTATTACCTCAAGAGAAAGTTGCCTTTACACTATAACCCATAAATCATGACAATTTTAACTTGTAAGAACATTCAAGATGAGCTTGAATCCTTAATAAAGCATGCTTACCTTCTAATTCCGGCAAATGCCTGACAGGTTACTGTGAAGTATGTGTGTCATTTATAAACCAAAGAGGCATCTGTCACTTTCTGGTGAAATGTTGCCGTCCTAGAAAAACTTCCTCTTACGACTATTTTTGTGTAGATTATTTGTTTTATTCACAACCACAAACTTAAGTTGAGTGACTTCTTTTGACTGTTTATGACAAAAACAATTGCAGATCAGTACCATATAGCCTCTGAAATCTCAACACGCACCATCTACATATCTTCTTCTTATATAATTGAATCATAAAGAAAACAAATTGATATATGAGGACCCACTCTATATCCGTCTGCCTCTGTCTGTCTGTGTGGGGTGGTTGTCGGGGTTCCCAAATACCCTATGTTACTCATAGGGTCATGGGAAGTTACTTTGCAAAGTTTGCTCTCGATAGCTCAAAGGGTGTGGGAATGTATAGGGAACAGACAGAGAAAGAGACATTCAATTTTATAGAGAGAGAGATTGTGCATGTTTGTATTGGTATTTTATGATTATATTATGCTTGTTTTCTTGGACTTTTAATTAGATTTGTATTTTTATATTCCATTATATTTATAATTTATATATTACATTATATTTAATTAGATTTGTATTTTTATATTTTTATTGTGTAACTTTTGTAGTTTTATATTGTGTTAAATGTTTTGTAAATGGCTTTGAGATTGTTTTAATGAAAGGAGGTATAAAAAATTAATGATTGAGAAATAAATGAATAAATTAGTGTGGGTGTGGTCCTGCTTCCCACCTCTACATGGTCACTGAACTTGGGAAGAGAATAGTCTGAAGATAGCTAATGTGAACTGGACATCTGATGGAGAAGTGGGCCTCTTCTTATGTTGGACTGCATCTTCACCCTAGGCGGGGGAAATCAACAAATAGATACGCTTGGGTGATGGCCTATAATGTTCCCACGTCACCACAAAACTATCAGTGCATGAATTAATGCCTAGGTTTCTAGTAATATTTCCTAAATGAAATAGTTGCATGTTACAATATGCTAATTCATTATGTGACACTTGTGAGAATAATGTAAACTAAGATTTTTATTTCCCGTTATTTCAAGATGTGGCCAAAATTATTTGACATCTGGTCTTTTTTATGGGCATCTGGTGTTTTGTCTAGACAGATACTGAAATTTAAATATGACTTTTTTTCTTGTACACAGAATTTCATAACAGGCTACTTTAACAAAGTTCTGGTTGTCTTATAACCCATTGTATAACACTCAGAGCCAAATGCAAGGAAGAGAAATGTTTTTTAAGTATATTTCATATGATTTTTTTGCATGTGTATTTTATTATTATTTCGCTTTTCAAAAACACACCCACAAATCTTTGGAACAGAGAGTTTGAATCAATTTATGATCAAGCAGCACAAACAAAACAATCTCAATATTTTATGCAGTATTTTATATTGATGAGGGCTATGCTTGAGTTCTTAAGTAACTGAACAACCCAATCTCTCCAGGCATTCTTCAGCATGCTTTCATGGGCTCATCATTTATGGTGTTAACAGGCATTTTCAGTCTTTCTCTCACCATCATTGTTTACTTATTTTTCTCAGAATTCTGCAGTACATCTGCCAACACTTTTGTACACATCAGCTAGCACTGTACAGTATCTATCCTGTAGAAGTCTGGAGGAAAAGAAGAGTAAGAGTGGCAAGATTACTATCGCACCAATGGAAACATCTAGAGATGGGTGAATTTTAAGATCTGAAAATAATCCAGATTTGCCAGATATATACTAGTTATCCTGCCCCACATTATGCACAATGAAACACCTATATTAACAATTGGCCAGCACTGCTGCACAAGTAAAATAGGGATGTTTATGAACCGTGTTTCAAACCATAGTTTGAGCACAGTTCGGGAGCTTTAAGAAAGTGGACATCAGGTTCTTATCTGCTCTGCGCCTGCTAGGGTGGCGTGCTTCTGAAGAATCCCTACGTGGCGCCATCATGCTGACCCTGCAAATGGTGTCTGCCCATGTGCAGATGCCATGTGCATGCTGGCACCACGTGGGGATTCTTGGGACATGCACTGCCCAAGCAGGAAGCTGCATGGGGCCGTGGAGAGCAGATATGAACCTGTTATCCTCTTTCTTAAAGCTCTCAAACTGTGCTTGAACCATGGTTCATGCACGTCCCTAATGTAAGAGTCAACCTCAGCGATGTTGCACAAGAGTGTAGTTGCGCAATGACTTAAAATAGTGTGCATACACTTGTGCAAGAGAACTCTCACTGTTCCAGGGATTGAACTTCGGACCTTCTGCATGCAAGGGTCTTCCACTGAGCTGTGGGCCTTGCCCAAGATTAGCTTGGAAATTAGACAAATTCTTCTCCCTCGACAAAAAAATGAGGAAGAACTTTAATAATTCGCTTAGCCAATCCTAGACAGCTCAGAGGGATCTTCCACCCCTTCCCTGGGAACTGTCCATTCTCTCCATACCTATCTCAGTAGTATTGGTGGGATGGCAGAAACAACAGCAGAAGTGGCAGCAGACTAATTTGTGTGCGGTGGAGAGAGGACTCTCTGACATTTCTCTTCTCCACCCCCACCCTAAAGAAAAAGAGAGCACCAGGATGAGTGACACTGGTACTGCTAAGGGGAGAATAAAGGAGGATTTTTTACTCCTTCCCCTCCCTCCTCCATTGTCACTTCCTCCACTGTCATCTGCTAATTGAGCAAAGTGGCACCTTGTTAAAGTGGTGATTCTCTTTATTTAGCAGGGGGAGGGCAACTGGCTTTATCCACCCCCAGCACAGCATCCCTCCCTCCAGTGGCTGTTGCTGGTATCTATCTTATGGTGGTATCTATCTTATCTTAAAAAAAAAAAGATTCTGAGCCCTTTGGGGACAAAGAGCCATTTCATTCATTCATTCATTTATATCTATGTAAACCACTTTGGGAACTTTGTTGAAAAGCGGTATATAAATATTCATGGTATTCGTATTCATATTCGTATTGTGGTCTTTGGAACTTGAAGTCTTCCCAAGACTTCAGTGTGGACCTTGGAAAGACTCCCATTCCAAAGGCCACTAGGCCTTTACTCCTATAAGCTGCCCTGCAGCTCATCAGATCAACAATTCTGCTACTGCTGTTTTTCTTACTGCTCTGCTCCATCACTGAGACAGAGAAGGAGAGGATGGAGGGCTGATGTCGGGGGGGGGGGGGGTTTGAGATCTTCTCTGAACTCTTCAAGCTCAGAAGAATTCTCAGAGCTTGGGCAGTTCCTCTCTCCTTTCAAGGGGGGCTTTTCTGGACTCCAAGAATTCTTTCTTTCTTTTATTTGATTTATATACTGCCTGACTCCAGAGGCTCCAGGTGGTTCACAAAAACAAAGACAAACAAGACCAGTTATTAAAACAAAAATTAAAAGAAATCTAACATATTCAGAAATTACAACAATTAAAAAATCTAAACATCAATTAAAAATGTAATTTTAATGTATCCTTGGACAATCAAGTACAGATGGGTGATCCATTTCTGGTTGGAAGTCCTTTTGGGAGTGTGCAGATACACAAATCTTCCAATGCAAAATGCTTCCTGGAATTTTTAAGAAAACAGACCCCACGTTAATATTGGATAAACCCATGGATGAAGATCGATCAGCAGAACGAACTGAAGAGGAAGAACTAGATGTTACCTGTTTTTAACACAAGATGCCGGAGCAAAATTACTGATTAGGGTTATAGCTTGAATTAGATTAGGGTTATTTCTTTTTTTTTTCCCCGACCCGGGAATCTCTCATAAATTTTATAACCCATGGATGAGTATTAATCAATGGAACAAACTGAAGAGGAAGAACTAGATGTTATCATGATGTCTCCATACCATATTCAGCAAGCATTTGCCTGGTCACTGTCAAATTTGTTAGCTGCTGTTTGTGGGATGTAGGGCAACTTTGAGCATAATGATTTCACATCACATGTCTTCTCTCACTAGATATTAGCAGAAAGGCATGGGGAGGGGACATAGTTCAGAGGCAGCCAAATGTTATCCATAAACACTAGAAGAAATGGGCAAATTAGCAGAAACTTTGCCATCTACATGGGTGGGATCCAAATTAGGCCATCCAACCCTTGGCTTTTGTTTTTCTTTCTTTCTTTCTTTTTGCCTTCAGAAATTATTAAACATACGAAGGCAGGAATCAGTTTGCAACCCTGACAGAGAAAACAAGATAAGAAGAAATTTGGCCCAATTTTTCATGGGGGTCATACATCAAAGCCAACCCAGATTTAAAAGGCGGGGAGAGGAACAGCCATCTGGAATATTTTCATATCGAACCATTGTTTGATTAAGTAGCCATTTGTAACACTTGACAAAAACCACTGGTTTAAGTACTGCACTGCTCTCCTGCATTTATTTTTCTTAGCGGACTCCCAAATTTTAACAATCAATCTTCTAGCAGTTTGGCTAGCCTTTGGCCAGAAAGCTTCTTGTGCCTGACAAATTATTCATATTCTTTTACACAAGAAAAGTCTAGAATTTGGACCTATAGGCAAAGATTAGATTAGCAAAGCTGTTTGTTTCCAAGAGTATAAAGATAATGCCATGGCATACTAACTCATCCATTTCCAGCATTTATTTTGTTTCAAAAGATTGATTTTGAGGGTGGCTTCAGACATTCCACAGAAGCAGGCAGGGAAGACTCCTGAATGACTCGCATTTCCTGTTTTTGTACTGGAGCTGATGTATCTCTCATTCTCACCCTATTCAAATGTGCCCCTCCATGCATTCAGCAAATATATGGAAGAATTCACATGACCACACCTGGTGGCCTATCCCAATTTCTGCACATTCTGTGGAACACCTGGACAATGATGCCAATTGACATCGATTTATTTTCATAGCTAGTTTGCTATTTTAAAAGAAAATAGCAATGAGAGTAAACTGGCCATTAAATGAATCAAATACTCCCCCACCCACGCACCCAGGGAACAGAAAATGACATGGGGCAATTCACAGAGAGACTGCTCAAGGGGCAATTACTCACTAATTTCCCTAAAAGAAGCAATAAAACTATCTGAACCTGGAAGCAATATTTTGTATAGAGCTCCAGATTCCAGAAGAAAGAGACTTCTTCTCACTTTTTATTGCAGTCAAACAAACATGCCTCATTATTGCTGTGCAGAACACACTAGTAAAAAATGGAAAGGGAACCCACCCCACCCCACCACAAAAAAACCCAAAACCCTAAAGATGGAATCTAATTTCAGCCTACAATAGAAGGTTATTATATTTAACTCTTTAATGGTTGTGTAATGTTATTCAACAAGGAACCTCTATGTGAAGTTGGCAGGGACCTGTGCTGAACAGAACTTATTTGTGAGGGGATATTATATAATGATGTTGGTCATGGTGAAGATCTTTGTTAGTTAATACCGCATAATATTAAATGCTATGTGGAACCACATTTTAATTCTACTGGCAGATAATCGCAGAAAAGCAGTTTAATCTCAGCAGTACTAAAGGGTTCGAGAACTCTTGATATCTAAAAGGGTGGTGGTGGGGAAGGCAGAAGGAAGGAAGAATGGAGCATGCACAGTTCATCACATCCACAGGATCTCTTCTGCATACAAAGATGCCAGTATGGAAGCAGATGAAAAAGCACAACAGCAGACACAATTTTCCATAATATTGGAACATTCAGAAAGTCTGATTTGTGGAACTTAATGGGTCTGTTCCAGGAGTTTTGTTATATGTCTAATGCAAATCAGAGATCTGTTTCCAGCTCTGTACAATTAACACACATCAGAAACTTCCAACGATATTCCAACCCAGGTCTCTTACCATGAATTCTCCCATTCTTTCCTACCAGTGCCTTCCCAACTCCAAGAGGTTGAGAAAGAAGCATTCTAATGAAGGGGATGGGTAGAAGTAATTCCAAACCTAGCCCTGAAATAGTTGGCTGAAAAGAGGTAGCTGTGGGCTTCAATTTTTGAAGCACCATAGGATGGATGTGGGACATTTATCATCCTTTGAGCTAAGGAATGCAGCAGTCATGGGGCAGACTACATAATTATCTGTCCAGATTATCTCAGCGATGCATGAGCATTTCTAATAGTGGAATCTTCACATACTCCACTTTCGACAGAGCACTTTGGCAAGGGGTGGCAGATTCTTGCCTTCAGCTCTGCAGTTCCTGTCTGATGCGACACGCATCACTTCAAGGAGGTAATATTTCAAGGTCCCCATTAACGCAAACAAGGCATCTTTCTTACACAAGTCATCAGGACCATCCTAGATATTCTTTTCAAGGGTTTTGCCTTGAATCCATTTGGGAGGGAACAAATCCTGTCAGTAAAGTCCATGCTCCTTTAAAAGGAATACTATCACAAAATATGGGCTATTGTATTTAATAAGATGTTATTAATTTTAGCAACTCCAGAGTCAATCTTCCTGCCAAGTAGACAGGCATGTTTTTATATCTCAGTAATGAATAGCACCTTCAGCCTTGACTGTTACAGACGCTAATAATGTGGAGTTGGCATCATGTTCATGGCTTAAGTCTTGTATTTCCGCACCAGAAAAGGACCAAAAGATATTATCAAGGCATAGTGTACATTCCAGCCAAATGGACAATTTCTTTATTGTGAAAAGGGCAGCTTTTTAAAAATCTATACAGCCTACATATGAACCAAGAACAATCTCCAAATACAGCTGTATTGTGTTGCTTCCACAATTATTTAAACACAGGAGTCTGGCCAAGCAATATACAAATGATTCATAAAAACATGGCCATGCTACACATGTGTGTACCACATGGACTATTATGTGTGAATGTCAAACAAGGGGACACAATTTTTTCTCTCGTGTTTTGTTAAGCTCTTTAATGGCCCCCTACAAAGACCTATCTAAGATTGCTGCACCAGAATGTTATGCCATTACTGAATGCAGATGGCACAAATGTTCTGAAGTGGTTTGTTAATGTTGATATGTAATCCCCGAAAATCCCATTCACTTGTTTTGTTCAACACATGTACACTCTGTATAAAGTGTACGCATGTACAGATCTGTATGCATGCATATACATTTATCCACACATTATGCTCAATGCACATACAGTAGGACACTTCCCCATCTCTGACAACTTTTAAAAAGTCCCTAAAGATGCATCTGTTCACCCAAGCTTTTAATTAAATACTGTTTTTGTGTGAATTATTTATATCTATGTAAACCGTTTTGGGAGCTATTGTTGAAAAGCACTATATAATTTTTTGATGTATTCGTATTCACAAAATGCTTCCTCACAAATATAAGAACATAGATTGCACGTTTTTAGAAGGGTTCAAAACCTTTCTGTAAAGTGCAGGATTTAGTACATAAAATGGTATCTGAAATTTTCAACCTTTCAAAAAGAACACGTTTCTAGCCCAAATTGTGGCAAAGATATTTGGAAAGTTATCGGGCAAATTTGATGAAATCTCTGAAGCTGATGGGAAGGGGTGAAGTAGAGATTCTAGTGGTCAAAGGGTAGGGTTAGGAACATAGGAAGCTGCCATATACTGAGTCAGACCATTGGTTGATCTAGCTCAGTATTGTCTTCACAGACTGGCAGCGGCTTCTCCAAGGTTGCAGGCAGGAATCTCTCTCAGCCCTATGTTGGAGATGCCAGGGAGGAAACTTGGAACCTAGATGCTCTTCCCAGAATGGCTCCATCCCCTAAGGGGGATATCTTACAGTGCTCACACATCAAGTCTCCCATTTATATGCAACCAGGGCAGACCAGGTTATATGCAACCTGGGCAGACCCTTCTTAGCTAAGGGGACAAGCCGTGCTTGCTACCACAAGACCTACCACAAGACCAGGGTTGTAGAGCATTGTATAATTTCTTCCATTCTCCATTGGCTAGAAGACTAACTCATGCAAAATATGCAAAGTTATGCTAACTTATTTGCTTTGAATAGCTTATAGCTGTTGATAGCAGAGTGGCTGAGAGAGAGATGGTCAAAGTGAACATGGCATTCATCACGTTGTTTGCCTTTGCATTTAATGATTTTATGTTGTAGAGCCATAGAACACCAAAAGTCCACCATGAAGAGAGCGTTTTAATCCCTTATCCCCATATCATGGTCCTCATGAAAATCCTCCCCAAAGTTGCTATATGAGTCAGGAGAGAAGGCAGCTACAAACAGCTTTCGGAAGGACTATTTTTGTTGGGACTGTGGCACAGGGGGAAAGGGATTCAACCCTTCCCCCTTGTTGCAGTTCTAAATGTCATTGCCCCCAACCACAGCTGTTGTGTGGGGAAACCCCCCAGTCCCTGCCGAACAGTGAGTCGGCGGGGAATGGTTGCGGCAGGGAATGCGCGGTGGGGTTACCTGACTCCACTTCTCGGCCCGCCAGAATTCCTGCTGCCCCCCAAGATAATGGCCAACGAGGGGAGTAGACGTGTGGCTCGACCCCAATGTTTGGCAGCCCTTTCTGTGAGCCCGGGAGCATCTTGCATGACTTCAGGGGGCTCTTGCGAGATATCACGAGATCTTGTGCAGGTCCAAGATCTCACAAGAACTGTCCCAATTGCCAGGATCTATATAAGGAGACACTCAGTTCTGCTGGAACCCAACTAAGTTCTGACTCAGTGCACAGCACTCAGATACCCATTGTTGTTCTCTGACTGGTTCTCTCTCTCTCAGTGGTTAATGGTCTGAATGTATGGTGGCAAGCAAGCAAGCAAGGGATACACATGCTCTATAGCTCACGCAGCAGGCATGCCTGCCTGGCATCTCCACTCACAAACCATGCCTGCCTGACTGTCTGCCTGATTGTCATGGTTGCCGCTGCTCATCCTGGGCTGGGGGCTCCTAGGAGGAGAAGCAGTGGCTGCTAGAGATGTAAATGGAGCTGGTTCGATGCTCCTTTTTCTGAAGTGCAGAACCGGTTCGAAATGCTGGCATTCGAGCTGGTTTGGAGGCAGGGGTGGTTGCTTTAAGGTGTGGTGAGGGTCTCCTCTCCTCCCCCCGCTGCATTTCCCCCACCGGTGCTGCTGCCAAAACCTCTGATGCAGGGTGACTGAGTACCTCCTTGTCAACCCGATCAGCGTAATGCTGGAAGCTTGAGAAGGGTAGAACCATACAGGTGTGGCTGTAGGCAATGCTGGAATGTGTCCTCCTTGGTGGAAGTGGCTGTTGGCTCAGCTGCTCGCCCAGCCCAGCCCCATCACTGCACCTCAATGGGAGGAGATCCGGCAGGCTGGGCTTGTGCTGACTCCACTCAGTGCATCCTGGGAACAGTTGCACTTGGCTGCCAGGTGTGGTGGCAGCACAGGCTGGTGGCAGCCCAGGACATTAGTGCCACATGACCCAGGGGGCCCAGGGGCTGCCAGGAGCTTTCCTAGACAGCAGGCTTTACTACGGGTTTACTTCAAGGATTTACTGTGAGTTCTAAGTTGCTCCCACCCCCCAAAAAAAAATCCAATGCAACTAGTGGAATTTTTTTAACCCCATATATAAATCGGGCTACACTAACGCAGAATGAAAAACCCAAATTGTGTGTGAAGTACTCCCAGATAGTTCGCAGGGACTTTGGGGTAAATTTGGCCGAAATGTGAATGCACACCTTCCATTCTGGAGGAGATGTGAGCTAAAAGCCAGGTGTGAAAAACTTCCAGGGACTGCCGGGGGGGGGGGGCAGACTTCTTCCCCAAGTCCAGGGGGAATGGTGCCTCTGTGTGTGGTGGTGTAAAGGTACAGAAACGTTTATGAATTACAGTGAGAATTACAGGGAGGAGTTCTTTTTCTTTCATAAAAAAGGAACCCTGTTTAGAAGGCAGACTTGCGCCTCCCATCAAACTGATATGACAAACATGAGAAATTGAGAGAGTCTTCCAAATGTAGGAATCAGTATGGTAAAAACACACAAGCCCTAATCAGAAAGTAAGGCCATACTCATGACCAGCTCTTTCTGGGTAGGAGAGGGTTAAGCCTGGTACAGAGGCTTGTCTGGAGTCACGGAGACCTCTCCTACCCAGCTGCTTCCCAAGTGGGTAGCCCAGCTTTAAACCCAGGTTAAAAGTGAGGTAGGAGAGAAACGCCCCTCTCCTACCTTTTCATTGGGTCCTTTGTGCCGCTGTTTCAAGTGCTCCCAGGGCCATGCAACCATAGAGTCCTGGGGAAAGTGGGGCCAGGGAGAGGCACAAGGTGCACAGTTGCATTGCAGAGGGCTGCTTTTCTTCTGCCCGCATGGTGTATTGTGGGATGTGGGAGGACTTCCTCCTCCCGATCCCACTTCAGGAGTCTGCCACCGCACCAGTTGTGTGGGTGCACAAGCAACGGAGCCCCAAAGAGGCTCCAATCATCTGGGGGAAGGAAGGTAGGATCCTGCCTTTCCCCCAGCCCAACCCACTTTGGTCGTGAGAATGACCTGAGTAAGTTGCATGAGTATCTGCACACTCATACATGTTTTTGTGTGAATGACTAGACCTGCACTCATTTTGAATGTGAACCTGAGTACAGGCCCCTCAAATGCATGGTACAGATTGGAAGTGTACTTCTGTACCTGCATGCATGTGAATAAGTGTACCTGTGTACACTGTACACTCATTTATTATTATTATTATTATTATTATTATTATTATTATTATTAATTCAATTTCTATACCGTCCTTCCAAAAATGGCTCAGGGCGGTTTACACAGAGAAATAATAAATAAATAAGATGGCTCCCTGTCCCCAAAGGGCTCACATTCTAAAAAACACAAGATACACACCAGCAACAGTCACTGGAGGTACTGAGCTGTGGGTGGATAGGGCCAATTACTCTCCCCCTGCTAAATAAAGAGAATCACCACGATAAAGGGTGCCTCTTTGCCCAGTTAGCAGGGGATTTGTACACGGAGGCACCCCTGGACTTCTGGGTGGAGGTCCAGGGCCTCCACACACCCTGGGGGCCAGCATATCCTCTTTAGTCTGTCCTGGGTGGTGTGGTCACCATGTCGTCAGTCCATGCTGCACCAGGCAGCCAAGCATGACTGTGGCCTGTGCTGGGTGGCCAAGTGTGACCTTTGCTTTAGAGGGAGGAGTGGGGAAAGAAATATATGGGGTGGGAATATGCTAAGTTGCGTGTTGAAATGTTTCTGCTAATGCATATTTGCATAAATATAAAGTAAGGGTAAAGTTGTGCCGTCAAATCGGTGTCAACTCCTGGTGACCACAGAGCCCTGTGGTTGTCTTTGGTAGAATATAGGAGGGGTTTACCATTGCCATCTCCCTTGCAGTGTGAGATGATTGATGCCTTTCAGCATCTTCCTATATCGCTGCTGCCTGATATAGGTGTTTTCCATAGTCTGGGAAACATACCAGCGGGGATTCAAACCAGCACCCTCTTGCTCCCTAGGCAAGTTACTTCCCCGCTGTGCCATTAGGTGGAGTTGCATAAATATACCTGTTTTATATTATTACATTCTTTTGAGTTCAGTTGCTATTTGTGGCCTCAAGAACCCACATGTTTAAAATACAGCATGCGTCACAGTGTATGTGGGTAGGGGGATGATTCTTAACTTTCAGGCAGTGGTTTAGGATGGGGGGCTTCAAAGGTCTTTAGGTCCAGGCTCCAAAATTACCTAGGTGCACTACAAGTGTTGAACATAACTTGTGAACAAGGCTAAAGTCTGGATCAGAAGAAGTGAACAAAGGGACTGTGAGCCAGTGTGGTATAGCAGTTAAATGGTTGGGTCCCACACTTTGCAAAGAAGCTCACTGAATGACCTTGGGCCTTTCCCTATCTTTCAACCCTACCTCATAGCATTTATGTGAGGATAAAATGGAGAGAGAGAAAGAAAGAGCGAGAGCGAGAGCGAGAGAGAGAGAGAGAGAGAGAGAGAGAGAGAGCAAGCATGTATGCTGCCCTGAGCTCCTCAGAGAAAGGGTAGGATAAAGATAAACAATACTAAATGTGTATGTATGTTGTGAGAGCAACATAGAAAGGGGAGAAATGCAGAGTGGTGGTGGAAATGCAAAGGACTAGAAACTTAAAGCTCATGCAAAATGAAGCATGGATGGAACCTTGTGATTCTTGGAAGTATAGAAAGAGTGATTTGTTCAATAGCCCTTAATGGCATTCTATCATCCAAGAAGCCCAAAAGAAATGTTAGTGGTGAGAAGAGGATTTTAAAAATTGTTTTTAAAAACCTACATATGGATAGTATGGAATTATTTTCTTTTCATAAGCAAGACCCATTAAGATTAGAATCTGGCTCAGCTATTTTATATTTCCTGCCCTAGATGCACAGGCCCAAATAAAACTCTAGCTGACCTTGGATCAATAGAAGTGGCAGGAACAAATACTGAATTGTGCCTTTCCACAAGAGAAGGATGGGATTTATAGAACTGTAGATTTTCTTAAGGCGAGCCTTTCTCAGGCATTTCCAAGCATAACTCGTTAGGAATGGAGCTGCAGAGTCTTATAAAATTTAAAATAGTGCCAGACTAGGAACCTGGAATGCTTTCTCTGATATTGCATTTCACTCTAAAAACTTCATGCAAGAGCTGATGAAAACACAAGCGCTCAGAGATCAATATGGGTAGCAATGGAGACGGAGACATCCGCAGACTCCGGCTTCCAAGAAGACAGTGGGGTGGGACAATAAGAGGCCCTCTACTGGATGCAGCCTAGACAGGGATGCAAAAGAGCATTAGAAGCCATGCAGATGCCGTCATATACGGACTGATATATAAATAAAGGGTTGAATGATTCTCCCTGTTTCCCAAAGCACTGAGAAGTTCTAAGGGTTTTGGTTTCATCTGGAGAAGTGAGAATGCTGGAGACCTAAGATTCCTTTGTAATATATGGTCTGTTTAAAAATACTGTATATCAGTTGAGATGGATATGCACACAAACATACACACAAGTGTGTGTGTGTACACATACATACATACATATTGTGTGTGTGTGTGCGCACACACACAGACAGATTTGTTAGTGTGTTTGTTTGTTTGTTACAGTTCTATCCTACTCTTCCTCCAAAGAGCCTAGAGCAATGTACATGGTTAAATTTATTCTCACACAACATGTAAGTTAGCTGAAAGATGAGTGATTGACCCAGAGTCAATGAGTTGCATGGCTGAAAGGGGACTTGAATCCAGATTTGAATGGGTTTCCCCATTCCTAGACCAGTACTCTAGCCACTGCACTGTGCTGGATGTACAGGATGATGAAAGATGTGGAGGAACTGCCTGGTTCATCAAGGCTCCCCTCTGCTCCAATATCCCTGCCCAAGAGCCAACCACTACCCTACCCCACAACCACTAAGCCCAGCCATTAAGTGTCTTCTGTTCAGAATGTCTCTCTTTCTTTCTCCGCCTTTCTCTCTGTCTCTCACTCTCTTGGCACTTCCAGACCTATTTCTTCTAAGGTCAGCAAGTCCCTTGCTTTTCCCATTTTCAGTCACATGTGCCATGTTCCTTCCACATTGCAGTAGAAATGTCATTTTTTGGACGCTTTCATTGTACTAGGTCCCATTCACATTAGTGTCCCTGCAGCCTAAAACATTTTCTGTTATTCTATACTGCTGATGGGAGGGAAGACATTTGTCATTGGGTAACAGCAGTGTGCGTGCGTGCGTGCGTGCGTGTGTGTGTGTGTGGAACAGCCTCAAGCAGGAGAAGTCTATCAGAGCAGTGACACAGTGGCATTTCAGCTCCTGTTGTTCTTAAAGGCCCACAACCTTTCTTAATTTGCTCTGCTGCCCTTTTGAGTGTGTGTCATAAATGGGGAGCTTGTCTCGGGCTTAGAAATAACTAGTTACAGCACTGAGTTCTGAATCAATACTTTATTCACCTTGAACTTTCTGTCTAGGGTAACTGAACTGGAAACATATCCCATATGTCAGAGCAAACCTGCCTTGCATCATTAGACAGGAAGCAATGCATTCTCGCATCGAGACAATGTGAGATGAACATGCCACATGTGCAGCCATTATCACACAGAGTACGTATACACTTTGGCTTGGCTGTCAGAGACTCCGAGGCCATGGAAAATGCCACGGGAGATAAGACATACACTTCATAGTTCTCGCTGCAGATTTCAAATGCTGCCGGCTCACAGCTTTTTATCAGAGCCATTTGTGTCAAAAGCAGTCTGCTTCCAATAAGGTTGCTGGTGCCAGTGGCAGCAGAGAGACTTCCTCAAGTCATTTTTTTAAAAAAAATTCAAAACAATGAAAAACAAGCAACCCAAGACATGTGCCCTTGGGGCTGGTTCACTGACTGAGATGCCGTCGACGTGTCCAGGTTAGGCAGATTATAAAGTAGGCAGTTGGAATTCAAATCGTTCCACAAACTAAGAAGCCACTAGAAATAAAATCTATATACTTATTTCTCGAGGATGTACCCAGGGCTAATCCCATGCGAGCAGCTGCCAATTAGCCATGGGGACGGGGGAGAAAATGACGATGGCAGCGGCAGCTGGTGGGCGGCGGAGAGGGCGGTGCAGCCTCCCTCTCCAGCCTGACTGCCAGCCAAAAGGCAGGAGCTCCGGTGTGGGGCAGGGGGAGAAGATGAAGGCGGTGGGTGGGTGGTGGAGAGGGCAGCTCAGCCATCCTCTCCGACCCACCTGCTGGCCACAAGGCAGGAGTGCCAGGGATAGGAGCACCGGGGGGGGGGCGCGGGTGCGGGAGAATGAGGGAGAACTAGAGGCACAGATGCCCTGCGCCCAGCCCAGCTAGTACTTAATATTATTTATTATTATTTATGTATTGCATGTTTATACCACCCCTCCCAATTTGGCCCAGGGCGGTTTACAAACAAAACAAAAACAGTCAAAATCAGTCAATAACAAAAACAAAAATCCTAAAATACCATAAAACAATCAGTTAAAAAAACAATTTTAAAACTCTAAAAAAAACACCCAGTACAATAAAAACCCCTTACAACAATTTAAAAATCCTGGACGGCCAGACCAAACAGATAAATCTTAAGGGCTCTCCTGAAGGTCAATAGAGAGTTCAAATGATGGATTTCTGCAGGGAGTGCATTCCACAGCCCAGGAGCGGCTACAGAGAAGGCCCGCCTCTGAGTCGCCATCAGACATACCGGTGGTAACTGGAGATGGACCTCCTAAGATGACCTTAATGTGCGGTGGGGATCATGCAGAAGTTAATATTTAAATAACAATGTTCCCAGTGCTCAGAGCAATATTTTCTAAGCAGGGGACTGGGCCATAAAAAATGGAAATTCAGTCCTTGTTTGGTTCATTGGTTTGTTTTGACTCTCGGGTTCAGTTCTGGTTCAGATACTAATTTTAAAAAGTCATTCAGGAACCGGTTCAGAGTGACACTTACCTGTAGAACTGGTTTTGACGTGCTTCAGATGCATTTCTTGCATTTGGACTCTTTTGCTTGCATTCTAACTTCATAATATGACATTAAATCACTTAAGAAAAATACAAGAAGTCCTCGACGTATCACAGTCCTAGGTAAGATGAATGGCACTTTTGTAATTTTGCAAAACCGTCACATTGTCTCTACTTTACAGTTGTGTTTCAACTTTACAACACTAGCCATGGATGGGGAGCAGTGTTCCCTCTAAGGCATGCACATATGTACACGCTCACAAGCTCTTTTATATCCACTCAGTTAATTTTAGATCCTGCTCGGGTCAAATCAGGCAAGTCCCACTCTGAGTCTGAGGCTGCACATGTGCATTCTGCACACAGATGAAAAGAATGAGAGGGAGGCTCTGCTAGATGCCTGCTGGTGCGTGGGCTGGAGGAGGATGAAACAACAATGGTGCTTACATTGCCATTGAACCTGGTGGTCCTGGTGGCAGGTGCTGCTGTATCTGAGGCTGCAGAGAGACGGGTTGACGTGACCATTCAAGATGCCCCCGCCACTGCCACTGCTGCTGCTTCACCTCACAAAGTCCTTGCATTCAGTGAGTGTAAAGCTCTAGCTCCTATGTTCTGCAACTCCCTTCAGTAGCATTCAGCAAAAGGTTGCAAGCAAAGCCTTGGACGCCTTGGACACCTTGGCAGTGGTTGTCTGGGCACTGCCCACAGGCATGCCTGCTGTGTCCCAGGGAAAGCTAACTGCAGAAGAGGAGGAGTCCATCTGCCTGGTGGACAGGGCCGGCCCAAGGGTTGGGGGTGCCCCAGGTGAAGGGGGCACCCCGCGACCCCTTGGCCTGCATGGTCAGGCACCTCCCGTTGGGTGGGTGTAGGTGTGGGTGGGTGTGCAACGGACTGAGCAGGCACTCCCATCCCCGTCACTATACTTTCCCACTGTGGCGAAAAGAAGAGGCGTTGTCCTTCTCTGTCCTTGCCCACTGTGGTGAGTAGCGCGAGGGGCAGGTGACAGAGATGGGGAGGACATTCTCGCTCTCCTTGCTGCCTGCTGCTGCCACCGGTGGCTTGCTGCGGCACATTCTAATGACAGCAACCCCATTATAATGCGGCGCAGCAAGCCAGTGGCAAGAGCCGCAGCAACCCGCCACGGCCAGGAGAGCAAGCAGGTGCTCCCCATCCCCTTTGCCCTCCCTTGCTCTCATGACAGCAGCGGGATGCCCACTTCCTACCACAAAGCATAATGATGAGTCACAGGGAACATGAATCACATGAAACAGTAGTTGTGAAGAGTTTTGCTGTTTAAAATATGAGAGAGGGAGGGAGGAAGATAAGAACAGCCCTGCTGGATCAGGCCCAAGGCCCATCTAGTCCAGCATCCCGTTTGGCACAGTGGCCCACCAGATGCCGCTGGAAGCCTACAGGCAGGAGTTGAGGGCGTGCCCTCTCTCCTGCTGTTACTCCCCTGCAACTGGTACTCAGAGGCATCCTGCGTTTGAGGCTGGAGGTGGCCCTCAGCCCTCCGACTGGTAGCCATTGATAGACCTCTCCTCCATGAAGGCATCCAAACAAAGGAAGGAAGGAAGGAAGAATCTGGTCATCAGCTTGCCTCCCCTTCCGCTTCTACAACTTGTATGTTAGTAAATATCTTTCATTTCAGATTTGTAGGACAAGCACAATTATTCAATGTGTTTTCCTTTGGGGAGGGAAGAATGAAACGGTTAAATTTTGAAATGTCGAATGTGCTTAATACACTAGACTATGGGGTCTATACGCATACAGCAAGCCTGTTTGATACTTTTGAAAGAATGTATTTGGGCAGGATCCATTTTTAGAAAAGGAAAGGAAGGAAGTTTGTCTGCAGTCCATACACATCTGAACTGTTTATTATTGCAACCCAGATGCCCATTAATTATGTGGATTGAGTGACTGGGTAACATCAAGCACTTAGGCATTCAACAGCAAGCATGTCATCATAGCGGACCACGCAAAATGACCCTTGAAGTGCAGGCTGCTCTACCAAAGGTTCGAAAGGGACTGTCCTCCATCTCCACTCTGGGCATGTCATGGTGGCTGCACTCCAACTTGCATCTCAAAGCAATTGGAGCTCTTTGATTTTGTGAAGGGGTGCAGCAGCCAAGCGTCAACTTCACTTCTGTGTTGTGATTGCCCCTGAAAGATCATCTGTCATGGTGAGCTCTCACAACACATTTGCAAATAAGGTCAAACAATTTGTTCAGAGGTGAACCCGTAAGTATAAACACGTTGTAAATATTTGAGTATGAGTTTTATGGTGTTTGAGAGCCACACACAAAAAAACCCCTCTTCCTTCCAAATCAAGCTGTAGGTCCAAAAAAGAAATTAGAAACTTACACATTATTTTAGCCTTTGGTGGGCATTCATCATCATTACACATGTGTCTGTTTATTTTGACAGAACCTGTAAGGAAAGTTGGACATTCACAAAGCTCATGCGTGCAGTTTATTATGTCAATTCACTGTTTGGAATAGTTTTCCTGATCTTGTGCCATTCCGTCCATGAGAGTTAGCACTGATTTCAACAAGATTCCCCCCCCCCTTTTATACACTGATTAAATAAGATCTTGTGCCTTACAACACAGAAGTGCATACAGCCTTAAATCCTACAGTGCAGACGTGAACCTTAAAATGATGGGCTGACACACTGTGCAATGTTCCATCTGCCTTGTAATGGGATGTGTGCACAGTTGCGCAAGAGTGCTCTTGCACAAACCCGGGAAATTGTGCAAGTGCAGTTGCGCAATCCTGTTTGCTTCAGCAGCACATATTCTACAATTGGAATGATACTGTTGCTCAATCAATGACATTATTTCCAATGGCTGTTGATTGTGCAACTGCGTTTAAGCAACTTCCCAGGTTTGCGCAAGGGCACTTTTGTGCAACTGGGCACACATTCCATTACAAGGCAGACGGAATGTTATGCAGTATGTTAGCCATGGTTTTTGAACCACCATTGGTCCATGCTTCAGAAGACCAGGATGAAAATAAAAAGGAAATGCTCAAGGTCTTGCCCAAAACAAATATGATAAATACCAAATTAAAATTCAGATCTCAGTAACGTCTTAGCAGACAGGCCTTGCAGTGATGTAGAACAGGCCTGCACAACATAAGACTTTTTTGCTGTCTCCCAGGAAAGAATATCCTGCAGCAACAGCAGGAACCATGAAGAGCACTTGGCCTTTCTTGCTGATGAGCGGCAGCAGTTGGCTTCTTGAGACCAGATGTCCCCTGCCACTGGACTGTAGTCTACTGGCACCATCTCTCTTTACCCTCGCTTTTTCCCCAGACTCCAACCTTCTGCCCCCCTCACTTTAATTAATATATTAATTTTAATGTAATAATTAATGTACTGAAATTTGACTTCGGCCCTGTACAACAAGTCATGTTGGTTCTGGCCCATTAGGGGATTTGAGTTGTGCACTCCTGATGTAGAGCATTCACAAGGCTAACAATGCTCCCCAAGGAAAAGAAGGCCAAGGGTAAGTAGGACCACTATGTCAAGGGAGTTCTATGGCCACATTCAGACATCGCACGAAACCGGAGTTACAGGTTGCTAGCAAACCAGTAACTCTGGTTTCCTGTGATGTCTGAATGGGTGCAACCGTGGCCTCTCAACCAAACCACAGTGTCCAGTTTACATCCTAAACTGGAATTTGGACCTGGGATTACTCCTCAGTTTCACCGCTCTAAACCTCTGTTGGAAGGGGCCATCGTGTCATCTGCATGCATCCACCACTGTAACTGTGGTTGCAGGAACAAGTGGCGGCCGCAACCAGCCTCTCGCTGGCTCGGAGGAGCTGTATCTCAGAAGTGTGCTTCCACACTTCTTGCATCGTGACATCGCAGTCCCTACATGGAAGTAGGGTACCGTTCAGATTTCCAGTGCCTTGTTTTGAATTTAATCACAGCGGTATAGAGCTAGGACATCATATATCCGGCGTGAAAAAGTTGCTGTTTTTTCAGGTTGTTAGTTGCTGCAAGACTGCTTCCCCTGCTGTTTACATTTCTAATGAGACTTTTCCGAACAGAGGCATTTTGCTGCTGCTGAGCAGTTAGTCTGGAAAGCATCCAGGAAGTTTTTCACATGGGGTTTTAAAAGCCCTTTAACTCGCATCTCCTCCAGAACGGAGGGGGTGGGTTCACATATCAGCTAGATTTACCCTGTAGTCCCTGAAAGTTATCAGAGAACAGTTCACATACTTCGGGGTTTTCACTGTGTGTTAGAGTGTAGCCTGATTTATATCCGAGGTAGAAAAATCCACTATTTGTGTCGGGTTTGGGGGACAACTTCGAGTTCGCAGTAAAGCCTCCCAGTAAACTTGCGGTAAGCCTGCTGTGTGTAAAAGTCCCTGGAAGGGAAAGCATCAAAGAGCTAAACTGACACACACAGATTCCACTCAGGAGAAGGCACCATCTGTCCTGCACAATTTTTATAACATTATCTTAGAAATAATTTTGACTTTTTAAGAGTCACCTTGTGTCTTTTATTTCATTCCACTTTACAGACATCTTGTAACTCTTGTGGTTTGTCACCCAGAGTTTTCAGAATAAAAGCCAAGAAGAATCATTCAGCTTTGTGACTATTTACATCATGTTATGCAGACATTTACATCTGCATACCACTTGTGAGCTGTAAATAATGGTCAAGAGCCAGACTAAGTTAGCCATGACGAAGCCCCCATTAAAAATGGTACTTGAATTAGACATGACTAGTTTGTCTCATTTATTTCAATGGTGCTTGACAATCTTAGTCTGAATCTTTCCCAATAATCTACTCAATAGTTGCAAACTTTATTTCTTAATTTCAAAATAGCTGCATGAATTATTGTTCTTTGTTAAAGTTATAGTAAGTTAATGTTTAGCCACCTAATGGTGCAGCAGGGAAATGACCTGACTAGTAAGACAGAGGTTGCTGGTTTGAATCCCTGCTGGTATGTTTCCCAGACTATGGGAAACACCTATAACGGGCTGTAGCGATATAGGAAGATGGTGAAAGGTATCATCTCATACTTCATGGGAAGAGGCAATGGTGAACCCCTCCTGTATTCTACCAAAGACAACCACAGGGCTCTGTGATCACCAGGAGTTGACACTGACTCGACAGCACACTTTATCTTTACCTTTAAGTTAATGTTTAGGTAGCTGACATTTGATACCATTTGACCAATCAACTGGTCAACCTCATTTTTAGAGGAATCATCAGTCAAGTCTTCTCTTCCATGAAGTCTGGGCACAATTCTGGAAAGGTCATTATCACTTCCATCTGGATTTGCCATTTCATTTAACCATTATCTTTATTAAGATTTTCCATAAAGCAATGAAAAGACAAGGGCTGGCATCCCCCACATGTGGAACAAAACAAACCACACACACACCACTGGCCTCGCTATTGCAGCATGTAGGCTCACGCAGGTTGGGGAGCAATTTTTGCCAATGCCCCCACCTGGTAAAAGCACTCCATGCAACCGGGAAGTGGGTTGCTGAGGACTGCGTTGTAGAATCCAAGGGAACGATTTGGGGCATGCAAGGACAAGGCAGTGGAGTGGAGTCAGGAATATTAATAGTTCGATGGAATAGATATTATGTACAGAGAGGCAAGTGCAGATTGCTTTTCAGTACTTTTGCTGCTTTGTGTTTGTTAGCCCCGCCTCTGCTCCAGGACTGGAATAAAAGTACATAGGAAGCTGCCATATACTCAGTGAGACCATTGGTCTATCTAGCTCAGTATTATCTTCACAGACTGGCAGCGGCTTCTCCAAGGTTGCAGGCAGGAGTCTCTCTCAGCCCTATCTTGGAGATCCCCCACCCCCGAGTTACAGTACTACCTGCATATACTTCATAACTTGTGTGTTTCCAAATCCTTGTGTGTAAATCTTTGTAGATATATCATGTACAAACAACCACTTTGTATATAATTGTGCTTTGGCAACGTACTGTATGCTTTGGTAGTTTGTTGGTTCAATAAAAAAATCTTGTCCTATTTAAAAAAAATAAAAATCTTGTCCTATCTTGGAGATGCTGCCAGGGAGGGAACTTGAAACCTTCTGCTCTTCCCAGAGTGGCTTCATTCCCTGAGGGGAATATCTTACAGGGCTCATACTTCTAGTCTCCCTTTCATGTGCAACCAGGGCAGACCCTGCTTAGCTAAGGGGACAAGTCATGCTTGCTACCACATGACCAGCTCTCCTCTCCAAGTAACTAAAGCCCCATTCAAAAGCTGGCCTAGATCAAGGAATGAATTAACCAACAATGCCACATGTGTGACCCTCAGTGACCCACTTTCAGTTTGCACAGAGTACTTCTGCAGGGAGGGAGGATCAGCAAAAATGTGTGCCTCCACCTGGCAGTACAGAGGTCACTAATTATGCACACATGGTTTGTTTTGCTCCACATGTGCACTGTTAGTGAGGATGTCGGCCAGAATATGCCAGAATTTATTTATTTTTTAGAGTATGAGCCCCTTTGAGGACAGGGAACCACTTTCTTCTTCCGTTTTTCTATATAAGCCACTTAGAAATTTTTTGTTGAAAAGCAGTATATAAATAATAGTAGTATAGTAGTAAGAATTAGTAATAGTAGTAGTAGTAGTGAGAAAAGAGAGATAGAAAATACACACATCCATCAAGTTGCATAGGTACAGCATATTCAACAAAACATTTCAGTGTTCTATTGATTTCAGTGGCAGAGTTATTTTGAAATGTTTACATCTCCTTCACTGTAATTAGTGGAACTTCATAATATTTCATTTAGCTACAAATTTTTTCATTTTTTCCCTTTGTTGGGGGGGGGGGGATGGGGAGAAATGCTGGCAATTTAAAGATCAGAAGGGAAGCCCATATGAAATAAAACCCATAATTCTGAGATCAAATTATTTAGAGCCATCAATTGACCTGTAAAGACTTCGGAACTTTCTATTCTCTTTCTCCCACTTCATAAACCGTAGGGCTATTTTTTATGTTGAGAGTTTCACAATCATAAATTTCAAGCTGCAGGATCCCCCATTCGCTTTCTCCTCTGCTGGCGCGGTTGGAGTAATGCATCATGAAGTTGTCATGCCTCCAGTGATGTATGATCTGTGAGCATGGCACTAGCCAGGAAGAGCAGGTCAACAAGAGTTTTTAATGTGATATTCTGCAGCAGTACATTGGTCAGCTTTTAAGAATGAAATAAAACAATTCTATATAGATCATGATTCATGAGTCAGAGGGAGAGGATATTAAGGAAAGGGAAACCTCAAGAGTCGCTGACAGAACTGTCAGGACACACGACTCCGCTTGGTAAGATGCCAATCTGCAAATAGCAAATCCAGACACAATTGATAGTGACATGTGGTATAACTGACTTCTGGATCACTCCAGTTTATAGACTCTGAGGCGGTTCTCATGACCAGCCCAACCCAGCCTGGGGCAGCCCAGCCTGGTTTAAGCTGGTTGTGAGAAGTGACGGGATGCTCGTGGATCCCTCCTGCCCATAGAGGAGAGCTGGTCTTGTGGTAGCAAGCATGACTTGTCCCCATAGCTAAGCAGGGTCTGCCCTGGTTGCATCTGAATGGGGGACTTGATGTGTGAGCACTACAAGATATTCCCCTCAGGGGATGGAGCCACTCTGGGAAGAGCAGAAGGTTCCAAGTTCCCTCCCTGGCAGCATCTCCAAGATAGGGCTGAGTGAGATTCCTGCCTGCAACCTTGGAGAAGCCGCTGCCAGTCTGTGAAGACAATACTGAGCTAGATAGACCAATGGTCTGACTCAGTATATGGCAATTTCCTATGTTCCTATGTTCCTAACCCTCATAACTAACCTGACTATTAGCCGATGTTAAGGGTGCACCTGCTTAACCTGGCATATTGTGTGTCTTCTTGGGCTGAATTCACGTGTGGGCAGGGGGTGCCCCAGCCACGCCCCCTGCCTCTGATATCAGGGGGCATCACCACATTAGCAAATGGGGCTGAGCAACCTGTTTACAAGAAAACTTCAGCC
The DNA here is from genome assembly GCF_027244095.1 of Hemicordylus capensis. Classification (NCBI taxonomy): domain Eukaryota; kingdom Metazoa; phylum Chordata; class Lepidosauria; order Squamata; family Cordylidae; genus Hemicordylus; species Hemicordylus capensis. The sequence continues at coordinate 423,146,213 of NC_069657.1, read as the reverse complement.
AGTGCCACGTTCGCTGCGCTGCCAGGAGCACTTCTCCCTGCTTGCAAAAGCAGAGATACATGTTTCTGGCCAGGCTGAAGCCTTTCAAAAATGGAGCATCAGGAGCTTCAGGTTAGAGCCAGGGCTCCCTCCACACAAGAAGTGTGTGTGGGGAGGGGGGCACCAAAGCCAATCCTCACGAAAAACCCTAGGGCTGGCCAGCCCTGGTTACAAGATACAATTATATTGCTTAAAGAGAATACACCACTATGGTATTCTTTTCTGACGTTTCTCCATCACTGTATTATGAAAATATGCCTCTTTAGAAAGGTTGCTGCGAATTTGGCAGCCTGATTGTTGGTGAGTTGGTGTGGCTTTCCGCCCCGCTGCTGTGTTTTCTTGCAGTGGTTGGTGTTTTTGTGAGTAGGGCTCGGTTAGGTTTGAAACTTTGCATTAACTTTCTTGCACTCCTTGATGTGATTTTGCTTGAATTTATTAATTTATTGTTTGCAGCCCTGGATTTCTCTTTTGAAAGACAAGATATTTTTTTTTTTTCCAGTAGATCAAGTGGGTCAGCTGGGAACTCTTGGCATGTCAAATGAAAAACTATTGAGCAATACACATAGTAAATGAGTCAGTTGGGATGGTTGGTACCATCTGGAGTGATGAATGCTCACTGTGATTTTTGACCAACTCTATAACAGAGATGGAAAACAGGTGATAGCATTGCAATACCTGACCATCAGGCCTGCAATGTAGGGGTGTGCACAAACCATTCGATCGTGAACCAAACCATTCATCACCTCAAACCGGGCCAATTTGATGGTTCAATCGTGAACCAGACCGAAGGCGGTCGAGTCCACAATGAAACCGAGCCCAGTCCATGGCAGACCGGTTCTGCATTGTTTGGCAGTTCAAGGCGCTATGCTTGTAAAGGAGAAGCCAGTGAGGATTTCCCTTTACAATCTAATGGGTGGGGGAATCCTTGAAAAGCAGCAAGAGGGCACCTTTAAAAGTAGATTTTGACTGGTCCAGCAGCTGCTGCCGCCACTCCACAACATGCACCCCCCGGTGCAGCCCAAGTGTGCAGCGCTTCCTCCAGCAACCTACCCTGCGCAGCAGTGGTGCAATTCCAGCCTCTGTGGATGCACGGAAGCCATTTGTGTGGCCTCCATGCACGTGGAGGGCTGAACCATGCCGCCGCTTCACGGGTGGGTTGCTGGAGGGAGCACAGTGCACTTGGACTGTGCCAGGGCGGCTTCAAGGAGTGATGGCAGCGTCCACAAGGCCAGGAAGAACCTTAATCTATTTTTAAAGTTGCCCTCTTGCTGCACCACCGGCCGCTCTTTCAAAATCTTTTCAAGTATTCCCCCACCCCTTTGCTTGTGAAGGGGAATCCTCACCAGATCCCCCTTTACAAGGCTGCCAAACTGCCAAACCAGTTCAACCCAGTTCAGTCAAACGTACTGGACCACCCAGTCGGTTCAACTGATCCGGGTCGCTGAACCGCAGTTCAGTTTGACTTCGATCCAAATTCAAACTGAACCGCAGCAACTGGTACTATGCACACCCTTACTGCAATGGTCAAATTTGCAATGGTGTTTTAAACAAGTTCTTTTCTTTTTTTCTTTTTTCTTTTTTGTTTTCCTTGTTCTTTTAAAAGCTTTTAACTACCATAAAGTTCTATTGATGTTGTCAGAGGAATGGAAATTAAAATTGGCAGGAATGTCCTCCAAAGAATACTTCATGTACAGCAATTTGTTCATTGTTACCCTAACCCTTTCCTCTATGCAAAAATAACTGCAGTTTTACCATAATTGTTTGAGGGTAGGGATAAAGAAGGGGTAATAACACGGAGAAAGCTGTGCGTGCGACACTGCTATAATTTTTTTCCATCTCTTGGTGGGTAGGTAAAGGTAAAGTGTGCCGTCAAGTCAATTTTGACTCCTGGTGCCCACAGAGCCCCGTGGTTGTCTTTGGTAGAATACAGGAGGGGTTGACCATTGCCTCCTCCCACGCAGTATGAGATGATGCCTTTCAGCAAACTTCCTATATTGCTGCTGCCCGATATAGTAGCAGCGGGGATTCAAACCGGCAATCTTCTGCTTGTTAGTCAAGCATTTCCCCGCTGCTCCACTTAAGGTGGTAGACATTGCCAAAAATCACTATGAACATGTGTCCCCTGAGATGGTGCTGATGGCTAAAATTTTGGGTCTCGCTCATGAACTAACATGAAATAAACCGATTGCCCAGAAATATCTTCAACACCCATTCCTGCTTTGTTTACTTTAAATTACAAAGCTTCATTGATTTCAAGGTGACCTTCCAAGCATGTTTAGGGTTGTGGCATTAGGCCAAAATCCTGACATACCAATTGCCATATTGATTTCAGTGAGCCGACTCCTGCATTTCTCTGAAGATTCTGACCTTCATGTGGAATAATTAGAATCGCCCCATCAAAACTGCCAGCCCATTCCTAGATTTCCTTAATCAGCTGTTTACTAGGGGACTGCTGAGTCATACTATTGCCCATCTTACTTTGTGCTGGAGTGTGGGGAGGTCCTTTATAAGGAGCCCCTGCCAAAGGTCTTCTGAAATCCTAAGTAAATTATGGCCATAAGATTCACTTGATGGGTTACTACTTTCTCCTCTCTTTCAAAGCCTTTGCGCCAGCAAGATGTTACAATTCATCCTTACAGAAGCTGTGTCAGAAGGATCTCGCCGCATTACCCTTATCTTAATGTGCAATCAAGTCCCAAAGTAGTTTCCATTTGGTGCCTGATCAGCGCCAGCTAAAGATGATTAAGGAGGAAAGCCTTTATTCACCCAAGTGCAATGACTCACTCGCCCTTAAATCCTTGGAATTCAGAAGCTTGAGACAGCATGGAGTTAAACTCCACAGCCCAGATGTAAGAATGCAACTGCCATGGTAGCTCTTTCAGAGTGGAAACCACAATGTTTACTCCAGAGCAGGATTAATTTGAGGAGATGGAAATAATTAATGTGGCACAAACGCATATCAGGCTTGTGTCCAGTGTCCAGATTTTGTCATTCCAACACACTTGCAAAGCGTGAAAGGGGAACCTTGTTGATTATTTTTCTTTCCACCATTATGTATCATCAGCAGAGGTGCTCTTACCCCTGGACTTCCAGGTCAAAGTGCAAGGCCTCCACACCCCCTGGACGGCCGGGTGTGATTGTGACCTGCCACGGGTAGCCAAGTATGACCTCTGCTTTAGAGGGGGGGGAGTAAGGAAAGAAATAAGTGGGATGTGAATATGTTAAGTTGTGTGTTGAAATGTTTCTGCTAAAGCGTATTTGTATAAACATGTCTGTTTTTCATTCTTACATTCTTTTGAGTTCAGTTACTGTTTGTGCCCTCAAGAACCCATGTGTTAAAAATACTGTGTGTGTGTCATTGTGTGTGTGTATGTGTGTGTGGTGCAGGGCTGCTCAACTTCGGCCCTCCTGAAGATGTTGGCCTACAACTCCCATAATCCCTGGCTATTGGCCACTGTGGCCGGGGATTATGGGAGCTGAAGTCCAAAAACAGCTGGGGGTGCTAATTGGAGCAGGCCTGGTGTAGGGGGATGATGCTTAACTTGCAGTGCGGGCTCCAAAGGCCTTTAGGTTCAGGCTCCAAAATGCTGATGATCAGTGTTCTCTGTAACAGGGATTCCCAGATGTTGTTGACTCCCATAATCACCAGCTGCAATGACCTTTGGCTAGAGATTATGGGAGCTGTAGTCAACACCATCTGGGAAACCCAGTTACAAAAAACACTGATCATCAGTATTGCCATTGGGCATGTAGGAGCAGACAGAAGAACCTGACCAGGACTGGGGCCACAGAGGGGCCTGTAGGGTTAGAGAATATCCCTCAGAGATATTCCAGGCTTCTCCTCTGAATTAACAGCTTTCACTAAGCAAGTACAACTCAAACATTTTTACTTGGATGAAAAACTTTATGATGAAAAACTTGCACAGCACAGCTGGCATTCTACCCAGTTGCTCAAGAAGAAGCAACTCATTTTTTCATAGGGCTGTACAAAGCAGCCCCACTTCATTCCAGGGGCTGGAGTGGTGCTTTGTGGGGGCCCTGATTCCAGTTGGGGTCTTGGAGGCAGATTCTTGTTTTGCTTTGGTCAGAAGATCGAAGTTTCCCTACAATTCTGGGAAAGGTGACATCACCTCAGCCTCAGAAAAGACTAACATCCCCAGAAAATCCTATGCTCAAAGGCAGGTCTAAAATTGTGCAACTATCTGTGAAGAACATGGGTGACTGGGGGGCCCGCTATGGAGAGGGGCTACTGGGGTAGCTGCCGCAAGCCCCATCATTCACGGCACCTGCCTGCCCTTCCATTCCCCACCTGCCACCTCTGCCACATCAAGTTGCATGTTGCTTAGAACACACAGAGGGGAGGGTAGATTTGGGGGGGTTGTACCTTCCCCTCAGATCATCCTGAACTGGTAGAAATATGTCCCTGAAGGTCACATAGTCCTTGAGGGCATACTTTTGTGTGTCACAGAGTGCTTCCAGGGGAAGAAGCAATGAGTGCACAGCAACACACTAAAATATGTCCCCAAAGGCTGCACAACCTTCAGGGACATATTTCTACCAGTTACCCGGTGATTTGAGGGGAAAATAGGAAAGCCAAAATTTAGCCTCCCCACTGTTCACTGGGCAACACACAACTAGTTTTGTTCCTCCGAAGTGGGCACACAGCTCATGTTCCATGCCTGCTTTGGTAGGCCGAATCTGAGCTAGTGACATGCAAATCTATGGCTATCACTGTCTGCTTTCCAACTTAAGTCAATTGATTGGTTGACTCACTAGTTAAGTGCAAGATAATTATTGCATTAAAATAAATTCTAAAGTATCTTGCCTGCAGGGGTGTCTGTGTGAAGAAGGAATCCGTCCGCTGCACTGAGTCTTTCCCAACTCATTCTGCAAACAGCTCCCCCAACTCAGTCCGACTCGTGGCTTCCACTGCATCATTTTTCTGGTTTCATATTCTCCAGATCAAATACAATCACCATTCTTGGTTCAAGCAGCTCTGCTCACTTTGAAGTCTGTACATTTGGCAAAGGTCAGGGGACTCTCCCCTTTGCTTCCTCCTTTGGCTTCTGTATTCAGTCAAGGAACTTGGGGTTTGTCCATGCCTGGCACTATGAATCAAGCTTCCCCTCACAATTGCTGCATTTCATGCTGCTCCTTGGTCTTTCTTTCATTTATCTTCTCTGACACACCAAAAGAAATTGGGAGGCAAGAGAGATTATTTGTATTTTAAGCTAAATTGATTGCACATTATGTTTGGGCACAATCTGGCAACATGAGGCAATGCTGATATATCGCAAGCATTTCCAGCTCTGTTGCAAGTATTCATCAAAGCAAAAATCAACTTGTCTCCACTTACTACTGCTTGTCAGCAAGGTTCCCTTTACAATCTTCCAAATGTTTTAGTTTCTAGAATACAGCCTCTCAAGATCACACCATGGTGACCTGAAACAACCACATTCTCTGACTCTCTGCAGTCACGGTCTTGGTGACACAGTTGCTGGACCCAACAGGTATATGCAAGATGACCCCTTCATGGATCCAACAGGGAGGTGAAGGGCAATTACTTAGGAACACAGGAAGATAGGAAAATGCCTTATACCGAGTCAGACCATTGGTCCATCTAGCTTAGTATTTCTACACCAGGCCTGCTCAACTTAGGCCCTCCAGCTGTTTTTGAACTACAACTTCCATAAACCCTAGCCACAATGGCCAATAACCAGAGATTATGGGAATTGTAGGCCAACATCTGCAGGAGGGCCGAGGTTGAGCAGCCCTGGTCTACACTGACTGGCATCAGCTCTCCAGAGTTTAAGACAGGGGTCTTTCCCAGTCCTACCTAGAGATGCCAGGGATGGAACCTGGGCCTTCTGCATGCAAGTAGATGCTCTGCCACTGAGATTTGGACCTATCCCCTAAGGAGAATATCTTATAGCAGACACAGAGGTTCACCTAGGTAATTTTGGAGCCTGGACCTAAAGGCTTCCACCTGGGACAGACTAAAAGGGATTTGGGGGGCCCCAGGGGGTGTGGGAAGTCCAGGGCTAAGAGCATCTCTGAGCAGACAGTGCTCAGAAGGAGGAGTAGTAGTAGTAGTAGTAGTAGTAGTAGTTGTTGTTGTTGTTGTTGCTGTTCTCCTCCTCCTCCTCCTCCTCCTCTCCTCCTCCTCTACTATTACTGTACTACTACCTCATAATGCATAAATAAGATGTCCCCCGGTCCCTAAAGGGCTCACAGTCTAAAAAGAAACATATGGCAGATACCAACAACAGCCACTGGAGGGAGGCTGTGCTGGAGTTGAGTAGGGCCAGTGACTCTCCCCCTGCTAAATATGAGAGAATCACCACTTTTAAAAGTGTAAAGAGCCAGCGTGGTCAAACATGTAGTCATCCATCCAAATGCAAACCAGGGAAGACCCTACTTAGTTGAGGATCTGCCCATGCATGCGGGGCTGAGGAGATAGAAATGATCCAACATGTCCTGTTAAACAGCCCCTTCTACAAGGACTCTGGTACAAGATATATGGCCCCTCTACACCAGAGCCATCCAGACAGACTGGAAGGGTTCTATACTACTAAGCTATTGCTCTCTGATACAAATCAGACCATAACCTGCATGGTAGCTAAATTCTGTGTAGCAGTGGTGAAACGATGATTGACAGTCATGATCCAGTTGGTTGTAATATTTTTATTTTATTTTCCCCCCTTAAACTCTGTATTTGACCTTTGATCGAAATAAACATTGATTGATTTACCCTACCTAGCAAAGGGGACAATTCATGCTCACTACCACAAGACCAGTTCTCCTTCTACCCCCACCCACACCCCGATGGTCTATAAGGGGTCCAGCAGGATTCCAACATCTTCCCCTTTCTAATTAGTTGGGGCTGCTGAGTGAGATCATACAGAGGCACGGTATTTTATGTCATCCATAAACTAATGACACTTTCTGAGGCTATTCACACAGACGTGCAAAACTGGCTGAAGGGAGCCTAGCCCAGTTTTGCATGTGCATGTGAACCTCTGGAATCATGCCTGATCCCGGCAGCACCATGGCGGCAAACCCACCTACTGTATGAATCTTCCTCTCAAAACAGGGTTAGGAGAGTGAGCGCTTTCCTAACCCCGTTTTCCTGCTCATGTGTCAGTCAGCCTTGCTCAGGGACAGTGGAGGGATCGTCTGCAGGGAGGTAAGCTCTTCAGGGTTTCCTCATCACAAACCCTATTGCCATTTCTCACTGCTTGTGAGAAACAGCTCTCCTTTTCATAATTGAGCAGTTTTGATGAGAGCTAGACAGAAATGTTGCAGAGTAATTACTTGTCTTCTATAAGTAACTGAACAAAAAGCCAACATTAACTGAAAAACAAGAGTTTGATATTTATTACTAATTAAACCATGTAACACCGATTCTAAAAGAACTGCACTGGCTGCCAATAGGTTTCTGAACGAAATACAAAGTTCTAGTTATTACCTATAAAGCCTTTAATGGCTTGACCCAGGGTATTTAAGAGAGCGCCTTCTCTGTCATGAACCCTGTCTCCTATTAAGATCATCTGGAGAGGTCTGATTATGGTTGCCGCAAACCGTTTGGTGCCAACTCAGGACCAGGCCTTTTCTGTGGCTGCCCCAGAGCTTTGGAACACGCTCCCTGCTGAAATAAGAGCATCTCCTTCTCTGTTTGCTTTTAGGATGACCCTGAAGACGTACCTGTTTTCCCAGGCCTTCAACTGAGACTCAATTTTTAAATTGTAATGTGCTTTAATGTGTTTTTATCTATTATGATTTTTATCTTTTTATGAATTTTAAATGTGTTATATCTTATGTTTTAATTCTGTAAACCACCTAGAGATTTTTATACTAGGTGGTATATAAATTAAATAAATAAATAAGAAAATAATAAATAATAATAATAAACATAGGCTAAGGACACCTTAAGTGGCACAGTGGGGAAATGCTTGACTAACAAGCAGAAGGTTGCCGATTCGAGTCCCCACTGGTACTATACCGGGCAGCAGCGATATAGGAAGATGCTGAAAGGCATCATCTCATATTGCACAGAAGGAGGCAATGGTAAACCCCTCCTGTATTCTATCAAAGAAAACCACAGGGCCCTGTGGGCTCCAGGAGTCGGAATCGACTTGATGGCACACTTTACCTTTAAGAAAACAATAAATAGTCTCTTATGCAGAGAGAAGGAGAACCTCTCAGTTTGAATTCAAGGCAAAAAGTAAGGAGCAGACCAACAAAGCCAGTACATAGAGACATTCCACCCGCAAGCCAGTACATAGAGGCATTCACATAGAGAAGCAAGCCCCATACAAAGAACTGAGACAAAATCTATGGCAAACTCCCTACAATAAGCAAACCAACTGAAAGTGAATCCAGAAAAGACTGAGATAACAATTTTTAAAAGTCGTGATGTGGGTCTGGGTAAATTACAGATTTAAATAATTAAATGTTCTGCATGTAACATTGCATAATTTACCTTGATAGCTCACTGGCAACAGGAACTCTACCCAGTTCTTCCTTTGATCACTGATCTTTCACAGACAGCATAATTTAAACCTTCCCTTTATTCTATGAAGATTACAATATTGCTTAAGTAATTTTCAGGAAACCAAGTACTTGCCTGTGTCCATGAAAAATGTAGATTGCCACAGACGGGTCTGTTAATTATCCACACACATTTCCTAGCATACATGGAAAAAAACGTACTTCTGCCATTCTTGATCATTTGATTCCCAAACATTCCAAAAGGATCATGTTACCTTGACAACAATGGCTTATTTACGGATCTGCCTGAAGGTGAGCTTTTGCCTTTTCTCTTTTGGAAACGTTCTCCTGACTAATCCCCCCTGTTCAACTTTCCAAACAATGTGGTGAGATGTGGTGAAATGAGAAAGCTGCTGGTCGAATTCATTGTGGCAAAGGGCAGCATGTCAATGCTTGAGCTGGTTTCTCCACTGAAAAGGAAGCAAGCCCAGCTTGCTGTGGTGGCAGTGGGTGGGAGAGAAGATGTCATTTGCCTGAGTTGTAATCCCTTTGTTGTACAGCATACAACATCATACAAGGGCTGACTTGGTGCGCCTTATCAGCCTAACTCAGCTTTCTATTATATAGGTAGTAACTTTGAGCATGCCCAAAGTGGGAGGAGAGCTGGTCTTGTGGTAGCAAGCATGACTTGTCCTGCGCTTGCCTCTCTGTAAATAATATCTGGCTCATTACACCGTTAATTTTCCTGACTCCACTCTACTGCCTTGTCCTTTCACACCACAACTGTATTATTTATTTTATTTATATACCGCCCTTCCAAAATGGCTCAGGGAAGGGCTGAGGGTACTTTGAATTCTACACTCGTGACGAGGATGGGATACTGTGACAAATCTGCCACAATATCCCATCCTTGTCGCCAGTGCAGAATCCAGAGGAAAGTGTTGTGGTAAGCAAGGACAAGAAAATCTTATCCAATTTGGAGATTACAGTATTAGCTGAAGTGTTTTTGATTAATCCATTCCTCGATCCAGGCCAGCTTTTGAATGGGGATTTAGTTACTTGTATTCCAGTCCTGGAGTAGAGGTGGGACTAACAAACAGCCAGCAGCAAGAGCACTGAAAAGCAGTCTGCACTTGCCTCTCTGTACATAATATCTGTCTCATTAAATCATTGGTATTCCTAAATCAGCTGCACTGTGTCTTGTCCTTGCATACCACAGCTCTTTCCTCTGGATTCTACATATAGCACTGCAAATTATTTTCTCTCTCTCTCTGGTATTGCACTCCTGAAGTACTGCATGGTGGTCAGGGGCGTAGCCACAATTGTGCGAACGGGTTCAAAGAATCTGGGCCACCAAAGAAAAGGGCCGCCGAAGCCCGCAGGGTGGCATGGCTCAAGCTCTGGAGGAGCCCAGAGCGAACTCTCCCCTCCCATGCCCGGGCTGCTGAAAGCCCAAGCAAACTCTCTGGAGGGAGAGAAAGGGGGAAATGTCCTATCAGGCAGCCAACACTGCCTGAAATAACAAACAGAGAGTTCGCTCAGGCTCTTGGCAGCCTGGGCATGGGAGGGGGGAGTTCGCTCTGGGCTCCTCCGGAGCCCGAGCCACTCCCCCCTGTGGGCTTCGGCTGTCCTTTTCTTTGGTGGCCCTTTGAACCCATTCACATAAAGCTGGCTATGCCCCTGACCACTATGCAGTACTTCAGGGGTGCAATACCAGAGGGAGAGAAATAATAATTGGGCATCTTAATAATGATTGACATCACGGACATGGGGTGTAACTGGAGAGGGCCCCCGAGCAGGGCTGGACCCAGGCTGATGGTGGTGTAAGAATGTAAGATGCAATACTGCACCCTGCTCCCCAAAAGGACCTGCACATTCTGCTCCCCAAAATACACAGTTTTGCTCATTGCACCTCAACTGCAAAGGAACAGCTAGTCTCATGAGCTGCATTCCCTCTTGTGATTTCTGCTGTGACCTGGGAGAGCAACTGCTAGTTCGAGAGGACAATACTGAGCAAGAAGAGCCTACAGTCTGACTTGGTATAAGGCTACTTCAAAGGGCTGACTGCTGCAGAATTAAGAGTGCACACATTTTTAAAGAGCCAGCCCTGCCGTGAATGCAAATCAGGTGGCCAGCACTGGATATGAATCACTTGGAAGTACAAAATAGGCAATGACTGAGCTACCATGAGCTCTTGAAGTGGGGTAAAGTGCCAAGGAAATGGTCAGAGACTAAGAGTGCTGGATTAGGAAGTGTTTAGAGTACTAGAGTGGTGATTCTCTTATATTTAGCAGGGGGAGAGCAACTGGCCCTATCCAACCCCAGCACAGAGCATCCCTCCAGTGGCTGTTGCTGGTCTCTGCCTTATGTTTCTTTCTAGATTGTGATTGTGAGTCCCCTTTGGGTTCAGGGGACCATCTTATTTATGTACTAGTATTTTTAAGCCCGTTATAATAACGGGCGCTAGCCTTTTATTTTCCCCTTTAAGTGTTTCTCATTTATTGTTTTTTTTTAGTGTGTGTGTTTTTTGTTTTGTTTTTACCTGTCACCCCTCTCCCGGCAGAGGCACCTCGCTCGAGGAGTAGCCAGAGGAGGAGGAGGAGGAAGGGCCGCCTTTTGCCCAAGAGGCGCAGAGAGAAGGAAGCAGCCTTTTCCGCTCAGACAGCGTGGCGTGGCTGGCGGGAGGGCAGGCAAAACAATCGGCCCGCACTCTTCCTGGTTTGGGCTCCAAGAGCAGCAGCACTGCCGCACGCTTCGCTGCCCCACCAATCGTGCACGCATCTACACCCACACACCCCTGCACTCTGCCCGGCGCCGCCGCTGCCCATTGCCCTCTCGGGCGCAGCCTAGCCAGGTTGCTAACGCAGTCCACAGCACGCCAAGGTGATCACTTCCTGGATCTGTCCTCCCTCCATTACTCCAGCCCAGCGCCAGTGCCGCCCCGGGAAGAGCGAGCGAGCAGCGTGCGCAGCTCTTTCCCTGCTCGCGCCTTCCCTCTCCCCAGCTGTCCCACGTCGCCCCCTAACCGGCGCAGATGAGCAGATCGAGCTGGTTCGTGGGGCCCTCATGCAGGGAAGTTGCTGGGAGGGAGGGCGGGCAGTTGGCGGCGACAGCCGCGGGGGCATTGTCATGGGCCATTTTGGCCCTTAAACATGGCGGGGGGGTTGGAGCAAATTACAGCTGGGAGGGCAGGCGGCCAGTTGGCAGCGGCATTTACATGGGCCGTTTTGGCCCTCAATCTAAAAGAACACGGTCTGTCCCTTACTTTTGAAAAAAATGGCCGCCCGTGTCTGGGCGGCCGTATCTTTTTTGGCCGATCTGGGCATGCGCTCCGCGCATGCCCAGAACGGCCCAAAAAGACACGGGCAGCACGGCCACACACCAAAGGCTTTTATGGTATAGGATTATTAATTTTTTTAATGTAAACTGCTTTGAGAACTGTGGTTGAAGAGTGGTATAGAAGAAGAAGGAGAAGGAGAAGGAGAAGGAGAAGGAGAAGGAGAAGACGACTAGGGCTGGAAAAAGCTGGATTCAAAATTGCACTCCACCATGAACTGCATTGGGTGACTCTGGACTAGCTACTACCTGTTTCTCAACCTAATCTACCTCACAGGGTTGTTGTGAGGATAAAATGGACAGAGCAAGCCAAGTACACCACCCTGAACTCCTCAGAGTAAAAGTAGAACAAAAATGTTCCAAACAAATAAAATGTTTTATAACCTTCATCACTGGTAAATGTTCCTTACAGATATCAGCAAAGGGGATTCATAATAGTTCTACTATGCACTGAGAAATAATTTTTAATCTCATTTTCTGTTTTATCAGCATGCAAGCAACTGGCTTATCAGAACCTTTTTGAGAAAAACTCTTTATCCACTCAGCTTTCCAAAGCTTCTCTGTATTCACTGAAAGTTCAAAGGTACCATTACATTTTCCCCCAACTGTCTCTTTGAAAAATGGCCATTTCTTCCAGCTTGCTGAAATGGGAAACATACTCTAACCCTGCAATTTCCAGCTCCCAAATTGCCAGTCTTGGGATTATATCTAAAGACTGACAGTTAACCGTTCGCATTTGCTATCCCCGTTAAATGTAGTCTGCCCCCTATAGATATTTCAAAATTAGAAAACAAGAGTGGCTATAGGATACACTTTGTCCACGAGCTCATTTACCGAGAGGAGAAAACTCATGCAATGAGTACTGCTCATTTCCTGGCATTGTGCAAATCCCATATTAAATCTACACCACTAAAGTAGCAAAAAGAGTCACTTTTGAAACCATAGCTGAGCACAGATGCAGGACATGTTTTACTTAAAATCTAGATTCTATAAATCTGCCATTTGAAACTTAATGAATTGACCTTTGTTGTTGTTGTTGTTGTTGTTGTAATGATTTCATGTTGCTAATCAAGATCCCAAACAATTATTGAATGCAATGGAGTTGTACAGGAGAGCTAGACTGTGTTGTACCACTGGGGCTTTTCCAGAGAAACTCTTTTCTCATATACACCCAATGGAGCGATGGGGACACAGAACTGTGCCTGGGTGCTTTCCAGATTACCCGCTATTCAGTGGTAGTTTACTTCAGCTTGGCAACAACCTTTATTTATGGTTTCAAGACAAGGGTGGTATAAAAATATGTTAAATAAATAAATAATAAAGCCCCCAGCAGAGAGAGCAGTCTTTTCTAGCTTGCGCAAACCATCCTACAATGGGAAAATACAGCTTTTTCTTTCTTTTTTTACAACATAGGAACAGGCACGTAACAATGATAGGGCAAGGGGAGACAGTTGTCTGGGGGCCCCACTGCCTGGAGGGGCACCCCAGAGGCACCTCATGTGACTCCCCATTGCCCCCTGCCCAGCCCCATAGCCTCTCAGCCACTTGCCCTCTTCGCCGTCTCTCCTGCTTGTTCTGCTGGCCGCAATCGAAGCAGCAGGCAAGCTGCCAAGAGCTCCTTTTCTCCCGCCTCTCAGCTGATCGGCAGGTGGGCGGGGCTTCCACGGAGGCCTCCGTGTAGGCCGCAGTGAAGCCTGAACTCAAGTAGGGCCCAAGCAAGCCAGGAAGGAGGAGGCAGCCAGAGTGTTCTCTGCAGCAGAAGACCCCTTGCTGCCCTGCTCAACCTAGACCAGCATTTGCCAGGTAGAGTGTGAACTCCTTTTTGTGGTTACCTTTCCCGCCCCCCCCCCCCCATATATAGGGATCTGCTTGCCATAGGGCTTGGATATGGGGGGGGGAGGGACCGAGAAGTCTCTGAATATTTATTTTGAAACAGCTTGGAAAATTTGCTGACTTAAAAAAAACTACAGTGGTCGCTCGACTTACAAACTACTCGACATAAGTATTTTTCGAGTTACAAACGGCAGTTTTAGATCCGGTTTTAGATGCGGTTTTTTCGACTTACAAATTTTTAGATGGGGTTTCCTCGACTTACGAATTTTACATGCGGTTTCCTTGACTTACGAATTTTACATGCGGTTTCCTTGACTTACGAATTTTACATGCGGTTTCCTTGACTTGCCTGCCTGTTTACTGCCTGTTTATTCTTGAAAAGAAATGTTCCTGTGCAGTTTGCAAGCCTTACTGGGGGTCTGGGTCTTTTTTCTAGGCTCCGGAACGCATTAATCCGTTCCCAATGCATTCCTATGGGAAACCGCTTTTCGACTTATGAACTTTTCGACTTACAAATGTGCATTCGGAACGGATTAATTTCGTAAGTAGAGGGACCACTGTATCTAAAAAGTCCTATAAGTGGCTTGTTTCATGGCAGAAAATTGCAAAAACTTCTGGAACAGTATTTTATTAATTTTATTTATTCATTCATTCATTTATAAATGCACTTATGTTCAAGTTGTTTTGCAACCCAGAAGGTCTGAGTGAGAACTGTGAAGCATGTGTGGTGCTTTTATTTTATTTTTCTTGTGTGTGAACTGCTCCCCAATAACTTGCAGGGACTTCAGGGTAAATCTGGCCAACATGTGAATGCAGCATCTCCATTCGAGAGGAGATGTGTCTTAAAGGGCTTTAAAAGCCTCCTGTGAAAAACCTCCTGCAATCAAACTTGACTGAATTTGTTCAGAATTCTGAGAAAACATACATAGGTTCACCCTGCATGGTTGAAAGTCTCCTTTGCTAATCTGCAGCAAGGGGCCCATTTTAATAATTCATCTTTCTAGTGTGTTCTAGGTATTAAAAGTAATACAAATGTATAGTCCTCAATGTATATCACTATATATTGTGACGTGTGTATGTGTATTCAGTGAAATGCATTTGCAGGCAGCATACTTATTTTGGAATATCAGACTTAAATCCTTGGGGGCCTGGGGTGTGCGGAGGCCCTGGACTTTGGGGGGGGGGGCATTTTAAAATCTTGTCTCTGGGCCCACTCCAACCTTGCTACGCCCCTGCATAGGAACATAGGAAACTGCCATATACTGAGTCAGACCATTGGTCTATCTAGCTCCGTATTGTCTTCACAGACTGGCAGCGGCTTCTCCAAGGTTGCAGGCAGGAATCTCTCTGCCCTGTCTTGGAGAAGCCAGGGAGGGAACTTGAAACCTTCTGCTCTTCCCAGAGCGGCTTCATCCCCTGAGGGGAATATCTTGCAGTGCTCACACATCAAGTCTCCCATTCAGATGCCACCAGGGCAGACCCTGCTTAGCTATGGGGACAAGTCATGCCTGCTACTGCAAGACCAGCTCTCCTCTCCATAGCTCCAACATACCTCCCCAATAAAACTTCATAGCTCCATTCATAGCTCCAACACTGTAGTACAGTAACGCAAAGATAAACTGCCCATAAGTTTTGGGCGGTATAAAAATATGCTAAATAAAATAAATAAATAAATAAATAAATAAATAAATAATAAAGCCACCAGCAGGGGGAGCAGTCTTTTCTAGCTTGCACGAACCATCCTACAACGGGAAACTACGGCTAATTTTTTACAGTATTGTAGCACAGTAATGCAATGATAAAACCCGAAAGAAGGCATCGGAAATGTGACCGCCACCTTGCAGACCATGCAGGGACTGCGATGTTGAAACCCTGGCACTACGGAAGCACAATTAATGGACATTGAGTGACACTGTTGTAGGGTGTAATCTGGAAAGTGCCCTGCTGGCCTTTGCCCATAAAGCCATCCCCCGCCAACCGTGGGTTTACCAACCACAGTTTTAAGTACCCGCAAATGGGAAATAGTGGCCAGTCTTGCTAACCACGACCCGAGTATCTGCATTTGGTGAAGTATTTTAGTGTTTGGGGCGGGGCTGTGACTTTGGGGGTTTCAGAGATTCAATCTGCTCATTCCACTCGGTGACCCTTGGTGACCTTTGGTGATTTAAAGTGTATTTGAGTGATGGGGGCGGGGGCTTCAAAAAATTCCCAGAGGTTTAATCTGCTCGTTCCTCTTGGTGACTCTTGGCAGTATTAAGGGATTTTTGGTGATTTTTGCTAATTTTTAAAGCAGGGTTCCCCTATCCCCACCCCCTTGTTTTCCATTCATTTCAATGCCTCACCCACCACAAATTTGCCAACCTCGGGGTTTTGCCGGAACGGAACCCTTGTGGCTGGCAAGAGATGACTGTACTCCAAGGGTGCCAGAACCTAAGGGGTTCTAACCTAAGGGGTTCTAACCTAACCTAACCTAAGGGGTTCTAACCTAAGTTTCTAACCTAAGAGCGGGTAACCTAACCTAAGGTTCTAACCTAAGAGGTTCTAACCTAAGAGGTTTTAACCTAAGGGGTATACTCGTGGGTCAAATGGGTCATAACCCAAAGCTTGGCTTCAAAAAAGCCAAACCTGCCAACAACCCTGCTTCCAGTGATGCAGCATCTGCAAAGCGACGCCTGTATACATTCAGATATTTGCACATAGGCTTTCTGTCCAGAATTTCTTCTGGATTCACAGACTGCAGTAGAGCTTATGAACACCTTGTCAATGGGGTGGGAGGGACCAGCGGGTGCAACATTTGACACCTGATTGTTGTAGTGTTAGCTTTCTGTGGAACTTCCTTCTTCTTCTTCTTGAAAACCCTCGGTCTCCCAATTCTGCCTGTTGATGCTTCACTATCTTGCTGTGGTGCTTCACTATCGGGATCTGAACCGAAGGTCCACACGCCTGTGGTTTTTGTGTCAGTTAATCTGAATCAACTCTCTCAGATGGATATATGCATTCTATCTTATTTGGGTTTTTTTATTTTAACGATTGTGTTGTCACGCGCTGGCTTGAGATCACAGTTTCCAACTGCCTCCCTTCCTCTGATCCTGTTCATAGGCTGTGGAAGTGGTCTCAGAAGTGCTGGTGAGGGGGTTAATGGTTAGCCTTTTCATCGACCAGCTGTCAGGGAGAGGGGTCAGACTGTTCCTCACTGGGAGACTCTAGGTCCAATTCACCCCCATCTCTCCAGACCTCCTCATCCCTGACCATCCAAGCCTAAAATAAAGCCCTGCAAGTATGGCAATCCCAACTACCCTCTCCTGCCTCCTCCCTCTCCAATGTGGCTGCACGCATCCTCCCTCCTTCAGCTGTTGCCTGTCTTGCCAGCTGTTGTCCTCCTCTTTGCCACCAGGAGGCAACCTGTTGGGCCCTGTTGGCCCATCCACGGTGTGTGGGTTCCTGGGTGTCCTGGCTCTCCCTGGCAATTGTGTAGGGTTCCTGCCAGTGTTCCCTCTAACAGGGATTCCCAGATGTTGTTGACTACAATTCCCGTAGTCCCCAAGCCAAAGTCATTACAGCTAGGAATTCTGGGAGCTGTAGTCAACAACATCTGGGAATCCCTGTTAGAAGGAACACTGGTCCCAGCTGACTTTGCCTGTTCCTAAGGGCTGTATTGCCTCCGTCTTCTTGGGTCCCCGACTGGGTGAGTACTTGGGCCTGCCTGCGGCCAGTGGGAAGGCCCGACAGATGTATTTTTTATTTTAGTGTAAACCGCCCTGAGCCACTTTAGGAAGGGTGGTATATAAATCAAATGAATGAATGAATGAATGACAGGAGATAAGAAAGCAAAGAAGAAGCAGGAAGTCCAGCAACAAATTACTGAAGGGCAAGTACAAATATTGCTTAGGGTTATCATTTAGTTAAGGAATAATTTGCTGATTACCAATCTGCCTTTTAAGTGATTCTTTTAACACAAATTTTTGTATTCCCAGTGTTACTCGTGTGTGCACCTAGTTTGTGTGTCTGAGAAAGAGATATCATAATTCTGGGGGGATTATTCTCTGAAGTTGGGGTTTACTCAGATGCTAGGTGATCCTTGCTCTTCTGCAACTACCTGCGACTAATTATCCATTGTTACATTTTAGATTGTGAGCCCTTTGGGGACAGGGAGCCATTTTGTTTGTTTGTTTATACCTATGTAAACTGCTTTGGAAACTTCTGTTGAATAGTGGTAAATAAATATTTGTTATCTTCATCTACCCATCACTGTTACCACCTGTGACTAGCTATCCAGAAGCAGGCAGTTATCCATCTGGTAGCGTTTATTTATTTATGTATTTATTTGATTTCTATACTGCCCTTCCAAAAATGGCTCAGGGCAGTTTACATTAAAAACAACACTGAAATCAATCAGATTAACTGACACAAAACCAGCAGGCCTGCAGAACTTCAGTTCGAATTTTAATTTGATTTTCTGTAAGCTGTTTTGCATGCTTCATTGTGGGAAAGCAGCCTGTAAATGTAAGTTATGATTAAATATGTCTTTGCATACACTGTATCCCTTAGAAAAAAGGGAAAGTTCTAGTTTCTGATATTAACCAGGGTCTTTTCCTTAACTAAGGCCTTTGCTTTTGTCCAGATGGGTAGCCTTGCTGATAGTTCCTTTCTCTTTCTAATTGTACCTTTTCTTTTTATGCCCCAGTGTATTTCTCTAGGTGTGAAGATTAGAAACATAGGAAGCTGCCATATACTGAGCCAGACCATTGGTCCATCTAGCTCAGTATTGTCTACACAGACTGGCAGCGGCTTCTCCAAGGTTGCAGGCAGGAATCTCTCTCAGCCCTATCTTGTCTCTCTCTAAATAATGTACTTTGGATTAACAACAACACTTCCCCCAAAGCAAGGATGACCTCAAGGTAAGTACACCCCCCAAAAGATTTAATGTTGGCACATTTTCACAACTGAAACTTGAATAAATTTTTTATTCAGCAATAAATAAATTCTGCATTTTTACCACGTTTACAATGGCTAGAACATATATTAAGTTTAAAAGTGATTCTCTTCCGCTCTTTGCCCTGCATGAACTTTCATGAGGGACACATTCCAGACTTTGAGGTATTCTCAGGATCACTCATGAGAATGTTTTTTGTGTGTCCTGACACAGAATGTGACCTTTTCCCATCACAGGGCATCAGCTCCCTTCATGGTTAAAGAAGCTACCTTTCAAGAAAGATGCTGAGATGCCCTTTTCTAGTATTCATGGGCGATAAAACAATTCCTTGGCACCTGTCAGAGAAATAATTGTAATAGCACTTCCCATTCTGGCAGCATGTTGTATCTGAAAACTTTTAAGTGCTTTAAAATTCTAGCCAGAAGTGGGAGTGTTATCTTCAAAGCGTCCTGACAAATTCCACCTTGGGTAATTCCATTTGTACCTACATGATAATTTCCCTCTAGTCTTCGTGTAGAAAGGTTGAGCTGTTTATACTCTGAGGGTTGGTGAAAGAAAAAAAATCCAGCTTCAATGCCAAGGAAAAGCAAATGATGTACTTAGAACACATGAAGTGAAGTATAGGTTTGGAATAAGGTCCTACTTTCAGCACTTATTCTGACTCCAGCATTTATCCTCTTAGGGATTGGGATTGTAGCTCAGTGGAAGAGAATCTGCTTTGCATGCAGAAGATGCCAGGTTCAATCCCTGACATCTCCAGGTGAGGCTGAGAAAGACTCCTGCCTGAAACCTTAGAGAGCCGCTGCCAGTCAGAGTAGCCAGTACTGAGCTAGATGGACCAGTGGTCTGACTCATTAAAAGGCAGCTTTCTATGTTCTGAAGACTCCTGCTTGGAAACGGAATGGATTATGCAGAACACCTATGTGTGAATAGGAGCAGCACTGCCCAACCAAAGAGGAAAGGGATGGAATGATGATAGGCAAAGAATGCACTAGGAGCAGAAATTCAGGCACGGTGAGCCA
Source organism: Hemicordylus capensis (assembly GCF_027244095.1). Taxonomy (NCBI): domain Eukaryota; kingdom Metazoa; phylum Chordata; class Lepidosauria; order Squamata; family Cordylidae; genus Hemicordylus; species Hemicordylus capensis. Next base: position 423,126,560 of record NC_069657.1, on the reverse strand, counting down.
GCATGATATAGTGGTTAGAGTGCTGGACTAGGATCAGGGAGACCTGAGTTCAAATCCCCATTCAGTCATGATACTTGCTGGGTGACTCTGGGCCAGTCACTTCTCTCTCAACCTAACCTACTTCACAGGGTTCTTGTGAGGAGGAACTTAAGTATGTAGTACGCCGCTCTGGGCTCCTTGGAGGAAGAGCGGGATATAAAATGTAAAAAATAAATAAAATAAATATGTTTTATGTGGATTAGGTTGTACTCATGTTTTTGTGTGAATGTACATGCAATCATTTTAAAAGTGAATCTAGGTACAGGCCAGTGTTCCCTCTCACAGGGATTCCCAGCTGTTGTTGACTACAGCTCCCAGAATCCCCAGCTGCAATGGCTTTTGCTTGGGGATTATGGGAGTTGTAGTCAACAACATCTGGGAATCCCTGTGAGAGGGAACACTGGTACAGGCCACTGGAAATGCAAGCTACAAATAAGACATTCACCACTGAATGTGTGTTCACCATAACATGTACACAGATCCATGCATGTGTGTGTGCACTGTACACAGATGATGTATGTATTGAACATAACATGTGGACAGGGCTTAAGAGTGTTTGGTGAAAGTCAAGGTGTAGTAGCTTAATATGCCTGATCACTGGAAGTCCTGCCCAGGTGTCACTGAGGTGTACCTGCCTGGATGTATCTCCATGGTAGACCCTTGTAATCTTTCAGTGCTTGAAAGGCTTGCTGTAGTGGCCTATACAGGAATGGAAACAAGTGGCATGGTCCACCTCCTGGAGCTTTCCTAAATGGTGGTTTACGTCTCCTTCACTACCCTTAGGGTGGGGGGTGTTTATACATGGAAAGCATTGGCAGCAACTTCATTACAGTGCCGTTCATACAGCCAGCAACATTATTCAGCTTTTTTATTTACTATTTGCCCTTAAAGCCCAGCATGTGCATCCTAAAAAAAGTTGCAGTTTTGAAAATGGTTCCATGGGATACTCCAGCTTTCTCGGCCTGGGGGGGCGGGGGCAGAGCTTTGCCTACAATCTCCTCCTCCTCTCCCCACCTGCCGTCCATTCCTTTCCTGCTCGGCAGCCCTTTTCTTTGCTTGTCTCCAGCCCGCCTGACGATTCAGTCAGATGAAGACCTCTTCACCCTGCGCTGATCTCCAACCATAGCAGATGAACTTCCGCCCAGAGGGGGCACAGAGCCTTTGATTTGAAAACAAAAAGCAGGAGGCTGAGATGGAAGGGAGTTTTGTTTGCACGCATGCTAACAATCATTTTACAAAAGTTCACCCAAAGCATAAACAGAATCTGGATGGGACAGGGAGTCCATGTGGAGGAAAAGCAGCAATGTGAATGGCCCTGGTTTGCCCTGATGAGTGCTTATTTATGGTTCTGTGCACTTTATATACTCCTCTCCTCTGAATTTGCACCACTTTCTTCCATTTGCTTCCGCAGTAAAGCCTGCAGTCTGGGAAACCCCCTGGTCCCCAAGGAGGCTGACTGGATGGAAGGTGGACACACGATGGGCCTAGATGGACCAATGGCCTGACTGAGTATAAGGCAGCTTCCTATGTACGTATGACATGGCGCCAGCGTGGTGTAATGATTAGAGTGCTGGACTAGGACCAGGGAGACCCGAGTTTCAAATCCCCCTTCAGCCATGATACTTGCTGAGGGACTCTGGGCCAGTCATTTTTCTCTCAGCCTAACCTACTTCACAGGGTTGTTGTGAGGAGAAACTCAAGCACGTAGTACACCGCTCTGGGCTCCTTGGAGGAACAGCGGGATATAAAAATGTAAATAAATAAATAAATAAAGTTGTTTCATCAGACAAGATTCTCCTAATGAGGAAAAAGCAGGGAATATGTTACAGTACAAAAGTCAAACATGCCTGTAGGCAGGGACACCTCCCTCAGCTCTTCTTTGTTCACATGAACCCAAGCTAGGGTGCCCAGCAAGAAGGGGTGGGCTCCATTCCCTCCAGCTTCTTCCAGGTCTCAATCTCTCACCTGTGACTGGGAATATAAACTGCTGCTGGGGGTAATTCTCTCTTTGATTTCCTTCCTTTCCAAACAAAGGCAGGTGTTTTGCTGCAAACTGAAAAGTGATCACCTTCTGGCACATCAAACAGCCTTCTCCTTGCCTCCCTGGCTTGGATGGGTGGAGATTCTGATCCTGTTAGAAGTCCTGGATTGACTCTGGCATGAGGTTGTTCTTCATGGGCTGAGCCAGAATGGGGGCAGAGCCCGGAATGGGGGTGTGGCAAGACTTCACTGCCAAGTTGGGGCAAGGTTTTTGTTTGGGTTGGTTCAGCTCCATGACTTGGCTCTCTTTTTCTATTCCCATTTCCCTGCAATGCTGAAGAGCCTTCATTTCTCTCCTCCTTTCCATTCCCAGATACTCCTTCAGGACAACAGCAGGGGCGTAGCTATAATTGAACGAAAGGGTTCAAAGAACATGGGCCCCCAGCTCCTGAGGGCCCTCCAGCTCCACCCCTCCCTATTTTCTGCATTATCTGCCTCACACTGGGGGGCCGCCAGAGAGAGTGCTGAACACTGGCCTCCTCTCCCCTAGCTACGCCCCTGGACAACAGCCTGAAGGTATGCCAGGCAGGATGAAGGGTGAAGCGATTTTCCCTGCGTACCGTGCTTCCCCCTTCCGTTACAAGTTTCCAGCAGCTGCCCTGACTCCTCAGTCCCTTTCCCCCAGTTCCTTGCAGCCCATTCATTTTGCCTGGCATGACTTTCTTGCTGTGTTTTGGGAAGCTGAAATATGCAAGCAGGGCTTGCTGGTCCAGGGTGTAGTCTAGAGCAGGCCTGCTCAACTTCGGCCCTCCTGCAGATGTTGGCCTACAATTCCCATAATCCCTGGCTTTTGGCTGCTGTGGCTGAGAATTATGGGAGTTGTAGTCCAAAAACAGCTGGGGGACCTAAGTTGAGCAGGCCTGGTCTAGAGTGAGGTGGCAAGCTTCCCAACATATATTAACACAGGAAACTTCCTTATACAAAGTTAGACCATTGATCCATCCCACCCGGTACTGTCCACATCAGGGATTTGCAGTCTTTTAAAATGAGTGTATCCCTACCATTTCAAAGCTTCAGCTCAGGTACCCCAAATAAGCAGCCAAGGACTGTGAATCCCAGTAGCAAATCTTGCCAAAGTTGGCGGGAAATCAAATACAAGCTAAGCAAATCTATCTGGGAATCAGGCAAAGCAACCAACCCTATAACTCCACACGGAGGCTCCCTTGCTCTTCCTGTCCTCTGGTGCCTCAAGGACATGGCTTCACAGCATACCCCTGACCTGACCCAACCTCTCCCTCCTCCTCTCCACATGACTGGCTGGCTCGATGCTCAGGATCAGCCCACCCCTCCCACAGCCTGACTGACAGGCTCGGCAGCAAGAGCAATGCTGACACTGAGCATCAGCCAGCATTTCCCTTGCTGACAAGGCTGTCAGTCAAGTTGAGGGACGGGTGGGCTGAGCCTGAACTCAGCCAATCATACGTGGAGAGGAGGAGAGGAGGGTGCTGCCTGACACTTCCCCCCTCCCCTCCTGGAGAGGGAGCCAATGGTGTAGTGCAGGGTTTCTTAACCTTGGGCCCCCAGATGTTTTTGGACTACAACTCCCATCATCTTCAGCCACAAAGGCCATGTCTGGGGATGATGGGAGTTGTTGTCCAACAACATCTGGGAGCCCAAGGTTAAGAAACCCTGGTGTAGTGTGCAAGTGAATCAGAGAGGTGAGGGGGTTCTGTGTACCCCCTATAAGGGTCCAGGTACCCTGGTTGAAAACCCCATGTCTGTTATAATTGACAACAGTTCCCCAGGGATTTAGACAGAGAGCTTTCCCAGCCCTAGCTGCAGATACCATGGGTTGAACCTGGGATCTTCTGCATGCAAAGTGCATGTTCAACCACTGAGCTACAGCCCACACCTAATCCATCACCTCTGCTAGATAAGGAAAGAGCAGAACTGAGCCTGGAAAGCCAGGTTCACCCCTTCTTCCCCCCATGGCAGCTTCTTGGACGATAGGTTGAAGGCCAGGAATGGGTCAAGGAGCTCACCTCCTACCCTGCAATCTGTCTCCCATTAGGTCAGAAATCAATGCTGTTGGAGATGGACTTCCAGTTCATTGACCTTTTGCACCAACTATCCTAATGACCACTAGGGGTACTGGGAGTAGAGATAGTGAGTAAGGGTCTCCCTGACTGTTCTACCTGTCTCTGCTCTATGACCCCTGAGCTGACTCTTCCGCACTTCCTGTGCTGAGTCACAATCCTTCCTTTCCTCCTAGAGAGCAGATGGAAACATATCTCTCTCTCTCTCCTTACCTATCTATTATGTAGTCTTTTAGATTAGGTTTAGGTCTTTCCTATCCAAATGTATTTAACCAATAAATATTTAGTATTTAGTTCTACAAGGATCTCCATGTGTTTTCTCTAAATAGCTGCAACAACTAAGCCATCCTCTGCTACCTACTCTGTAACTGGAATGTGTGCTCATTCCTTAGTGCTCTGCTGTTTCACCCATTGAGGGTAAAAATTAACAACCTCTAACAAATGCACCTCCATGTACTCTATGCACAAACCCACAACACCGTCCCAGTCTCTTGGTCATGCCCCACAGGAGCCAGAAAAAATCTTTTATATATTTGACTAGCCAACCAAATTATTCCACCAGTTAAAATAACCAATTGCCTCCACCCACAGAAACAAAAATCAAGCTATCAGCCCTTTGCACAATTTGAATGGGTGATGTTTCCAATGTGGAAAAACACCAGGTGATGTAGTCCTATGCAGGCCCACGCGCTCCACGTTCCAACTGTTTCATTTAACTCCTTTGCAGCTGCAACATCCTGCTGCTTAATCATAGCTTTGTGAGCAACCATCTTTCTTTCCTTGCCCTGTCATTTCCAGTTGATAAACCTGCTGTCGATAGCAATGATATCTATTAGTCCCCTAATGCATGACCTTACCCCTTGCGCCATTAAATTTCATCCCATTGTGCTGGTTACTTGAAGTCGTTGAGTTTATCATGTGTAACATCCTGATCCTTCCAGCATTCAAAACTTGATGATATCTACAGATTTCATCAATGGATTTTCATTGTCCTTCCCAAGATGATTATTTTTTTAAAAAACCACCATTAAATAGAATTGCTGTGTCCTATAACTACAAAGGTGAGGGGGAGGTCACTGCTTAGAGGACAAAGGACTTCTGGGAGTTGCCCCCCTCCCCACAGGAGGAAAACTATTTTATTTTATTTTATTTTATTTTATTTAACACACTTCTATACCACCCAAAACTCACGCCTCTGGGCGGTTTGCAACATATCAAAGGAGGGGGGACCAAGCTGGATCCAGAAAATGAGAACTTCCTTTTTTCCCTTCACCCCCCAAAAAGCAGTCTTCTCCAACAGACAATAGCCCTGTGTGTGCCAAGGTGGGGAAGTGCGCTTTCGCTCTCTCACATGTTCTCACTCTCTCTCTCGTTCTCACTCTTTCTCTCTCTCTCCCTGCTATACCATGCAGTGTGTCAGCTATTTTCGAGGAATGCGCACACACGGATTGCAAGCCCATCCTCACTGGCAGCAGAGGCCGCTCTGTGTACACCCAGCTGAGCATAATCACGGCTGTGCGGCTCCTGCTATCATTTCCAATGGCAGTAGTGACACAGCAGTGCTATTGCACTGCTGTGCACGCTGCTGAATGTGCACATAGCTCTTGGCTGGCGTGCAAGCCCTGTACATGCAGCCATCTTCAATGGGCACTGCGTTGTGCAGTATGTCAACCATACTGTTCAACGTTCCAACTGCCTTGTAATGGAACATGCATGCAGAACATTCTTGCACAATATGCAAGAACAGGACGGCCATTATTTTCAATGGCCATCCACTGTGCAAGTGCGTTTGCACATATCTTGCATCGTACACAAGAGTGCTCTTGTGCACATGTTCCGTTCCAAGGCATACAGAACATTGCACAGTATAGCAAAGGGTGAGCTGGAATGCTTAGTTGCTAATGAAAACATAGATATAGTGGGCATTATGGAAACCTGGTGGAACAGTGAGAACCCATGGCACACTCTGGTTCCTTTTGTATTACTGGATACAAAATCTACAGAAAAAACAGGGAGGGGCAGATTGGGGGTGGAGCGGCACTGAATATTAAAGAAAGGATAGAATCCAACAAGCTAGAAAAACTAGGAGGACAGGAATCCTCCACAGAATCATTATGGGTGACAATATGAGGACTGACATGAAATGTGTTACTAGGGACCTGCTATCACCCCCCGGATCAAAATACTGAGAGTGACCTGGAGTTAGAGAAGCAAATCAGAGAGGCATCAAAGAGCGACAGAGCTGAAATAATGGGTGACTTTGCCCACATCAAATGGGCAAATTCACATGTGGGAATTGACAGAGAGGACAAATCTCTAGACATGCTAAATCACTGTGCCTTAGAACAGTTGGTCACAGAACCAACCAGAGAGAGGGTGACCTTGGACTTAATCCTGAGTGGTGTCCAGGACCTGGGCGCTTTCCAGACTAGACGCTGCAACAGGGTCAGGACGCATCTCAGAAGTGTGCTTCCACACTTCCTGCATCCTGACACTGCAGTCCCTATGTGGACAGCAAGATGCCATTCACATTTCCAATGCCTTTTTGCAAATCTAATAGCTACGATACAGAGCAAGGATGTCGTACATCCGGTGTGGAAAAGTTGCTCTTTTTTCGGGTTGTTAGTTGCTGCGAGACTGCTCCCCCTGCTGTTTCCTTTCCAAATGCAACTTACCCGAACGGTGGCATTTTTCTGCTAATGAGCAGCTAGTCTGGAAAGCACCCTGGCGAGAGATGTCAGAGTTGTAGAATTATTGGGGAACAGTGACGATAGTGTGATCCAATTCAGCTTATCTGTGAGTGGAGCATTGCCAAGCAAGTCCACAACAGATGCGCTGGACTTCAGAAGAGGAAATTTCTCAAAAAAGAGGGAACTGGGAAAAGGAAACTGAAAGGAAAAGTCAGGAGAGTCGAATCACTCCAAAAGCATGGAATTTATTTAAAACCACAATAATAGAAGCACAGTTAGAATGTATACCAAATAGAAGGGAAGGTACTACCAAGTTCAGCAGGACACCAGCGTGGATAATAAGTAGAGTCAGGGAAGCTAAAAAAGGGAAGACGACTTCTTTCAGAAAATGGAAGTCCTGTCCAAATGGAAGGAACATAAACTCTGGCAAAAGAAATGCAAGGAGACAATAAGGGATGCAAAAAGAGAATTTGAGGATCATTTAGCTAGAAGTGTCAAGGGGAATAACAAAAACTTCTTTAAATACATCAGAAACAGAAAACCTGCCAGGAAGGCGGTTGGCCCCTTAGAGGATGAGGGCATGAAAGGGATTATTAAGGAGGATAAGGAGATTGCAGAGAAGCTGGATGAGTTCTTTGCATATACCCACTCTGGAAGTAAGCTTCTCAGGCTTGGAGCATGAAGAAATGGGCCAATTTGAGGTGATGAGAGAGGATGTTCTAAACTGTCTTGAAACACTAAAAATTATCAGATTGCCAGGGCCAGATGGCATCTACCCAAGAGCAGTTCTGAAGGAACTCAAATATGAAATTGCAAATCCCCTAGCAAAAATATGTAACTTCTACCTACAACAGGCCTGCACAACATACGGTCCATGGGCCGCATGCGGCCCGCGAAGCCTTTTTTCCTGGCTCCCAGGGCTATTGCCCCTTCCTCCCCCTGCGGCTTAACCCCACCCCCAAATTCCAGCCGCTGCGCGGCCGAGGAGACGGCTACGGGAGTGCGGGTGTTCTTCCTTACCCTCCCCCTATGGCAGCAGCGGTGCACAGTGGTAGAAATCAGAGCGACGCTCGGGCCTGCCATTTGGCCCAGCGTTGCTTCCCAACTGCGAGGCGCGCCTGCACAGTTAAGTCTCTTAACTGCGCAGACGTGCCTAGCAGCAGTTGGAAAGCGATGCCAGGCCAAATAGCAGGCCCAAGTGTCGCTCTGAATGCTGTCGCCGTGCGCCTCCGCCAAAGCCGTGGGGGGGGGAGGGAAGGACACCCGCACCACCGCAGCCATCTCCTCGGCTGCACAGCGGCTGGAATTGGGTGGGGGGGGGGTTAAGCAGCAGGGGAAGGAAGGGGAAATAGCCCCAGGGGCATCTCCTCAACTGCACAGTGACTGGAATTGGCGGGGGGGCGATGGTGGCGATGAGATAGGAGGTGGCGGTGGACAGTGGCCCCAAAAGGGAGTACAGTGGCGGGGGCAGAAAAAAATGGCAGGGACGGAGGGAGCCCAGCGGGGAGAGAAAGCGTTGCCGAGGGATGGGGAGGGAAAGCAGTTAGTGGTGGGAGGAGACAAGGACCTCCGGAACAATGGGGAACGGACTCTCGCTCACCAAGATTCCTCCATTCATTCATTCATTCATTCATTCATTCATTCATTCTCTCTCTCTTTCTCTTCCCCCCACCAAGACTGCTCCATTCTCTCT